>NW_021636570.1:0-326846 GCF_004799145.2 Neltuma alba | reverse complement strand
TTAGTAACCTAAGCCCTATAAGCCCATTACAAGCTATTAGAGCCTAAAACACTAACTAAATAAAATACATAAAAATAGATGCGAAATACTTTAAAATTAGGAAAATCAAAAGACCTTCTAGAATACTCTAATTTGCTAGTCAAGTAAAATAATCTAGATCACACACCACCTAAGAGGATCCCATCATTATGAGAAATCTTTATTTGATCTATTAATTAATGAAATACAATGAAATACAGTTAGGCAAGTCTCGCTTCAAGAAACAATCAATATAAAATAGAAAATTATAAAACAGAAAACTAATTAAAACAAATAGAATCCCATTTAATGTCATATGATGCTTCTTGAATCTTCTTGACCTTTCAAATGGATCTTCATAAATGCTTTCACGTCATAAGTATGCATGGGCCTTTTAGACATCCATTTGGACTTGAAATATGGTTTTAATCACGTTTTGAAACTTCCATGGTCCATAACACAATGTCATTTGGGCCCCAATTTACCAAGATTTAAGATCTAATAGACTCTTCCATGCACATAAAATTGTATTGGGCCTTTTAATAAGATGGGAATTGCTCAATGCGTTTTTTGGGCTCTCAGAACATGCTCTTGTTTTCCTCAAGGTTCAAGTGTTTATATTCTATGACTAATATGCCATGGTGGATTTCGGGATAGCCTTTCATATGTCACGTCAAGCTCTACATGTTTCCATGTCATCATCCATAAATAGCCTATGTCCTCCTTCATGTACGTATTCTCCTCGAGTTATATTCCGAATACTTTGGAGGGCTAGTTGGGTATCTAATTGAATGAGTACTATTTTGGGTTTCATAATCTTATATTGAATGCCTCCTGGTATGCTATCAAATCGATCGTAGAAGACTTTGCCGTTAGCTTACACTCGCGTGTTGTTAATTCCTCCTTGCTCTTACAAATGCTATTTGAGTGGCTTTTGATTCGTTCCCTTGACAGTCCCAGCTGAACCCTGCGGAACACTTATCAGGCTCATGAAAGGGAGGATAAATCCCCCAGTCCTACTTTAATGTGTAGAGAAATAACTTGGAAACTCTGATTTGACATTTTCACACGTCCTTCACACCTCATTGGCTCCCTTCTCAAAACCGTCGTTTATAGCCCCTGCCTGAATTTTATGGTTTCTTTTGGGATTGAGATTTACCAATATCCAACTATAATTGAGAATTTTGATCATGAATTTACGACGCGTACATTTCCTAGTTGTGTGATGCGTGTATGTAGTTTGTAGATTTATGGCAACAGTTTTATGGTGTCCTAGTAAATTCAATGAATGTGAAGAGAAAGCAGAACTGAGATCCAAAAGCAGCAAAACCCAGCAGGTGAATTGAATCTTCTGCATACATATACATACACGCTAAGCATGTTTCAGGAAGAAAGAAAATTCTAGCTTATCTGTTCATGAATTGGTTGAAGCAAACTGCACTGTAAAATTACTACATACATGGATAAATACGTGGCAGCGCATGTCAGGATCCTGCCCCGCCGTCCACAACACAAACGGAAATGCGCATGTTAGCGTGAGGGAAGCACCCCGGCGGACGTTATCACAGCCCCTAATTCTATTAGCTGTCGTCGTTGGGTCAATTGTTCGAGCCCCTTCACCTTTTGAAGTGCATTTACAAATTACAAGCCCTGAATAAAATAAAATAAAAAGGAAAAGAAAAAAAACAAATAAAAGACGGAAACTTCAGACTCTTGGTTCATGCTCTTCTCCACGCAGAGGCCCCTCGATTCGGATCATCCGCATCTCCCTCTGTCCAAACCAAACAAACTGACGTCGAGTCTTCACAAATCAGACCAACCCCTTTCGTAATCCCTCCCCAGAAATCCCAAGTCGCTGTTTTTATCCGTCTTCACCGACGCTTGGTCCGTTTTCTTCTTTTTACGTACGCACGCGTCTTGTGCTATTTTTTCCGCGTTCTCTCTTTCATAATCCATGTCATCTTTGCGTCGTTCTCTGCTTCTCAGGTTAATGCTGATGGTTACAAACGAAATGGACGTAAATTTCGCTTGCGTGAGCTTAGTCATAGCATGCCTGGTTGGATGCGAGAGCGTGAGATTTGAGGTGCGAAGTGAGGGCAAGGCTTGTCGGAGCTAGCGATGGCGAATCAGGTAGTCAAAGTGAAGAGGGAAACGACTGCAGCATGCATGACCCTGCCCAATCTGCAACAAGTTGTTCAGGGAGGCCACCACTATATCTGAATGCCTGCAACCGTGAGTAGCCTTATCTTTCGTTTTCCATTCGAATCCTGTTTCTTTTAGTTTAATCTCGTGTTAATTCTTCAAAATTTGAATCTTCTGGGCATTTTTCATCATTGACTATCTTAGTTATCCTTGTTTTTGCATTATTCTTATGACTTCCGCTCTCGTTTGACTCTTGCTGGGATGGGCATCTGGTGTTTTTTGCATAACCAGATATGGGCAATTGGTCATTTAATGCTTCTGAAAATCTTTCTTTCTGTTCTTCCCAACGATGTCTCATTATTGGTGACGTGAATGCCAGATGGAAGAGCTTTATCCTTTTGAGCGGCCAACTATTCAGTTGTGCTTTTATTTTACTGTGCTAATCGGGAAGCTGCTCAAACGTTTGACTTCAAGTGGCCATCCCATATACACAATAAACTCACGTTCGCTCACATACGAAGCTCAGATGCTGTCGCATGCATTAGTGTCGTGACGGCAAGCACAATATGCAGTTCCCCCGCTTTGGCCCCGGGGCTATGTCTTGTTTATAGCGTGATTGCATAGTATCCTGTTCTGTGTGTTTTCTTGCTCGTTTCAATCCTCCACTGCAGTTATAGCTGAAAATTTTCCTTCAAGAATTTTACTTCTTGCGCTTTGGTGCCTAAAAAAGTGTAGGAAATTGTGTCCGAGTGAATCCCACCTCATAATACGAGGTTCAATATTCCTTGTTTACTTGGCCTCGTTTTCTGTATCATGTGAAGTTTATTCTCAAAATGGCTATGCTTAATGGACTTTCTCATCGACATTTCATAATATTTTGTTTAATGTCTGACAACGTGATGGTTATATTTCCAGTGGAGTGTTACGATGACCAGATTCACTGAATATGTGATTGCTGATGGATTACTTCTCTGAACATCATACAGTAATGTGCATAGATGACAAAATTACAGATAAGGAAATGGAATGCTGTCCAATATGCAATATTGATTTGGGCTGTGTTCCTTGCAATTTGTTCAATATGCATGTAAGGTGTTATTTTAACATGTTGTGCCAATGATGTCCATCTTCTGCAGACTGCCCCCTAATTGTTATAATGCTGTTACAGTAGAGAATTAGAGATACAAGATATGAGCTTTCTTTTAACAAACATTTTGGATTGTGTGTGCACGCACAGTAGAGAGTTTGGATTTTCCAAGTTGCAAAATTTATTGAAACACACTCTGTTTGGGAAGGAGGGGGAGGAGAAAAAGGTAGGAGAAACATGTGTCACAAACCATAGTACTAAGAATCTGCGACTTGATCTTCTTTTACGGTGCTATTGTCCAGGATCAACATGCAAAACTGATTCTTGATGCCATAATGTGGTGTCAAGATCAGGTTATATAAATTTTGTCAAAGTTGAGAACACTTAAGCACTCAATCCTGCGTATCAGTAACTTGTCATTATGATAAAGAATATGAACTATAGCTTATGAGGAAACATAATGAATTCTTTTCTATCTTTATCAGTGATTTAATTACCTATTTCTTTATAGTAATAGAAACAGTCTACTTTTTTAAGCTTTCCTGGAAGGCTTCATATGGATGGTTCCGAAATAGGGGTTCTCTTGTGGCCTGTTGCATGCCAAGTTGCTGTCCTTGTTTCTTGACCACCAGGCCAGACCACAGTTTGCAAGATTTAAGGGCTAAAATTTTCCCTTTGAAGAAAAACAAAGGCAAAGGCACCAGAAGTTCTCGCCTCCGAACCGTGACCAGCTAGAAGAAAGGAAAGATCACTTTCATCTTTTGGTTGTCAGCACCCCCAGAGTATCAACACAGGCAACTATGAGAGGCAGAAGAACAAAGCCTACAAGAAAGGCTAGTGCTCTGCGCTTCACTAGTCTTTCCATTGAAAAACCCATTGTAAAAGAGGAAGATTCGGTGGAAGATCATCCAGAGAGTTCAAGCTCCCCTGGGGCCTCAAACAAGGTTACTCAGACTACTAGACAGGTAGGAGATACAATTAGGCTCTTTTCGTTCTTGTCATAGATGATTCCATGTCCCTTTCTTCTAACATTCAGTGTTTTTGTGCAAATTTGTTTTCCCTGGTTGTTTTTGCATTACTTTACTTATATTATCATTCTTGTGTATTTGATTGGTGTAGAACCTGTCCCCTCATGATGCAAGCCAATCTGTTCCTAATAAGCAGAAAAATAATGGGGCTGAACGTTGGGAAGCAAAATTGGATCTTTGGAAACCTTTGAATTGCTTGGTGGAGGTTGCAAGTAGGAGTAAATCTCTCGAGTCCAACATGCAAGGCTGTGATGCTAAACAGGAACCTATTCAAATAAATGAGAATGACACTCAAGTACAAAGATCCAAAATTAAGGACATTAAACGGACGTTAAAAGTTGAGGATGAAAAGATCGTCACAGATCCCACTTCTACAGATACAGCAAAAGCCAATAAATTGTGCAGTGATCGCCAAAAAACGAACCTGTTTTGGATGAATCAAGCATATCACCCCAAGCTGTGCTGGATGCAAACAGTGCTAAAATGAAAGAAAGAACTGGTCCAATATGGCTCTCATTAGTAGCTTCCGAAGACCAGTGAGAATGCTTAGCCTTGAAGCTTGAATTTTAATGCATAAAGTTATCCTGTATTTTTTTGTTTTGGTTATTTATTTACTATATTTGGACTACTGATTCAGGGACAAAGATGCACCACTACCTCAAATTCCTGCGAGTTACTTGAGAATAAAGTAAGTTTCTTCCTAATTTCTACTTAATTTTTACACTATTTCTCTATTCTTGGTTTGATGCATTGATTTATGATAAAAGGTACAGCATATAGGAATTTATGATCCCTTATTACTGAGTAGAATTTTCTATATCCTTTACCTTGCTTGTTGCTGAATGTTTATATTTATTGTAATATTGGTATAGTAATATCTTGTGTCTATACGTAGTAAGTAAATGATGGATCGAAGGGTAATTGCATATTTGGCTGTTTAATTCCTATGTCTATAATGTTGGCTAACCATTTCGGCAAACATGTTCAATTGCATGAATATGCGTTTAATATGCCTTATTGTCTGTCTGTATTGCTTAGTTGTTAATGCTTGCCTTATCATCAGGATTTCCTTTCTAATAACCCTCCCATTATATCAAACCTTTATGATTAAGCCTATTACTAGGGAGTAAACTTAGTGCAATAAAAAGTATGCAAATATCTTTGACGTAACAGTAGCAAATATTGGTGGTTCTTATTAATGATGCTTTGGAATTTCATCCAGTTCAAGGAGAATAAATTTCTTGATTCCATTTTGTTTGCTCAAGAGATCTCTTTCCTTTTACATGCCATGCATGGAATTCATAAATATTTGTGCGTTGACTTGATGAAAGGCATATGATGAGCAGTTGACGACTTGGAAATTGCGACAATAATGGGGCAGGAAGTAGGAACTCCGAGGGAAATCATATTAAATTCTTTTGCAAGCTCTCATTTTTTTCCTGTCTTTTCAGTCATTTGATAATACAAAGATAAGCGTCTCCATGTGGTCTTCCCTAAGTTTTTCATAAAGAGAATTTCATCTTTGCTTGTTATTAGTTTCAATTTGGATATTGAAACTTGCAATTACTCGCATGCATTTATCTTCCAGAGTTCACCACCCTTTCCAGCTTATCAAGATTGGAGACCATAATGGGACAGATCTTACTCTTAGGACAGGGTAACCCCTTTTTTATATGTAATTTAGCATCAATTTGTAGTCGTGGAGACCATTCCTTAGCCATGTTTGTTTTTTTAAAAATTATAAATGATCCCCTTGATGAATGACATGATTAAAGTCTAGGTTCTTGCCATTTAATGGCAAATCATGGCAATACATAATCCACATAATCGTAGAACTGGGAGGGAGGAGGCTAGAGATTGTCTGGTGACTTTAACAGTTGTATATTTTCCATTCTCCAAGAGTTGCACTATCATGGAGATTTTTTCTTTCCTCGTGTTTCAAAAATTGTGAAATACACTTACATAAAAGACTATAACTTTCTCTTTACCGCATGTGGAATAGTAATACAGCAATCATCTGTTACATAATCCAAAGATACCTCAGGAAGAAACTAGATTTGTGACTCCTCACCTCTGATTTTTGCATTACTCGTCAACTGTGTTAGTTAAAATCATGAGGCATTTCTGTCCCAAAGAAAAAAGGAACAAGAGGCATTTTAAAAGAATAACTATATCAAAGTTCATGCCCTGTTTGAGCATCCGTGGCTGAGATTTTGACCCTATGCTGCATGTATCAGAATCACGTATGTGCACGTATACATGCTCATTCTGTTCTTATCCGTTAATGAAATATCGATCGGACTATAATACTCTTACTTCATTCTTTTCCTTTCAATTCTTTTACATTTCTTTTCATTTCAATGAATTTTTTTAACCAAACGGGGCGCTTAGTCAATAAGATTTTCATTCTATGCAAATTAATGAGGCTACCTTTATAAAGGCCCCGTATAACTGTAACACAGTACTGTCATCCTCGACGTATTTCGGGAAAGAAACCCGAGGAAGGCAAAACTTAAAAAATGTCGAAAAAAATTAAGACTCACGGGACTTTCAGAGTTATTTGTGCATTTTATGTGTTTTTTGAGTTAGAATCTTTTCCAGGACACTGTAATTTTCCCGATTTATGTCTCCATATTCTCAAAAAGGTAGCCCCGGTGCTCAACGATTTGAACAAACCAATGAAAATTTAGCCTGGGACAAGCGTGGCCAATATGAAATGACAAATTCGTCCAATCCCATCATATATCCCTTTAGAACTGTAAAATGAAAGCCTACTTTTGTCTCTTCTCCTCGACAATTTTCCAAGGAGAGTCATCACCTCGAAATCTTAAGGCTATTTCCGTCATTTCAAAAGAATGTGGGTTTACGGCCTCTTAGTCAAAACTCGTGCTTAAATTATTATATTTTCCGGGTGCGCTATTTGGCGGGTACTCAGCACCCCTGGCGCGAGCGAAAAACTAAAACAGAATATTAAAAAATAAAATAAAATTAAAAATACATATTCACCTAAGTTAGACCAGGCATCAAAGTGTAGTAGGCCAACCTGATACCCCATGCTTTTGACGTGAACCATAGCCCACTATCTAGCCTCTGTTTTCTTAGGCTAGTTTTTTTTTTTTTTTTGGTGAAATACAGGGGCTAAGCCCAAACAAGAAACAACAATTAGCCTATTCTACGGATACCATTTCCTTCTAAGTCTTCACGCAATAGTCCAATCAGTTCAGTCGGTGGACTATTCCAGACTCTTCTCTGTTCCTTCTGATTTAGGCTCATCCTTGCTAGTCTGTCAGCGCATCTATTTCCTTCACGGTAAATATGCTGCCAGCAAATATTCCAATCTTTCTTCATCTCATCGATTTTTCGAGAGAGGATATAGCACCCCGAAATTCTTGCTCCCATATTGAGCTCCTCTATGACCGTGGCCGCATCGCTCTCCACTACCACCCGTTCAAATCCCATCTCCTTACATAGTTTCAATCCCTCATATATCCCCCACGTCTCTGCAGTTTTAACATCGCACCCTTGTAGCTTCCTCGTGAATCCTGCTAGCCATTCTCCACAATCTCCTCTGATAATTCCTCCACATCCTGCTTGCCCATTCCTCTTGGCCCATCCGTCTGTATTTACTTTGCACCACCCATGTAATGGTGGAGACCACGTAACAATTTGAGGAACATTCTGCTCTCTTTCTAGTTTTTCTCCATTCCACTTCTCCTGAAATATTCTTAGATATTTCCTGATGACGGTTCCTGCCTCTCTTGGAATTTGAAACTCACTGTTATGGGTCTGTAAGTTCCTCCATCTCCATATATGCCAGCAGCTACAGGCGAATAACTCAGGCCAGTTCTGACTCTCTTCCTTATTAATTCCACTCATGATATTTCTATGTATCCAATCCTTTCTATCCCAATTGAAAAAGTTTCGTTTCAGGTGGGCCGGTACAAGCTGTTTCCAAATTGTCATGACACCTGGACAATCACGTAGAGCGTGTACTATATCCTCCTCACCAGTGTTGCAGATACTACACGTTGTTGGTGTATCATTCCATCTTCCAGTGATGCTCTTGGTAAGTAATCTGTTATGCATTACTAGCCACATAAGTATTTTGACTCTTTCAGGAACTTCCAGTTTCCATATTGCCTTCCATCGATTACCTTCTGTCTCTCTATTCTCTCCTTTTATCAGTTTGTAGGCACTTGCAACTGAGAACTTGCCATCTCCTTGTACTTTCCACTTTAGGACATCATCTTCTCCATCCTCCAGAGGGGGCATCATTTCTCTGATTTTACACATTACCGATTGCGGAATTCTGTTTTCTAATTCATCCAGTCTCCATTCTCCAGCTTCATCTATCAAGTCCCGCACTCTTAGGTTCTTGTTGATCCCAGTACTCTCTCCCAGGTATGAGATGAGTTCTGGTTCAGTGGGAATCCACTTATCATGCCACACTCGTGTTGTTGCTCCATTCTTGACTTCTTTCTCCACATTACTTTGAAACATATTCCACTTCTTGGTTATTTCTTTCCATAATCTTGAATCCCCTGCTTTTGCTTCCGGTTTACTGTGGTCCCCTCTTCCATATTTTCCATTCAGCACGCTGACCCATAGATCTTGTGGATTTTGATGCATCCGCCAGATTAATTTTAGGACGAACGCATCATTCATCCCTTTTAACTCCTTAATCCCAACACCTCCATCATTTTTATGTCTACACAGAGTATTCCATGCTACAGCATGCCACTTTTTTTCCTCTCCTTGCTCCCCCCAGATGAAGTTCCTCTGTGCTTTTTCAATGTCTGCTATTACTCCACTCGGTAAACTGTCATGTTGCATGGGGTATATTGCCATTGAATTGGTAACAGATTTGACCAGGGTCATTCTTCCTGCTAACGAAAGGCTTGCAGCTTTCCATCCTTGTAATCGTCGTCTTACCCGATCAATAGTAGCCTTGTATTTCTCTTTTCTCCTTCTTGGGTAGACCATGTCCGCTCCAAGGTATCTCCCTAACTCCTCCACCTGCTTGAATCCACTCTTGCTACAGATAGTTCGCCTTGTTTGGTGCGTGACATTTGGTGAGAAGTAAATGTGTGTTTTTTCCTTGCTCACACAATGTCCTGACAAGTCACCAAAATCCTGCAAACATTGCATAATTGTTTCAATTTGGTCAAGGTTAGCTTCTGCAAAAAGAACAAGATCGTCAGCAAACATCATATGAGAAATGTAAGGGCCGTTTCTGCTCACTCTCATTCCTCTCCATTTTTTCTCTCTCACTCTATCTTGTATGAGGTGTGTGAGTTTCTCCATTCCGAGCACAAATAGATAGGGGGAGATAGGGTCTCCTTGCCTCAATCCTCTAGAGGTTTTGAACTCCTCTAGTTTCTCTCCATGCCATAAGATTCTAGTAGACGTTGTTTCTATGCAGCACATGATCCTTTCGGTCATCTCCTCTGGGCACTTCAGCTCCTTCAGCACTCTTTCCATAAACTTCCAGTTGATTCTATCATAGGCCTTTTCTAGGTCAACTTTTATTGCCATGAATCCTTTTTTTCCTCTCTTCCTCTTCATTGAGTGAATCAGCTCCTGTACTATGATAATATTATCATGTATATTACGTCCTGGCACAAAGCTCACTTGGAACGGTGACACAACTTTTGGCATAATACTCTTTAATCTCTGTACTATTATCTTTGAGACACATTTGTAGATAACATTACAAAGTGAAATCGGTCTCAACTGGTTAACCCGCTCTGGCTTGTCTACTTTAGGAATGATGGTTATGAGCGTTCTGTTCACTTCTTTGATCTTCTCTGGTTGATTCCAAAGAGTTCTCACTGCCCTACATACACTTTCTCCCACAATCTCCCAATTTTTCTGGAAAAAAGCCGCTGGGTAGCCATCTTCTCCTGGGGCCTTGAGTGCTCCTATTGAAGACATAGCTCTATGAATTTCCTCATTGCTGATTTCTGTTCCAATTTCCGTCCAGTCATCATTGGAAACATTTGCCCAAGTATGTTTTGTCACACACCACTCTCGTTGTATCTCTTCTTCTGTGAAGAGGTTCTTGAAAAATCTGTTAACCAGTCTCCCCACCTCCTCTTTTCCTTCTATCCAATTGTTGTCTTCATCCTTAAGCATGGTCACTCTATTTCTTCTTCTTCTGATCTTTGTTTTCGTATGGTAGAAGGAAGTGTTTCTATCCCCATCTCTTAGCCATGAGGTCCTTGCTTTTTGAAACCATAACACTTCCTCCTGTGCCAGTACTTCATTTAACTCATCTTGTAGTTCTAGTTCCAGTTCCTCAAGGTACGGGTTATACCTTTGCTGGTTGCTTCTCTGGATCCCTGCAATTCTCTTCAATAGTTCCTTTTTCTTCTTTATGATGTGACCAAAAGTAAACTCATTCCAGTGCAAAAGTTCTTGTTCTAGTTCATTTAACTCTTCCCAGATTTCGTCCTGCCCTCTCCATTTATCCTTCAGCATTTCTTTAAACTTTTCATGCATTAACCATGCAGCTTCGAAGCGGAAGGGTCGATTTCTTCTCTGTCCCTGTTCTCCAAACAGAGTAATAAGTAAGGGATGGTGATCTGATTGTACACGCGGGCCTACCTTCACGACCGCTTCTCCAAACAGATGTCTCCAGTCAACATTACATAGAGCTCGGTCTAATCTTCTGTACAGCCGTGATGCATGGCTGGTCATGGGTCCCTTCCAAGTGTATTTGGGGCCCTCTGATCCTAAATCAATCAGGTTGCACCGGCTAATGTTGTTGCAAAATCTTCTACATTTTCCTTCATTTATCCTTCCTCCCCCCCGTTGCTCTTCTTCCCCCATGATATCGTTGAAATCCCCTGCTAACATCCAGGGTGACTGTGTAGTCATGGAAATTTGATGTAGTTCCTCCCACAAATCTCTTCTTTCTCTTTCTCTAGGACTTGCATAGACGGCTGTGAACATCCAAGGGTAGGGTCCGACTCCAAGTAATTCTCCATGAAGGAGTTGTTTGTGAGTCATGATCCTTCTGAACCTTATCTCATCATTATCCCATAAGATCCAAATACCTCCAGACATACCAGTAGCCTCTACTATTTCATGATGATTGAAGTTCAACCTTCTTATAGCTTTCTGCGCATTCTCCCCACTACAACGTGTCTCAACTAACACCAACAACCTTGGTTTATATCTCCTTTTCAATTCCTTAACGGCATTACCGAACTCCCTTCCGGCTGCCCCTCTTGCATTCCATACTATAATCATTAAAGACAAGTTAAGGAGTTCCATAATACACTGGCAAACTCTATCGAGTTACCTGGTTGATCCCTGGATGCTCTCCCTGGCCCTCTTGAATCATTTCATAAAGCAACTCCTCTTGTTCTTGCTCCCCCATCATCCTTTCCACAGCATGTGGGCCCTCCAATTCTGGATTGTCCACTAGGTCTGGTGGTTTATTTTCCTCACTGGTCCGTATTTCTTCCTCATCTGTGGGCAGGCTATTTAAAAAGTTGTTCATTGTTTCCTCAACCATCATTCTATCTTGTTTCTCTTTAGGCCCACAATTCGGTCCAGTTAAGTCAGTGCAGGGGTTACGAACAGTACCATCTCTTGTTGTCTCTTGAGTCGTTGCCAGCCCATATCCAGAAGCCCCTTTTCGGCCCAGTTTTTTCTCCTGTACCTTTGCACTGTTGGGTCCCCCGGTGTTCCCTTCTATACCCATCTGGCTTGCCTCTGTTTCTTTCTCTCTTATATTTCCCCTTGAACTCTCATCTGTACCTTGCTTTTTGATTTCCTTCCCTTTCTCCTTTCCCGTCTTAGCTTTCAACCTACCCTCTGCCGACCTTGATCGTTCCCTTCTACCACCATTTTGTCTTTTCGGTCTGTCAGAAATAGCTTGGCCCCCGTCTTTCTCCCCTTGATTGGTTGAGATTTCCCTCAAAGGTCTTCTTTCTGACACCTCCATTTCTTTCGGCTCTTCTACAGCTTCTCCTGCAGCTAGGACTGCAAACCTTGATGATGTAGCTAGTTTCTTTTCAGGTCTGACAGTTTTCTTCGGCGCTTCTCCAGCCTTCCCTTCTCGGTTCCCCGCACGTCTCCCACGTCTCGGTTCCTGTGCCACCATCCACTCACCGTATTTCTTCGCCGTCCCTCCTTCCACACTTCCTTTCCGGTGATCTTTTCCTGTTTCCGGCCTGGTTTCTGCTTCTTTTCTCTCACTTTCCTTCAACCCTTGTTGTATCTTCGACGGGCAGTGTTCAGCATCATGCCCAAACCGTCCACACTTAAAACAAATAAGCTGCAACCCCTCATACTCAATTTTGAGGTTGTTTCCATCCACCGAGTAAGCTGGTAGAAGTGGGGCGTTTAGGTCAACTTCCACACACATTCTTGCGTACATAGTTCTTGCTTTGGTGAGGGTCATTTCATCCACTTTAATAGCAGTGCCGATTTTATTTCCCAGATTGTAGAAAAACTTTCTATCATAATAATCCCCTGGCAATCCTGGTAGTCTGACCCAAATGGCAACCTTTTGGATTTTTTCATTCCAGGGGTTGAAGTTTCTCTTCCACATTTGGACTGTGAGGTAATGATTCTGCACCATCCATGGCCCTCCTTCTAGAGCGAAGAAGTAGTCTTCTCTTTCTTGAAATGTGGCGATCATATATCCATTTCCAATCACAGATAAATCTACAGCTCCAACCTTGCCCCACATGAGCTGAACCTTCCTCCTAAGTTGCATGAAACCCGTCGTTCCCCCCAGTTGCTTGACTATCAAAGATTGTTGCCAATGCTTTTCAAGTCTTCTTTTTTCCTCCTCTGAGAATTCAATATTCACACCTCGGTCAGTCTCAGTAACTGTGACTCCTTCTGTCAGGTCTTTTAGGTCCCCAAAAATCAGGCTCCCATCCCATTCTTCACTTTTCTGGGTCCTTCCTTCCTGGTCAATATCTTTGTTTTCTCTTGGTCTGAGCACTTCTCTATATGTTAGAAGTGTCTGTTGTACCTTAACAGGTCTATTTTCTTCTGCAATCATCCATTCCTCTTCCCTTGGTAACATTGAACTTTCACCTGTAAACATTCCCTCCTTTCTTTGAACCTTGTCTCTTCCCCCATTATCTATCTCCTGCTTCTTCGAAGGTAGTGGCAATCGGTCCCTAGTTTCCCCTTTCTCAGTAAGGCTCGGAAAGTTACTCTGACTCCCTTCCACTAGCCCCTGGTCTTCCATTGGACGATCAGGGGGTTGTGTTTTAGGAGGATCTTCACTCGAATGCATGAAACTCACGAAACAGAACGCTCTTTCTCTCTCTAACTTTCTCTCTCTATTGAGACATGTTGAATTTGAAATTTTTTTTTTTTTTTTTTTTTTTTTCTTCTTTCTTAGGCTAGTTTAGATCAAGAAGTTGTTTGTACTTGCTTTTAAAAATTACTGTAAATTGATAAACTAAAATTTATGTAAAAAATAATTTTAAAACTATGATTTTTTTTTTACCTAAACATTCCCTAAGTTAGACAAAATTGACGGAGCTCTAGGGTTACACAAACAACCCCACTATTAAGTTAGACAAAATTACTCACTATCCTTCCTCTTTTACTCTTCTAACGCATTCTTGTCTCCGTCAGGATTATTAGTTTCATGATCTCCCAAACACTAATTAATCACTGTGAGCAAACTAACCAAGTTCAAGACAAGACAAATAGGCATGATTTGGTTTCCAATTATTGACTGGTCCATGAGATGGAGATGGATTGACACACGCGCATTTAATAATAAAAAGATACCACACTTGAATAAAGCTTCAAATTCTTCATAAATGTTTAAAGTCCGATGGGCATATCAACAAAACCTTTAGTGCGAAACATCAATTCAATATTTCAATCCCACGCATCTATCAATCCTTCTATGTGCTAAAAAAGAAGCAGCCTATTTTTGGTCAACAGGGGAAAAGACATGCAACTTGCCAATGCCTACCCTCATCACGCATATTCTTGTACCTCAATAGCGTTGTAGCTTTTCGTGGTTGGAATTTTAAGGTTCTAAGTCATCGGGTTTAAAGAGATGTTTAGCAACTAAGAAAAATATTTTTTAAAAATACTTATTTGTATATTAAAATAAATTTTTTCACATATTTATTTTATATATATCGTGAAACTATTTTAAAAATCATGATTTTTGATTCTATTGCTGAATCAAAAACAGAGCGTGTTCAACACAACCTTGGTTTGCGCGTGCCGTATTATCGTTGGCTTATCTCTGCCGCTACAGCAACGACGTCACTGTCCCTGTTGTGTCTTTAAAATCCATTCATGATTATTTGTCTGTTTGCATACACAAAAATAAAACGTGCCACCGTTTTAAAATAAACAATATCATTAGTGTCTTCTCTTGTTTTTTATTGTTTGACTACACATGTTAAAGTGACAGACATGGGACACCATATTGAACATAAATAAAATAAACTTTTTGTTATGGCTTTCTAATTTCTAATTGCAGAGCTCAGGGAACAGGGGCTTTTCCTTTTTTTTTTCCCTCCCCACAATCGTCAGGCTAAATTTAAGTCATCTTACTTCATTCACCCCTTTTTTTAAGTGAAAAAGATTTTCATTTGGGAGTAAATTTATCCTATGTTTGGCATGAAGAAAATGGAGAGGAGAGGGGAGGTGAAGGGAGAATTTTTAATCAAACTCATTTAATTTTTTTTTTCTCAATTTCATTTTTCTTATACCAAATGGAGACTTAAATTTTAAATTTTAAAATAGTAGTAATATGTTGCAGCCCCAAAATTCTACGAAAATTAACTACGTTACTTTTATAAAAGACCCTTATAGTTGTAGCTTAATATTACTTCTGGTCCTTAATATAAGAATTTGTTTGACTTTTATTTTGATTCTAAATATAGAATCTAATCCACTTTATCTCTTATATTTATCTATTTTTTTAATACAGTTCTTGTAATAATAGTAGTTTTTACAAATATACTTGATTAGTAAAGATATTTTATAAAAAATAATACCTATTTATTATAAATAACTAATTAAACTAATTTTCTTAATCTATTTAAATTATTTAACTAGCTATTATATTAATGATAATAATAGAAGGTGATATTATCATCTTTGACTCTCTTTTTTTGGGGGGGGGTCGGCGAAGGCAAAACTTAAACATGTCGCAAAACAATTTAGGGGATATTTGAGAAAAATGCTTTTTGAATTAAACAAACACCCCTTTAATCTCATGACTCGTGATTCAGGAGGCTTCGGAGCTATTTGGGCGTTCTATACTTCTATGCAATTTTTTTGAGTCAGAAATTCTAGTGACGATTTGGAAATGTTTGAATAGAAACAAATCATAATTTTAAAAGTAAATGTGTAAAAAAATTTATTCATTTTAAAAAAAATACTTCTAAAACTATAGTTTAGAGGACTGTCAAACACTCTTTTGAACAGTCCCGCAAAAACGAAGTTTGGGACAAGCATCGGCAAGATGAAATGACAAAATCGTCCGAGCCGATCATATGCATCCATATGAGAACTGTAAAATCAAAGCCCACTTTTGTCACATCACCTCACCAACCTTCTAAGGAGGGTCATCACTTTGAAATTTTAAGGCTATTTCCGTCATTTCAAAAGAGAGAGTGTCGGTTACGGCTCTCTTCGTCAAAACTCGTGTTTAAATTATTACGGAAAATTATTATATTTTCCAGGTGCGCTATTTGGCGGGTACTCAACAGCCCTGCCGCGAACGAAAAACCAAAGCAGAACATTAAAAAAAATTAAATTAAAAATACATAAGAAAAAGAAACGAGCTGAAAGCCAACCCCAAAGCCAGACCAGACCGTACACTGCCCAGTCAGAGTGTGTGTGAGTGTGCGAGGGAGTGTGAGAGAGTGAGAGAGGAGGAAAGAAAGAGCAGAGGCTCCGTTCCCGTGTGAACGCATCTCTGTCACTCGGAATCGCGACGCAGCCGAGCGAGGAACAAAAGCGTCTCCGATCTCTCAGAACATTCTAGACTCCTGTAAATTTCTTGTGCAGTACCGTTTCGGCCCTGTAAAGTCTGTGAGTTGTACAGGATCCTCAGTACAAGCAACCATTTCCATGGAGCTGTACGGTCGGAACCCGGCTAGGAATGGGTCACAACCGGGTAATCAATCCGAATGGCGCCCATCTGGCGGCGAAACTGGGCTTGAAGGTGCTTCGATTAATTATGAATTTCAACTTGCCCCGTTTGGGATCAAATTTGGTCTTTTTACGATGTTGCTTTGTTAGGGTTTCCTGAATGTGGTAGTTAAGTTGGGGTTTGTGATGCTTTTTGTTTCAATTTTGGTATTCCTGTAGAGTCGATGTGGCAGTTAACCATCGGCGGCGGTGAATCTTACCCGGAGCGACCCGGCGTACCCAATTGTGTGTATTACATGCGAACCGGGTTCTGTGGATACGGTGGCAGGTGCCGTTACAATCATCCTCGTGATCGCGCCGCGGTATACGTTGATCATTTTAAAATAGTTATTCCTGGTTCGGTGATAGTGTCTCCTTAATGCTGTATCACTATGAATATTTCAACAGTGGACATACCCTTTTCTTGTTGCTGATGTCTGTAGAATGTGTTAAAAGCTTAATCAATGTTCAATTTCTATAAGTAATCGAGATTCGTAGTTCTTTCCGTCATTTGTATTTTAATGGAATCCTATTCTCTCTGTTTTTTTTAAATTATTATTTGTAGTATTTTTTGTCTGAATCATCAATTATCAAGGAACTGATTATTGAATTTGTCACTGTTAAATGATCTTTCAAACAAGAATCAGTTGAGAGGATAAATTTATTTCACGTTGCATAAATGCACATTAATAAGAGCACAAAGAATAAGAGCGTGGATATGGATAAATTTTCTTACCATCTTCGAATTTGGGATGTGATATTTAAATATATGAATCTCAATGGAGCCAAAACTACTCAGGTTGCAGCAGCTGTGAGAGCTACAGGGGATTACCCAGAACGAGTGGGGGAACCTTCATGTCAGGTTTTGTTCTTTATGATCTTCACATTGTTGATCGCCGAAAATGCCTAACGCTTTTCACTTTCTCTGGCTAATTGTTGCTTACATTGTATTTAAAATAGCTTTGTTCTGGTTAGACTAATTTGGACCTCTTCTCATGAGCAGTATTATTTGAAAACGGGAACCTGCAAATTTGGTGCATCCTGTAAATTTCACCATCCAAAACACGGAGGTGGATCATTAAGCCAAGCTCCTCTAAATATTTATGGATACCCGTTACGCCCGGTTTGACTCTTCTTCATCCTCATTTTATTGATGGTAAATCGTGCACTAGTTAAATCATGTGTTAATTTTCACAGGGTGAGAAAGAATGCTCCTACTATTTGAAAACGGGGCAGTGCAAATTTGGCATAACTTGTAAATTCCATCATCCTCATCCAGCTGGCACGTCAATGCCAGCATCTGCACCTCAGTTTTATCAACAGGTGCAGTCTCCTACAGTCCCTCTTGCTGAACAGTTTGGGGGGGCATCCAGCAGTTTGAGAGTGCCTAGGCCTTCAATATTGCCTGGTTCATATATGCAAGGGGCTTATGGTCCTGTCCTCCTTTCTCCAGGGGTTGTTCCCTTTCCAGGATGGAGTCCTTACACGGTATAACCACTCTGAATTATGGAGCTAGTCATCCTTTCTTACCTTTTTTCTTTCTTTTTTGAATAAATTTTCAATGTTCTTTAGAACTCTCATATGTTGGGATAATTGAATTGTGCAATTGGCACAGGCACCTCTGAGTCCTGTGTTATCTCCTGGTGCTCAATCGGGTGTTGGGGCTACTTCTCTGTATGGAGTGACCCAGTTGTCTTCATCAACATCAGCTTTTGCTAGACCATATACTCCCGTTCCATCAACTACTGGCCTTTCAGGCAGTGGCCTGAATGAACCGATATTTCCTGAAAGACCTGGTGAACCTGAATGCCAATACTATCTGAGAACAGGGGACTGCAAATATGGATCAGCATGTCGATTTCATCATCCCAGGGACCGGACCGTGACCCGGCCACTTCTCAGCCCCATTGGTCTTCCTTTGCGTCCGGTAAGTGTGGTCACATACTCAATCCAATCATGTTTAGCTTGCTTTGTGCTCCTTGGAAGATTGGTTAAATTAAGTTATATGCTAGGTTGAATGGATGATATTTGATGGTATCGAAAGCTTTTTCAATTTGGTTGTTCATGCCTAAGTGCTTATCTTTGTGCAAATTATTACTGAATTTATTGGATTTTATTAGATATATGTGATGTGTGCAACAGTGCAAGTAAGCTCGTCCCTTTTTGGGGGGGGGGGTGGTGTAGTTTCAGTGGTATGTTGAATGTTTAATCACTTATGTCTAGCTTTGAATGAAAGAACTGGACTCAGTTATAATTACATAAACTTGTCAATTTGTCATTGACACGCTTCGCTTGTAATTTCCTTTTTCCTGAACTTTTCTTGGACTCCACACTGACCATGAATCCAAAGGCTTCCTTTTTATTCCTTATCTATACAGTTTAGTGTTGAGTGCAAATTAAACACCTTCATAAATTCTAAAGAACTTCATAGTAAATACGTGCATTTTTACTTTGGGGCATGCATCTTAGCAGTATGATTGAGACAAGTAAACCCATGGAGGCATCAATCGTGCACTTAACACTTTTCTGGATTCCAAAGCATCAAGCCCCGTTTTTGAGTGCTTGATCAAAGAAGAGCAGGGATGAGAATATATTCTGTCAAAGGCTTATGCACATGTACAGCATTATAAATTGTGGGTGCGCTCGAGTTTTTTGGCTTGTAATGGGACAGAGAACGCAGAAAGCAGTTCTAACTCATTTTGGGGCTGTAATTTTGTTAACAGAACGCTTGCATCAGAGCTGCAGTAGTGACTTAATCTGAGCTCTGAAGTCTACTGGCTTTTACTCGTTTATTTTTACTTGTCTGCACCACTTCTGTTAGCTGTGTATAGTTGTGGTTTTGAGGGCTGTTCCTTATGCAATTAGCTGCTTTATGAGCACTGAGGGATGTTAGTGATCTCTAGTGACATTTAAAAAATGGGGTGCTTTCCCCTCTTCCTAGAATTGAGATTATGTTCTTTTAGCATGTACCTCTAACTAATATATATTTTCTTTGCAATTAAATGCCCAGCTGCCATCGCTATGATCATTTATATGATTTTTGATTCACTTGCATGTGTGCTAGTGCTGGCCCAGATTTTCATAGTCTTTGTCTGATCTTTGCATATTATTATTCTGTAAAGGTTTTGAGATTTATTACTTCTTCTGTTTAATGTGACCTTACCTACTTGTTGAAAACAAGTGCTCTTACTGCTCATTTCCAAGCCTGCCGTGTAACAGCATGTTTTGAGAGATCGTGAGAAATGGAACAAATGTAATGTTATTGGATATTATTTGTTGCCACAAAGATGATTATAGATGGAGTATTGAAGTTCAGGTGATTTATGGCTGAACTTATTAATTTGGATCCTTTTGTTCCTGGTGATTGGAGACGCTAATAGGATATGGCCCAGCCCCAAAACATATCGGAGAAAGAAGAGTAAAGAAAAGGGCAAGCTGGCAGAGAGAGGTGGGGAGAGGACAAGGGAATCACAACTAACTCTGACTAGGGAACATAAGGAGGATAGGGGAGTGTAGGATAGGAGGTAGGCAATTAGTTGAAGAGAGTTTACCCCCTTGACTGCTAGAGCAATAGTATGAGAGTCCTTTTCATTGTTTCTTTGGCTGTGACTGCAACCCTTTAATTCCCCGAGCTTTATCCTCTTACACTGCTTAAAGGTTATTCTCAGCTTTTGAATCATTCATAATACTGAATTACAGCTAGGTCCCAACACTTGCATGGCTGATTGATACTTGTGTTGAGAAAGCACTGTTTTCCTCTAGTCATATAAAAGAGAATTAGCACCTTATCTCAGCATCAAGGAAATAACTTTAATCGAGTTTTATGGAAGACTTTGTTGCATTCATGTGCGTAGAATGCACTACCATTTCTTTTTCTTCCCCCCATAGTTATTGTTAAGTGGTGTTGATATGTTATTTGCTGAGTTCGCCCTTTTCTGCTTCAGAAACCCGGTTCCTTTAATGATTTATGCTTCATGTTTACGTTTTATTAGTCAATCATACCTCAGTGGTTATTAGTCATAATTAAACAGTGACTTGAATGGATTTTTATCATTAATTATGTATGTTATCTTATGTTAGTTTTGTTTCCGCTCATCTTTGTTATTAGAGTTAGTAATTGAACACAAAGATTAAGTTGACATTCTTATGTTGTTTTGCCGCATTACAATTAATGTTCTTTCTTTTGGGAATTCTTTCTTTAATTAATCCCTTTTCTAGAAAACAGGGGGTGCAACCTTGTGTTTTTTACTTACAAAACGGGCACTGCAAGTTTGGCTCCACTTGCAAATATGACCATCCTTTGGGGTCTGTGAGATACAGTCCTTCAGCATCCTCTCTCACTGATATGCCAGTGACTCCGTACCCTGTTGGATCCTTGCTGTCTACCCTGTCTCCTTCAACAACATCTGCAGAACTTCGGCCTGATCTGATGTCAGGCCCAAAAGCGGAATCTTTTGCTACTAGAATGCCATCCTCTGGAAATGGTTCAAGCAATCCTGTCAGTTTAATTTTCTCACAAGGGGGAACCGTCTCTCTTTCTGATGTGCAACTCTCAAGTCAAAGCCCTACTCCTTTAAGCAGTAGCAGAAGCACTAGACAAAGTGGTGACATACGATGATCAGTCTAATGCTAAACCGATTCATTATCACCTATTGGATGTGATTTCCCAACACCGGATTGCTTATGTCGATAATTTAGTGAATTCCTAGTGGCAATTCAAAGTTTCACAGTCACAGTCGACAATTCATCAAGTTCTGGTTAGCCCATATTAGGTCATTCTCTTCAACGCTATTCTCATGTGATTATATCATCTGAAATAAGCTTTAACAGAAAACAACTATCCCTAGGCTTGCCTTCTTTGGATTGATTCTGTTGTTTTATTTTTGGCACTAGTGTGATATTTATCATACCATGTGTATATTATATATATAGAGGCTTTTATGCGCTTTTTCATTCTATAAAAAGATAGTGGCTTTTATGCGAGGCCAGAGCCATTAACTACCCCTATATGCAGGCTGGGAGCTCATATTACAGTTTTAACTGCTACAATGAAAATTAACTGGAAATACAGCTCATTACAAACGGCATTTGTAACTCCTCTGGTTTTGCGGAAGTGCATGGATGGACGGATATAACGGTAAAATGTGCAAAGGACTGGGGGACCAATTGTGGCTCCTTAAATCATCATATGGAATGCCAATGGATGCAATTTAACTTGCTTCTTGTGGAATACCGTTGGTGATTAAAATTAAACCTTTTAAGAGTGTTTGAATGGAAATCAAATATGGTTTTAGAAGTGATTTACGGTATACGAAGTAAATATATGGAGGAGTTTATCTTGATATGTGGAAAAATGTTTTTCAGAAGTACTTCTCATACTATCCAAACACTTTCTAAATTATTGTTTGATATGAGAGGAGAAGAGGAATAATTTTAGTGAGCTCTATTTAAAAAATTAAAAAAAAAAGAGATTTTAAAGTTTTAATAAAGAGAAGAAATAATATAAAATAATAATAATAATTAATTAAAAGTTTTTGATTGTATTTTTTTTAATTTTTTAAATTGAGTTTATTAAAAAAATTTATCTCTTCTCTTTTTTTCTGTTTTTCTCACACCAAACAGATCCTAAGTTACACAAATCAATGAATTAAAAAGAATAATGAAATTTAATATTCCCAAAGAGGAAACTGAAGAGATGAATGTTTAGAACGGGAATTGAACGGATGATGAAATTTAATATTCCAAAACATCTCTAGATGTCAAATAGGCCCAATTCTGCAATGTATCCTTTTAGAACGGTAAGATCGAATCCTCCTTTTGTCACGTTTCAAAACACACTTCCAGGTAATAATCATCGCTCTGGAATCTTGAGGCTATTTGCGTCATTTCGAAAGAGCCAGTCTCGGATGCCCTTCTCTCTGTCAAAACTCGCGTTTAATCTATTTTGTGAAAATTAACCTGAAGAATTTACCCATGCTAAATAAATCTTACAAATTTATTAAAATGCTCTGAATTTTCTTAAAATTTGGTTATAATAAATTTTTTATTAAAAATGACCCATAAATCCTTTATTTGACTTGCATTGAATGACGATCTGTTTGTTTCCTATTGATATTGACCAATTGTTGTTAACGGCCTATTTAAGGGAATACTCTTTTTAGTTTTTTATTAAAATATTAGTACTTTGACACTTACTACAATATATTCACAGGTAAATCACCTAAACCTTCAAAAATATTATATTTTTAATTTTTTAACTTTATATAAAGTTTCAATTTGATCTTTTATCTTTTAAAAATATATTTTTAGTCATTTAACACTAAAACTGTGAACAAAAAAATAATAACATTGAAATTTTGAATGTTGATAAAATATTCTAAAATACTAATATATTGAGTTTAATTTTCAAAACAATCATGACTATTGTTACAAAGAATTATCATTTAACACTAACAATTTTAACATTAAAGAACTAAAAATATACTTTCTAATATTGAGGGATAAAATTGAAACTTTATGTAAAGTTAAATGATAAAATAAGTATTTTAGCCTTTAAAATATTATTACTTCCGTATTTGTTGGTTAATCCCTATATTTACATGTTGTTATTGTAGGTTTATAAGTGAATTTGCATAAGTTTTTTTAGGATAATACTTATATTAAGTTTTTTATATTCATTATGTCAAATTTTCAAATCATATATGAACACGTCTTATTTTTTAAATATTAATATTTAACAGCATTTACTTATAAATCTACATAAAGCCAAAAAAGAACACATAACTATGAGTAATTGGAGAACTTGACATAATCAATATAATAAATTTGACATAATTTCTTTATTGCTTTTTGTGTAAATTGTGCAAATTGATTTTGTTAACTTTTTATAGACTTACAAGCCGTCCTTGTAAATTTACAAGTGAGCCTAGCTATTCTTTGCCTTTCCAGGTTGTAAAACTCGTAATTTTTCTTAAAATTTAAAAGGATGACCTATGAGTACAAGTAAATCACCCAATTTTCTATAATTAATTATTTATTTCTTACATTTAAAATTGAGGGAATAATATTTTAAGAGATCTACTTGTAAATTTAATAATTTGACATTTAAATTTGTGAAAATTTACTTTTAAATCTATAAAATTTGACCTGTAAATATGTTAATACTTTAATCGAGACATTTAAAAAAGGTAGAGCATTTTCCCTTTACTTAATCAGCCGTAACAACAGCTAGTTAATATCAGCGTTAATTGGTCACCGATCATGCCAGCAATGGGCCCAACCCTCGAAGACCCTTGGTTGATGCTCCTTGGATACTAAGAAAAATTAGGAGGAGAAAAAAAAAAAAAAGGAGGGGAGAAAATAGGGAGAATAAAAAGCTGAAAAGAAAATATTATTCTTTTTCTTACTTGGACGGAAGCAAGGAAATAGAGATGGATGAAAATAAATAAATATCTAAATAACTAAAATATATTTATCAAAATATATTATATTTAAAATTAAATCAAATTAAATATTATAATAACATTAACATCATCAAATAATTTAAAATCAAGTTGTTTGGTTTATATATATTTTAGGTTATTGTATTTTAAAAATAAATTACTTAATAAAAAGATTGTTGTGATTAAAAAAAGAGAGGAAAAACTAAGGGAAAAAGACAGAAAAATAACAAATGAACTTCATAATGCCAAAAAGGTCTGCCGAATTTGAGAAATCTCAATTTAGTCTCAAGAGACTAATTTGGCATTTATAAGTTTGCTGAAATGACTATATGGCCCTTCATTTTATTTATTGTTTTTAAAATACCAAAGCTCCCACTGGCCGGCCGGTCGGGACAATTGGTCACCGAGGTCTGCCAGTCGAAAACAATTTTTTTTGAAAATTTTTATAACTTCAGTATAACGGTTAACAACTTTTGTATTACTACTAATAATTTCAGCATAGTAGTTAACGACAAGTTTTCTGGGAAATTTAACAAGTTTCGGCGGATGGAAACAATTTTTTTGAAAATTTTGACAATCTCAGTATAACAGTTAACAACTTTTGTAACACTATTAACAACTCCGGTATAGCAGTTAACAATAGGTTTTTTAGAAAATTCAACAATTGGTCGTCAAAGCTCTGGCGGATGGAAACAATTTTTTTGAAAATTTTTACAACTTCAATATAACGGTTAACAACTTTTGTAACGCTATTAACAACTTCAGTATAGTAGTTAACAATAGGTTTTTGAGTTGTAACAACATTACTGAAGTTGTAAAAATGTTACTTTTTGAATTTCCCAAAAAAACCTGTTGTTAACTGCTATATCGAAATTATTAATAGCGTTACAAAAATTGTTAACTGTTGTATTGAAGTTCTAAATTTTTTTTAAAAAAAGTAGTTTTTAAAGTTATAAAAATGCCATTTTTTTAAAGTTTTTAAGAAAATCTATTGTTAAATATTATACCGAAATTGTTAATAGAGTTACAGAACTTATTAACGACATTACTAAAGTTGTAAAAATGCTACTTTTTGAATTTTTGGAAAATTTATTGTTAATTGCTATACTGAGATTGTTAATAATATTACAAAAGTTGTTAACCGTTATACTGAAGTTGTAAAAAATTTTTTTAAAAAAAATTTCCTAAAATTGTAAAAATGCCTTTTTTTTTAATTTTTAAGAAAACATATTGTTAAATGCTATACCGAAGTTGTTAATAGGGTTACAGAACTTGTTAACGGCATTATTGAAGTTGTAAAAATGCTACTTTTTGAATTTCTTGAAAAACCTGTTGTTAATAGCGTTACAAAAGTTATTAACCGTTATAATGAAGTTGTAAAAATTTCCAAAAAAATTGTTTCCGGTCACCTGCCGAAACTCTGGCGACCAATTGTTAAATTTCCTAAAAAAACCTATTGTTAACTGCTATATTGAAATTGTTAATAACATTACAAAAGTTGTTAATTGTTATACTGAAGTTGTAAAAATTTTCAAAAAAATTGTTTCTAGCCGTCGAAACTTGTTGAATTTCCTAGAAAACCCGTCGTTAACTGCGATACTGAAATTGTTAATAGTGTTACAAAAATTGTTAACCGTTATACTGAAATCATAAAATTTTTCAAAAAAATTATTTCCGACCGGTGGAGCTCCAGTGACCAATTGTCGGTTGGTCATCGAAGCTCCGGTGACTGCCGCTGCTGGAGCTCCTGCGACTGATCGGCCAATGGAGAGCTTTGGTATTTTAAAAACAATAAATAAAATGAACAGCAATATAGTCATTTCAGTAAATTGATAAATGCCAAATTAGTCTCTTGAGAGTAAATTAGGATTTCTCAAATTCAACAGACCTTTTTAGCATTATGAAGTTCATTTGTCATTTTTCTATCTTTTTCTCAAAAACTAATTTGGAGATTTCTGTAGTTTTATCTAGTTTTGAATTAGGTTGCTGAACTTTTTTTTCATTGGGCCTTTTTAGTTTATTATTTTACACGTTAAATTTTATTTTGATCATAAATATAAAACCAAAATTCACTTTGTTTCTCATATTTATTCATTTTTTTAAGATGATTCTTGTAATAACGGTAATTCTAGCTAATAAATTTAATTAGCAAGGATATTTTAGGAAAGACAATATCTATTTATTACAAATAACTAACTTAACTTGTTTACTTAATCTATTCAAATTAGTCAATTAGTTCTTATATTTAGGATTGGAACGGGGTTAAAACTTTTGTTAGAGATCAATGGCACAACAACTGAACGCATAATGAACATCTACGTGGAATTTTTTTTACCTGAACACAAAAGAAGGGAAAATTGAGGAGAAGGACCTACAAAAATTAGTACTCCTCCGGTCCTAAATATAAGATCCCTTTCGTAGTGTAAATTACACTACAAAAAAAGTTTTTACACTACGAAAAGGGTTTTATATTTAGGATTGGAGGAGTATTTATTAAGAGTGATCATAAAAATTGTAATTAATTTGAACGACCAAAAATTAAAATATGAATTTACAATTACGAAATTATCCCTGGCCAAATCCTTACATTATCTCCAACACCCATCTCAATATTTGACTATCAATTATCAATTGAAATATAAATTTATAATTACTAAATTGCCCCCATTAAAATTAAAAACTAAATACAGCACTTAAAAAAAATAGAGTCCTATTTTTTAGTCATTCATATCTACATCTACTAACCTTTCATTCCGATATGCATGGCTGGAAAAATTTCCAGCCTGCGTGATTGCGATTTTGCCCCTCATTCTGATGTGGTTGGAAAAATAATTAGTGAAGCTTAGGTTATGAAGCGGTAGTATTTACCTGATTTTCATATTATGGTTAACAGAAAGAACTATATTTATATTCATCTAAGAAGCCTTGTATATATAGTGTGATTGTGTTCATATGTATGTATAGTTGGGATTGAATGAAGGTACAAATATATACTTTTATATTAATCCAAAAAGTCTTTATATAGAGGCCATGAGAAAATAAGAAAACATTCGGTACAAACAAACTAAAAGAGGAAAAATAATGTTCAGAATATACGTACAGTCCAATAAATAGTCTGCTAGTTGATTCCTTTTAATTTGTCTTCTTTATTCTGGATTTACAAGAAGACAATTGCTATTGATAGAAGCTTTGAGTGTATCAAAAAGAGATACGCAGAGAGAGAGAAATTAAGTTCAATTGATAATTAACCATCAAATCGAGATAGAAGGGTGTTGGAGATAATACAGGGATTTGATAAGGTATAGTTTGGTAATTGTACAATTTTATTTTAATTTTTGATCTTTCAAATTAATTACAATTTTTAAGATCCCTCTTAATAAATACTAATTTTTTTAGGTCCTTCTCTCTAATTTTTCCTAAAAAGAAACCTAGCTTGTTCTGCTCCTTCCTGCGTAGTTAGCCGCCATTGAAGGCCTCGGGGGGTATATGATGCAATTGCATAGCTTCTAGAACTGATATTTTTTCTTTTCCGAAGCCACAACCACAACGTCGCAATCCTCTTTATTTTTTTTGGTCAACACAACGTCACAATCTGAACTGCTCCTTTGCCCGATTATCATACCGGTCTGGAACTTCAATGATTTAGTAAATTTAAATAGGGTGAGAAGAATAGTTAAATTATTTATTTATAATAAATAGATATTATTTTTTAAAAATATTTTTGCTAATAAAGTGTATTAGTTAGAACTACTATTATTATAATAATTTTTTTAAAAACATGGATAAACATAAAAAAAAAAGTAAACTAGAGCCTTATAGTTAGGATCAAAATAAAAATATTCTTATATATTATATTAAGTAAAATATACATGAAACGGTTATCTGGTCGAAATCAATTTATTACAAAAAATAGATAGTAAAATAATCACTGCTTGGAAGCATAAAATTAAATTTAGATAGTAAAAATATTCTAAGAAAAACAATACCTATTTATTATAAATAAATAATTTAAATAGTTTTCTTAATCTATTTAAATTTACTAAATCACTAAAGTCCAAGACTAGTATAACAATTGGTTTGCAAACGATGAGGTAAAAGAAAATTGTTTTCAGTTACTTTTTTTTTGCCGCATACATACACAGTAGAGTCCAAGCTGTCAAGAGGTATGTTTGGATTATCAATTAAAATAAATAAATTATTAGATTAGATAAAAGTTAAATTAGGTAATGTGATTTATGTTTAAATTGAGTTTTATAAAAGTTTGTTTGTAAAGTAAAAAAATTATTTGGACTATGATTGAATAAGTTTAACTCATAGAACGACCACAATGGACATAACTTTTATTAAACAATAAAAAATGATTAAAAATATGAATTCACAAAATATAATAATTTTAAATTATTATAATAGAAAAAAGTTACATTTAATGAATAAAATATATTTAAATTAGAAATCGTGAAAATTTTTGAATCAAATAATATTACATAATTATTTGGATGATATACTTTGCTTAATTTACATAAATATAAAATGAAAAATAATATTAAAAATGAAAAATATTATAAAACTATTAAAAATTATTTTCACTTAAGATAATAGTAAAAATAAATAATTAAGAACTGCTTGGGAAGCACAAAGAATCTATAAAAAGAAGCATAAGAACAACATAAACATAAGAATAAAAATGTCTTTTAATTCTAAAAAACTATTTTTACATAAGTTATAAGTAAGTTTTAGGTGCTCTTATAATCATGCTTCAAAAAATAGCTTTTGAGTCATAAGTCAGATTGATTAAAAGTCGTGACACAGTTTTCAAATTTATAAACCGTCTTATCATACTTATAAGCTATTCTTGTTCCTTTCCAAAACGCCAAACCAGATAGGCCGAAGATGATCCAAGTATTTGCCAGATGTGTACATTTTAACGGAAGTTATAGCACCTTTAGTTTTTATTTAACAGTTTTAAGGGACTCACTACTTTAATGGCATAAACTAAAAAGATCTAATAAAGAAAAAGCTTAGGACCCGATTCAAAACTTGATGAAACTATACAAATTTCAAAATTAGTTTTCCTGAAAAAAATAAAAAGTAAATAATTTTTTAAACATAATAAAAAATTAAATATGGAAAGAAAAAATTCAAGAACAAAAAAATATAAGAGGAGGGGGAATCACGGAAATCTCGTGTTCTTCCCAACTTTCTTTATATATGAAAAATATATATATAAAATAATACTCCTCCGGTCCTTATTATAAGACCCAATTTGACTTTTATTTGGTCCTAATTATAAGACCCAATCCATTTTGTTTCTTATATTTATGCATTTTTTTCCAAGATAATTCTTCTAATAATGATAGTTTAAGCCAATATACTTAATTAGTAAGGATATTTTAAGAATGACAACACTTATTTATTATAAATAACCAACTTAACTTACTTCCTTAATCTCCTCAAATAAGTCAATTGGGTCTTATAATTAGGACCGGAGGAGTACATGAAATCTATCTTTTTTTTTTCCTCCTTTTTTTTGTTGCATTTTCTCTCCCATCCAAATATCCAAACATGAGAAAATACATTTCGTTCTCTTATGTTTCCTCTCATTTTCTCTCCTCTATAATTTTCTCTTCATCTAAGCACGGGCCAAGAGTTTGCAGAAGAGACTGTGAGTTTCATATTTCAAGTAGTAAAAAAAAAAAAAAAATACTGCCCCTATGGGGGCACTAACTGGTTGTATATAAAAACTAAGAAAAAAAATTGAAGGCGTGTGGTTTTTCCTGATAAAACGGGTAAATATATTAAAAAAAAGTTAGTTTAACATAAGGGTGTTTAAATTGTTCCGTTCCGGTAGGTCCGTTCTAATCCTGATCACTTTGGGATGGGATGGGACAGGAGACCGGGTTGTCTCATCCCGGGATATATAATTTTAAATTTTTTTTTGTAAATATGTTAAAATAATGCAGGGAATTCAAGGAAGATGGACAGATGCTTACACTTTTAGCATTTAATCTTTGCATCTATTGTTTTATCCAATTTGTGGCGTCAGATTATCATCTAATTGGCCTGCAGAATTAATTTTTGATACTGAAAGTGTCCAATTTATTACAAATTATTAAAAATATTGTCCATTTTCAAAGGCCCAAATTTTATATCGATATTGATTTTGGCTCAAAGCAATATGTTAGGCCCAAAAAAAAAAAAGAACAAGAAGAAATTTTAATCAAAATTTGGATAGGCCTAATAAAAGATTGAATTGAAGGCTCAAAACCGAGAGGGGGAAAAAAAGAAAAGAAGGACGAGATTCTGTCTTGATCTTATCGGGATTGGGACGAAACCAGGACACAAAACAAAAGTTTTGTCCCGTCCCTGTTCAATGGGACGAGCCTGTCCTTATTCCGTCTCGTCTAATTTAACGTAAAAAGTTGCAGAAATAAGACATTGTGTGAGTCTATTCCCTTACAAGAGAAAGGGTTTTTGAATAATTAAAATAATAAAGGTGAAATTAATTACCATTAATTTGTAAAAAAATTCATAATATTTCAATGAGTTTATGAGATTTATATAAATAAATTTATTTCTATATATTTTTGTCAACAGCATTTGAACAGGTCCCAGTCCCATTGCCCCAGCAATAAACCAAAAAGACACAAGTCAGCTGGTGGACATAATATAAATATGTGTGTGTGTATATATATATATTTATATCTTTTCCAATATTTTCCTGGGGCGCGCTATTTGGCGGGTACCCAACGACCAAGGCACATCCGCACATGGACAAGGCTTGAGCCAAAAACGAAAGCAGAAATTTGAAAAATCAAGTTAGAAATATAAAAGAAATGGGAAGAAGCTGAAACCCAACCCCGAAGCCAGACCGTACACTACAGTCCTAGTTAGAGATGTGAGTGTGCGCGAGTGAGTGAGACGGTGAGCGAGAGTGTGGAAAGGAAAGAAAGAGCAGAGACTCCGTTCCTGTGGGAACGCATCTCCGTTACTCGGATTCGCGACGCAGCCGGGCAAGGGGCAAAAGCGTCTCCGATCTCTCAGAACATTCTAGACTACTGTAAATTTCCTGTGCAGTACCATAGGTCTGAGTTGTTCTGGATCCTTAGTACAAACAACCATTTCCATGGAGTTGTACGGTCGGAACCCGGTTAGGAATGGGTCGCAAGCGGGCAGTCAATCTGAATGGCGCACATCAGGTGGCGAACCTGGGCTTGAAGGTGCTTAGAATTATGAGTTTCAACTTACCACGTTTTGTATCAAATTTGGTCTTTTTACGATCTTGCTCAGTTAGGGTTTCCTGAATGCGGAAGTTAAGTTGGGGTTTATGACGCTTTTTGTTTCAAATTTGGTATTCTTGTAGAATCGATGTGGCACTTAACTATTGGCGGCACCGAATCTTACCCGGAGCGACCCGGCGTACCCAATTGTGTGTATTACATGCGAACCGGGTTCTGTGGATACGGTAGCAGGTGCCGTTACAATCATCCTCGTGATCGTGCTGCGGTATACATAGATCATTTTAATATGGTTTGTTTTTGGTTCGATCATAGTGTCTCCCTGATGCTGCATCAATATTTCTATAGTAGACATACCCTTTCCGAGTTGCTGACTTCAGTGGAATGTGTTGAAAGCTTTATGGATGTTTAATTTTTACGTGATTGAGATACGTAGTTCTTTTCTTGTTAATTGATCTTTCAAACAAGAATTGGTTGAGAGGATATTTATTTCATGTTGCATAAATTCTTACCAATGAGAGGACAAAGAATAAAGAGTGAATGTAAATAAATTTTCATGTCACCATGGGGTTTAAAATGGTTATATTCGTTTGTATGAATCTCAACGGAGCTAAAACTACTCAGGTTGCAGCAGCTGTGAGAGCTACCGGGGAGTACCCAGAACGAGTGGGGGAACCTTCATGTCAGGTTTTGTTCTTTATGATCTTTGCATTGTAGATTCCTGGAATTGCCTCACACTTTTTGCTTTCTCTGGCCAATTGTTGCTCGTATCTTTACATTGTATTTAAAATAGCTTTGTTCTGGTTGGATTAATCTGGACCTCTTCTCATGATCAGTATTATTTGAAAACGGGAACCTGCAAATTTGGTGCATCCTGTAAATTTCACCATCCAAAACATGGAGGTGGATCATTAAGCCAAGCTTCTCTAAATATTTATGGATACCCTTTACGCCCGGTTTGACTCTTCTTCCTTCTCATGTAATTGATGGCAAATCATGCAATAGTTAAATCATGTGTTAATTTTTACAGGGTGAGAAAGAATGCTCCTACTATTTGAAAACGGGGCAGTGCAAATTTGGCATAACTTGTAAATTCCATCATCCCCATCCAGCTGGCACATCAATGCCGGCTTCTGCATCTCAGTTTTATCAACAGGTGCAGTCTCCTACGGTCCCTCTGGCTGAACAGTATGGGGGCGCATCCAACAATTTGAGAGTGGCCAGGCCCTCAATATTGCCTGGTTCATATGTGCAAGGGGCTTATGGTCATGTCCTCCTTTCTCCAGGGGTTGTTCCCTTTCCAGGATGGAGTCCTTATACGGTATAATCACTCTGCATTATGGAGCTAGTCATCCTTTCTTACCTTTTTTCTTGCCTTTTTGAATAAATTGTCAATGTTCTTTAGAACTCTCATATGTTGGGATAATTGAATTGTGCAATTGGCACAGGCACCTCTGAGTCCTGTGTTATCTCCTGGTGCTCAATCTGGTGTTGGGGCTACTTCTCTGTATGGAGTGACCCAGTTGTCTTCATCAACATCAGCTTTTGCTAGGCCATATACTCCTCTTCCATCAACTACTGGCCTTTCAGGCAGTGGCCTGAATGAACCGATATTTCCTGAAAGACCTGGTGAACCTGAATGCCAATACTATCTGAGAACAGGGGACTGCAAATATGGATCAGCATGTCGATTTCATCATCCCAGGGACCGGACTGTGACCCGGCCACATCTCAGCCCCATTGGTCTTCCTTTGCGTCCGGTAAGTGTGGTCACTTACATCAAAGATGTCTTCAACTTGCTTTGTTCTCCTATGAGGACTGATGAAACTTTTAGCTGGAGGGATGTGTATATATTCTGTCAGAGGTTTATGTACATGTACAACATTATAAATTTTGGTTGCGCTCAAGTTTTTTGCGTCGTAATGGGATGGGGAACACAGGAAGCAGCTTAACACATTTTGGGGCTGTAGTTTTGTTGACGGAAAACTCGCATTTCAGCTGCAGTAGTGACTTAATCTGAAGTCTAATGGCTTTACTTGTTTATTTTCATTTTTCTTGACCACTTCTGTTGCTGTTCATGTTTATGACTTTTTTTTTTTTTTTTAATGGAGTGAGCTGCTTTTACAAGCGTTTTTTGGCCAAAAAAAAAAATTATGAGCATTGAAGGATGTACTGATGTTTAATCACATTAAAAAATTGGGTATTTCCCCTCCTTTTCTAGAATTTGGATTATGTTCTTTTAATATATGCCTCAAAGCTAATTTATGATTTGGTTGCAATTAAATGCCTAGCCGGTATCACGAAGACCATTTATATGGTTTTCTATTCACTTGCGTGCGTGCTAGTATTTGCCCAGATTTTCTTAGCCTTTTCTTATCTCTGCATTTTATCGTTCTGTAACTGAGGTTTTGAGATTTATTAATTTTGCCGTTTAATTTGATTTGATGCTACGTACTTGCTGAAAACAAGTGCTGTGACTGATTACTTCCAAGACTGCTGTGCAGCAGCGTGTTTCGAGAGAGCATAAGAAATGGAACAAATATAATGTCATTGGATGGTATTTGATGCCATTGAGATTAATATAGATAGAATATTGGAGGTCACCTAAGTAAGGTAGGTTTTTTTTTTGGCCACCATGGTAGCTTGTTATTTATAGCTGGACTTATCAATTTGGTTAGTGATTGGAGATGCTAATGGGATATGGCTCAGTGCCAAAACATGTTTTTAGAGAAAGAATAGTGTGAAAGAAAATGGTGAGCTAAGAGAGAGCGAGCGAGAAGGGAAAGGACAAGGGAGTTGTAACTCGCTCTGACAAGGGGATATAGGGAGGAAAGGGGAGCGTAGGAAGTAGGTAATTGGTTGAGGAGAGTTTAGCCTCTTGAGTGCTAGAACGGCAGTGTGAGAGCCCTTTCAATTCTTTTATCTGTGACTGTGATAGGACCCTCTAATATATAGGAGGACTTAAAATCTAGAAATAGATAACAAAGACTGGAATAAATAAAACTGATTATAACGCTACTGCATAATATGTCAGATTTCAAGGGTAGGGTGATTTAACACACATCATACTCTCACACTTAAATACACAAACAACAATTAACTAACAGCTATACACTCAGACAAAACAGAACACAGACCACAACACAATGACACCACACTCTAAAACAGAACAAGGTTGCCAATCTTTCAAGAAGCTGGCTCTCTCCTTCCCCAAGGACCAAGTGCAATTCCAAATCCTTTTCTCCCTTGGCTGAATTCAAATGGGATGATTTATAGGCCCCAAAAAATGACCTTGGCACTCTCCCAAATAACCCATTCATAGCCTTTGACTGTCGTCTCCCTACAGCCACCCTATTTTTCTACTTCTTTCTCCAAAATAGGAAGTCCAAGTTCTGACCCACAAAAGCACCCTTTCCTTTTTCATGTATTTTTCTAAGTTCCTGAAAAGTAATCCTAATAGACTGCAACTCTTAAATTCCCTGAGCTTTATTCTCTTATTCTTACATTGGTTTGAGGTGAATCTCTGCTTTTGAATCATAAATAACACTGAATTACAGTTGGGTTCCAACAGTTGCTGACTGATTGATATGGTTAGATTGTTGACAATGAAGCATTGTTTTCCTCGAGTCTTATAAAAGCGAATTAGCATCTTGTCTCAGCATCAAAGAAATAACTTGGGTTGATTTTTATGGAAGACTAGGTTGCATTCATGTGCGAAAGAATGCACTATAATTGTTTCCCCTCCCCACTTTGTAATCGGTTTTGTTGAGTTATTTGCTGAGGCTGCCCTTTTCTTCTTCATGATTACACTTCATGTATTGATTTTATGCCTCACACATGCTTTGTATTTACGTTCCTTTAGTTAATCATGCCTGGATGATGATTAGCCATAGCTGAATAGTGACTTGTAAATGGATTTGATTCATTAGTTATTTATATCATGTTATTTGTTGTTTCATTTATGCTCTTGTTTGATATCAAAGTTAGCAATTGGATAACATGAAGATTAAGTTTTAATGACATTCTTATGTTGTTTTGCAGCTATACAATTAATGTTCTTTCTTTTGGGAACTTTTCTTAATTAATTCCTTTTCTAGAAAACAGGGGGTGCAACCTTGTGTTTTTTATTTACAAAACGGGCATTGCAAATTTGGCTCCACTTGCAAATTTGACCATCCTTTGGCGTCTGTGAGATACAGTCCCTCCGCATCCTCTCTCACTGATATGCCGGTAACTCCATACCCTGTTGGGTCCTTGCTTTCTACCCTGTCTCCTTCAACAGCATCTTCAGAGCTTCAGCCTGAACTGATGTCAGGCTCAGAAATGGAATCTTTTTCCACTAGAATGCCATCCTCTGGAAATGGTTCAAGCAATTCTGTCAGTTTAATTTTCTCACAAGGGGGAACCGTCTCTCTTTCTGATGTGCAACTCTCAAGTCAAAGCCCTACTCCTTTAAGCAGTAGCAGAAGTACTAGACAAAATGGCGACATACGATGATCAGTCTAATGCTAAACTGATTCCTCATTATCTATTGGACGTGATTTTCCATTGCTCAATTGCTTCTGTTGGTAATCTTAGTGAATTCCTAGTGGCAACTGTTCATAGTTTCACAGTCACAGCCGACGATTCATCAAGTTCTGGTTACCCGATATTAGTCATTCTCTTCAATGCTATTCTCATCTGATTATATATCATCCGAAATAATCTCTAACAGAAAACAACTTCCCTAGGTTTGTCTTCGGCCGTGGATTCTGTTATTTTATTTTTGGTACTAGTGTGATGTTTATTATACCATGTGTATATTATAGATGGGGGCTCTTATGCGAGACCAAAGCCATGCACTACTCCATACGCAGGTTGAGAGCCCAGATTACAGTTTTGCCACTGCAATGAAAAATAACTGGCAGTTTCTCTCCTCGTTACATGTTAATGTGATGTTCATTTTTAGTGTTGATTAAGAACTAAAAATTGTTTTTGGCATGTGTTTGCCCTTGGGATTATTCTCACCTCACACACTCTTAATGCAAAGAGTACAATTTCTTTTGCGTAATGCTAGGGAGCTTGGTACGAGGGGTTAGACCTCTTGTTTCTTGCTGGATTGTAGATATCCATGTGAAAAATAATATATTTATTTTCATAGCTTTTTCTTAATAAAACCTTTGGTAAATTTTTCAATATAAATCGAATGGCAGAACACGACTCCATAATATGATGTGGAAATTTCTCTCTGCAGGTTATTTGACACCACCAGGTCCCAGGGAGAATGAGAGCACGACCCGCGCCTGTTAAGAATCTAACTGCTGAAAAGGTAACAACGGAAATGACTCTTGACTTACGCTCTAAGAAACCGATACCTACGCCTCTTAAGTTAAAATCAAACAGAATGTTACGCAGAATCTAATTTTGGAGCAGTTGGTGTTCTACCTTTCTGTCGTTCCCATTCTTGTTAATACAACTCTGAGAAGATTACATATGTAAGATTTTCGGTTTTAATGAGACAATAACGTTAAAAAAAAAAAAGAATGCTTGAACGGTAAGGTAGTGGTTAAATGTGAGAATTGGTATAGGTCAGAAACCCTTCTATGAGTTGGAAATTGCGGGTTGGATTCTGCTTCGTGCTCTCTCTCTCTCTTTTTTTTTTTTTAACCAGCTGCTGCGTGCTCTTCATATCTACTCTTTTAATTGAAAAAAAAAAAAAAGAGATAACAGGGAGAGGGAGGGAGGGTTGACTTAGGAATTTTTTTTCCCTCCCCGACGAGAGGGTCCAAAGCTCTCAGTAAGGTTTAAATTGATTGAAAGAATTGATGATATTGACCCGTTATTTTTAATTTGATTTTAAAAAAAATTAGATTGAATAAAAGTTAGATTAGGTAATGTAATTTATATTTAGATTAGTTTTTGTAAATAAGCTAATTTGTAAAAATAGAAGCTAGTTGGATTATTATTGAAAAAGTAAAGTTAGTTGTAAAATGATCAAAAAAGACATAAATTTTATTAATTACTAATCTCTCACTCCCCTCATTAAACATGGGCGTATATGCAAAAAAATATATTTAATGTTCATTAAAACCATCAAAGCTTTTTATAAACCTTATAAAAAATTTCTTTTAAAAAATTTCTTATAATATGAATAGGAGGGAGTGATACATATGCGTGTATTACGTTTACATATGGTAAAATATAGGAAAAAACCGTTAATAAAAAAAAGTTATTTATAATATGATAATTTTTTAAAAAATTGTGTTATTAAAAATTTTGAAAATGCACAAAATCAATGCATGAGAGAGAAAAGCCAGAGGGCAAATTTGGTATTAAATTTGCAATAAATGTCCTCAGGCCTTTTACCAAAGCAAACGCAGGAATCCACAAGCATCTCTTTTCTGCTTCTGCTTTTCACTGGTTTTTTGACTTAAGTAAGGTGAATACAAGCTAAATAAGCTAAAAGCTTATCCAAACAAGGAATTTCAGCTATAAGTAAGGTGATTAAGTTTAAGCACGTTTTAGACTCCAAACATACCCAACAACGGGACTACAACCAAACTAATAAAGTTAGATGGATGAGAAACCTAATATATCTGAGACGATTACATCCCACCGTTGAGAGTTGGGGTACACGGCCAGCCTCTTCCTGATACTGATTATTTGTAAACTTCCCTGATAGAGGAATCAAAGAAAGGAGAGTTTGTGATCCAAGGTTAGTTCTTCGGTTTTTGTAAGTGATTGTCCTGCTTTTTCTTGTTTCGTGACCTACTAACTTTGTAATGTTCTTCCGGTGGTGATGCATTTTTCTGTTAATAATAATTATAATAAAAGATTTGATGCCGCATGCAATAAAAGGAATTTCATCTGCTCTTGTAAGTTTGGTAGCGGGAGAATCTCTATTTCTTGTGTTTGGCAGTAGGTGTCACCTATGGGAAGGGTTTTCCACCCAAATCAGGGAGCCCCCTTTTTTTTTTTTTTTGGGTTGGAGGAGATCCAATGCCAACTATATGGGCTCATGCCACATGTCATGTCCCTTCCATTCCAATATAAGAAAGTGGTAGTGTATCAGAGGGTTGTAGTAGGCTCACTGAGACATGTCACGTGCCTTTGAATCAAATAAACACACTCACGTGCAGCGTTGGGTTTCCAATCTCTATCTTATTAGATTTTATAAGCCAGCCTGCCTGCTCATTCTCTATCAATATATCTGAGAGTTTTGCATTCCCCAGTGTGGCGTTGTAGGCCTGCTTCAAAACATTCCCAGCCATAATTAAGCAGATTACTATACCCTTCCCCAGCAAGGTTTCGTAACAAAGTGAAGTTCTTCTGCTTATTTTTAACACTCAGCCTCCATCTCTATTATCTGTGTAGTGTCCTAAGCTTAGGTTTCTTTCCCAGGCTTGGGTCTAGTCAATTCCCTCCTTTTTTTTTTTTTCCTTTGTAGGGTCTATGTTATGCTGACCTCCTAATCCTAAGCTGCTGTAAGTATCATAAACCTCTAGAAATGAGGGATAAGAGTTGGGATTGAAGTTAAAAAAATTGATTAAAAGAATATTTAACATGTAAGATTTTTTGACTATATGAGATTAGACAAATCCATATATGTGGGGTTGAAGAATACCATGATGGGAGCTGGTATTCTCCAATCCCATCTCAATGGTTTGTATAATCCATGTAACAAGTAATTACTCATGTTAAATATATTTTTTAATTATAATCTCATTCTCTATCTTTCAATTTTAATATTTTATACTAAACGGAACTCTAATGCCTGCCTCTGATTGGGGAGAACACACAGCCACAGGTGTGCCCTTTTCAATGCCTCTACTCTATGTGGTAGCATCTTTTCATTATTATCCCTAAAACAATACTCCCACCTGCAATAATCATTCGCACTTTAAAAACCCACAAACATCAATATCTGAAATACACGAGTGCCTGCTCAATCTTCAAAATTAATGCTATACCCACCCCAATTTTTTTTTTTCCGTTGCATCTTGTAGAATATATATGTGTGTGTGTATAAGCAGGAAGTGGCATTGCCATCATGCCCTATGTGCCTTTCATCTGCTTTGTCCCTAAATTTGCTTCCCTTTTTTATTTCCATAAAATATTACTCTTTTCTTTATTACAAAGACTTGTTTAACACTTGCGGCAAGTAGAATTTTTTTTAATACATACCATGAAAATAGATGAAAAATAAACTAGTTTCAGAGGAAAATAACCATCATGTTTCTATCATTCAAAAAGTAATAACTGTCGAATGGTGATTACAACAGAACTTAATAAATACTTAAAAACAAATTCCCCTAGTATACTAAACGGCTGTGACAAGATAATTTTGAAGTACTTTCCCAAATAAGAAGAAAATTAGGTTGTGTCTGAACTTGGAGAAGAAATTGACGTTTTTAATCTCTCCAGGCAAATTGCTTAAACTATCATAGAAGATAACTCATTTGCCATGAATAGTTTCTAAGTTAGTCTCTTGCACCTTTATCTGTTTCACCAATAATTTGAAAAAGCTAATCATTGCCATAAGCTTTAGTCCCCAAAGCCCAACTGCTTTACCTTCAAACAATTTTGACGACACCCCCTAATTCAACTTCCTTTTTGGTCAATTTTCGGCAACAGCAAACATAATCTGTGTGACCAGCACAAAGCAATTTAGGGGAAAAGAACAAATCCTGAAGTTTTACCTTAGTTCTACATGCAAAACTAGGGCCATCATGAATATTCCCAAACTTGGTTTTTATTTTGATGATAAAGCGAGTTTGATTGAATCCTAACCAGCTAAGTTCCTTGAATGAGAAGGCACGCTTGCTCTTTGTTTGATGAGACTGGGACCCATGCTGATTGCTCAAGAATCTCGTACGGCCCAACAATTCCGTTACAGCGCCCCAATTGGGCCCACGGCCCAGACAAATCAACGGGCCCAAAATTCAGCACGCAAAATACGTAATATTTAAAATTAGAAAAAATAACAATGTTTTTATTTTATTATTTTTATTTCTGTTTAATTATGGAGGGACGTCTGGTTTGAAAATTCACGAGTTTAAGTGTAATAAATAATTGTAGTGCATACACACCAATCTGTTGAAGTAAAATATTATTATTAATTATGATGCCATGAGTGTATAAAAAAATAATAATAATGTCATGAAGGCGATGAAGTGTCCAATTTAATTCTAGTCCCCACTTTGTAAAAGGATGGGGTCACTCGTCTTCCTTGAGCTATAATTGTGGTCACTATCTTTCCACACATCGCACTTATGCTGATAATAATAGCATTGGCATCACTAAATGAAAAGAGGCAAAATGGTTTTTAGGGAAAAAAATTGAAAGAGTAATAACTTATGAACCCTAGTGTAATTAAGTTAATTACAAACAAGATTATGTAAACACGCCAGATACATTTGTTTGGTAAATGCATCAACTCATTTGTTTTTTTTTTTTTACAGAAACATTTATTCGTTAGTTTATTTCATATTATTTTTTTCTCAGCTTTAATTGTCCTTCCAATCAGAGAAATAATGTGTTTAGTTTGGAGTTAAATTTACGCCATTCACCAACGAGATTTTACTCATCTCAAAGATGATCCCATTGTACTTATTTTGAATATTATATTTGAACTGTTTAAATTTAATTATTCAACCTGAATTATTAATCTGAGGTCACCAATAATACAAAAACTAAAGCTTGTAAGGTGAGATTATTAAATTGTAATAGAACCCATTTTTGCCTTTTCTTGAATGAAACTAGGTCCATGATTAATTCTGTGAGCTTTCCACATGTGCTTCATAATTGATGCTTATACTTTAATTAGCATTTTTTCTTTAGCTAAACTACTATTTATTTTCATGAACTTTAGCGAGCACAAGCAAAGCTACTTTCTAAATTGAAATGAAAAGAGAGAAAAAAGGAAACACAATTTTAGTCTCAGTTTAGACAAATTGGCACAGATTAATGGAGACGTGATTCCTCTGTCTCCACACTTCATGCAGGAATCTTCTGCGTTGCATGACCTGCAAATCCACAACAGAGCAAATAACAACATATGGTTTCCCACCAAATAAAAGAGGAAGCTTTTGTTCTGTTTTTTCCCCTTCAAGTGCATATTTTAATTGTGTTTTGGATCATACCAGGTCCACTTTGAAGATAGAATGGTTAAAACTTAAAAGGACCAGAAATTATGCAAAAAAAAGTACATGTAAATCTTTTATAAAAACAAAAGACATTTTTAGAAATCCCTAAAAAAATTACCCAATTACTATGTTGCACTAATAAAATGACATGAGAAGACAACAAGTTTGAACAGAAGAAAAATCAGAATCTTAATTTTATCCTGTTTTATCTATTTTTCTCGTCAATATATAAAACTCCGATAGTTTTTTTTTAAAAAAAATTGACACAATGGTATTTTAGTTATCTAATTATATTTACAAAATATTAGATCAGGCATTACTTCTTTCCTTGAGATTTTAATATCTTAAATGCCTGAATTGGAATATTACAATTAGTAACTTCTTTTTATGTTATTTTTCCTCAAAAACATAATAAATCATACTACTCTACTCTTTATAAATAACAAGTAATGCGGTCCATTTTCACACCCAAAGAAAGATCAACTTGAAAGCTGCCAGAGTAACATAGGACCACGTGCCAACTGTTAAGTTTTCGTCTGCTAAGATAAAATAGTGACATGTATAAATAAACAAAGGTAAAATAATACGAGGATGGATGGAGAAAGTCACAGTCCATCACAACTAACCACTTTATCAAAGCATTTAAATTTTATGTATTAAACTTTTAATGATGAACCCTACCAGAGACTACTCAGCCATACACAAAAGGAATTGATGGCCTCATTATGACCACCAAACCAATGCAATCCAGTTACATGATTACTCCCACAGTTGTCGCACTCACAGTAATTGTGATGACCACACCACTGTCCATATCATGAGCAGATATTAATTTAATTCACGTTAATTCCATTGGCATCCATCATCCCTTCCTCTTCTTTCACCCTTCTTTTTCTCACTTGTTAGTGCTTTCATATTATGCATTTGAGCTGATCTAACCCATCCTGTAATTACCCACTTTGATGAACTTTACACATAATATTAGAGATACTTTATGTTAATCTCTTTGTATGGGTAGCTTAATAGCTTTCGTTAGCCATGATGACAAACCCCAAAAGGCACTGCAACTCTTCAGGATTCCAGCAGTGTCTCATGACCCCCAAAAAAAAAAAAAACCATTGTGAAAAGGGGAAAAGGTGACTTAGGCACTACCTTTCACCGAAAAGTGCAAGCACACCTGCGTTTGCCTTGACTTTAAATTAAGTTGAAATTATAAACAAACATTCCGTAAAGTATGTTTCAGAGTCATCCCCATCTTCTAGTCCTGCATGGGTTCATGTGACTTTCACTTCAGCAACTTTCCCCAGACATACTAGGAGGGAAGCTCAGGAAGTGGTCCTCCAAGAATCTGTCAGAAGAACAACGAGATATACTTAGTTTTCTTGTGGTAATGGAGTGGTAGTTTTCTTGTGGTAATGGAGTGGATCTTTGATATTGTAGTGTGACACTTCTTAGCGGGGTTGGTGGTGTGGACTGTAGAATATTCACAATTGCCAGGTCTCGTTGAGATGGGTGTTGTTACTGTTGCTGAATTGAAGCCCAGTATTTCAGGGAAGAGGTCCTTTCGCCCAAATTCAAGCATAAGGCATGCCACTGAATGGTATGTAATCCTTCTTATTCTTTGAATCCTTTACTATTCACTGCAGTTCTGCTTCTCTATCTAGAATGTCAGGTGCTTGATTCAAGTGCCAGACCACTGATCTGTTGGTGTTAAAACTTCTTAAAATGATCCAATAACTGTAAGTGTTATTTTTAGCAGTCATTTTCACAGAGCACACGACCTTGTCTTGGAATCTAGCTCTTCGCGGAGAATTCCCTGCAGTTTCATGTTGTGGGTCTATTTCATTGTCCCTTTTCTGTTGGATTCTGAAGGGTCTGTTTCCCTTCGATCTTTCCTGAACTCGCCTTAGGTTCGCCCAGCAATTTTCCATTTCTTTGCCATCACAGCCTGTAAAAATTTATTGTAGAGTAACAGTTCACTGTTCTGGTATTAATTAAAACCACTGATTGTAGAGAAGGACGTAACCTTGACGTTGATGTAGTCCTTTATGTAGCCGACAAAGACGTGAAGCTGTATAGTCAGTGTCCAACTCTTATCTGTCACCAACGTAAACGCCAATTAATGTTTGTCTGTCAATAATTAGGCAGCAGATGTTATATAAGATTTATCACCGACTCTGTGAAAATCTTTCTTCACATAGAACAGGACAATTATATCCATCTATCTGACAATGCTAGAGTGGCTCAAATGTTTTCCCCCACCTTTCTTATCCTGGGTAGTCAATGATTTTGGGTTGATGGGTTCCACTATAATGGTTGAACCAATCCTGCCATGTTCAATCTAAGCTTAAACTCGTGAAACTGTACGGCTTAAGTAGTCCCACTTATTCTGTAATAATTGAGTTGGGGCCATTCTCACCTAGCACCTTGATCGAGGAAGATTGTGTTGTCTTTTGGTTTGTGGTTTTTAAAGCCCATAAATTTGAACTACATTTTTGTACATTTAATTATTCCCAGTACCTGCCACATGACGCTCCTCTGGCAAGGTCTCTGACTATTCCGTTTTGGTACCGAATAATAATATGCATGCTTGCGGTTGTTTCTATATATTGAAACTTCCATGTCTGTCTCCTACAATAGTTCAAATGGACTTGTTTGTTACAGGCCAATCTCTGATGTCTCTAGCGACCTTACCGTTGAAATTGGCGCATCAAGCTTTGCACTTCACAAGGTACACAAAACAAACTGCCAATCTCATCCTTACTGTATTCATCGTGGGTTTCTTAGTCCGACGATTTTGCCTTGCTGCTTATTTTGATTTAAATCCGATTTTTACCAATAACATCCTTGAAAATTGTATTATTTCATTTATCCATGTAACACATTAGACTACCAGACATTAGTAATTCTTAAGGTTAAGAATACTTTATGACCTCTTGATGCCTCAGCTGGAAAGAGAGAGAAGTGCAATATTGCAAAAATTCTCTCTGAATCATATGGGAAACTGAAAGGAAGGCATAAATTGATATATCATTACGTTGGAAGCATATGGAGTCTTTGTCGTGAACTTTAAGAGGTTTCTCTTTGTTTATCCTTGCAGTTTCCTCTAGTTTCTAAAAGTGGAAAAATTCGGAAACTCTTGTTAGAAGCAAAAGATTCAAAGGTTTCGCGCATAAGTCTCCCAATTGTACCGGGTGGAGCAGAGGCATTTGAGCTAGCTGCTAAGTTCTGCTATGGAATTATTGTTGAGTTCACTCTCTCAAACGTGGCTATGCTCCGTTGTGTTGCCCATTTTCTGGAAATGACTGAAGAATATGCTGAGAAAAACTTGGAGACTCGAGCTGAAGCTTATCTAAAGGAGACAGTGCTGCCAAACATCTCAAGCTCAATATTTGTTCTTCATCGCTGTGAAATGCTTGTGCCTATATCAGAAGAGACCAACCTCGTGAACAGGCTAATCAATGCAATAGCAAATAATGCCTGCAAAGAGCAGCTCACCTCTGGCTTGCTAAAACTTGACCATAATTTTCCTTCTAAAACCATCTCAAGCATGGAGCCAGAAACACCTTCAGATTGGTGGGGAAAATCTCTGAATGCTCTTAACCTTGATTTCTTCCAACGAGTCCTTTCTGCAGTGAAGTCAAAGGGACTAAAGCAGGACATGATCAGCAAGATCCTGATAAACTATGCACACAGTTCTCTTCAAGGGATTGTTGTTAGGGACCCCAAAGTGGTAAAAGGAAGTTCACTGGACTTAGAATTGCAGAAGAAACAAAGGGTCATTGTCGAAGCCATGGTTAACTTACTGCCAACTCAGTCAAGGAAGAGTCCGGTTCCAATGGCATTTCTATCAAGTTTGCTGAAAGCTGCAATAGCAGCATCGGCATCTACTTCTTGTAGGTCTGATTTGGAGAGGAGGATGGGTCTTCAACTTGACCAGGCAATTCTTGAAGACATCCTAATTCCTGCAACCTCAGGTCTGAATTCCCACTGTACAATGTATGACACTGATTCAATTCTGAGGATCTTCTCCATTTTTCTGAACTTGGACGAGGAAGATGAGGATGATAGTCACTTGAGAGATGAGAGTGAAATGGTATATGACTTTGACAGCCCCGGATCTCCAAAACAAAGCTCAATTCTGAAGGTGTCTAAGTTGCTAGACAATTATCTTGCTGAAATAGCATTGGACTCAAACTTACTGCCATCAAAGTTCATAGCACTTGCAGAACTACTCCCAGATCATGCCCGAATTGTAAGCGACGGACTCTATAGAGCTGTTGATATCTTCCTAAAGGTAAGCACACCCCCCCCCCCCAAAAAAAAAATCCATTGCAAGTTCTATGTATTGCTGGGAGTATATTACCATATGTTTATTTCCATATAGGTTCATCCAAATATGAAGGACTCAGAGCGCTACCGGCTTTGCAAAACCATAGATTGTCAAAAACTGTCCCAAGAAGCTTGCAGCCATGCAGCTCAGAATGAAAGGCTTCCAGTGCAAATGGCAGTCCAAGTCTTGTACTTTGAGCAAATCAGGCTGAGAAACGCCATGAATGGGGGACACAACCAGTTATTCTTTGCGGGTTTCAATGGTCAATTTCCTCAACGTTCAGGAAGTGGTGCTGGGAGCGGTGCCATTTCCCCAAGAGATAACTATGCATCAGTGAGAAGAGAGAACAGAGAGCTGAAGCTTGAAGTTGCAAGAATGAGGATGAGGCTGACTGACTTGGAGAAAGATCACGTGTCTATGAAGCAGGAGCTTGTGAGGTCTCATCCTGCTAATAAGCTATTCAAGTCATTTACGAAAAAGCTTGGCAAGCTCAATGCTTTGTTTCGGATCAACAATATTAAGCCAATTGGACCAAAAGGTAGTGCTGACAATCGGTTTCCTTTTCAAAAGAGAAGGCGTCACTCGGTTTCATGATCATATGAATGTATAATATAAATATGTATGGCAGAATTGATGTATAGTATGCGTAGTGTGATTTTTGTGTTTATTTTCCAGTCGATAGTTTGAATTTTGGTGCTGAGTTTGTTGTGTTCAAATTGTATCATCAACCAAACATGGGCTGGATTATTTGAGAGTGGATGCTTAATAAAGTAGTATCTCTGATTGAGAATTTTGACATTACTTCATAACATATCAAGCTAACTCGCTCTCTCAGGCAACAAAGTTTCAGTTTCAGTGTCTGCTCTTTGGGATGGGAAGAGTGGTGGCATAAATGGGTCTCAGAACGATAATATTCATATTCAATGAAGGTATTGCTTGTAACGATCTGCTAAGGATATGGATTTCAATGGAAGATATACTACCTCTGGTCCTTGATATAAGACCTTTTTTTACTTTTATTTTGGTTCAAAATATAAGATCCCAATCCACTTTGTCTCTCATATTTATACATTTTTTTTTCAAAGTAGCCCTTCTAATAATGATAGTTTTAATCAATACACTTGATTAATAAGGATATTTTAGGAAAGACAACACATATTTAGGACAAATAAATAATTCAAATTACTTCTTTAATATTTTCAAATTAGTCAATTGGCTCTTATAATTAGGATCAGAGGTAGTATAATGCATTCTTGTGGAACCAGATTACTGTATATTAAATTTAAATTATAAAAAACATGAAAAACTCACCAACACATGACTCCGTGGCCCAATGGATAAGGCGCTGGTCTACGGAACCAGAGATTCTGGGTTCGATCCCCAGCGGAGTCGTTTTTTTTGGTTTCTCCTTTTTCCTCTCAGAAATAAATGCGTTTCCCCGGGAAACAATACACCAACACGACATCGTTTGGCATGAACCTTTTGCGCAGTCCGGGACCGTTCTGCTGCATAGCAATCATTATTCCAATGAATTTGTGCGTTATTCTTAAAAATATAGAAAAAGGTTTTCCAAAGTACGGGGAATATATTAATATTATAGATGTCATAATTTAAGAGGCAAAACATTAATTCGTGAAAGATCTATTGATCAAATGCAGAGAGAACTGAACACTTCTGTATTATACTATTTCTGATTCTAATGGTAAGAACTAGTTGGCTAATTTGAAGAGATTAAAAAGAAAAGTTAAGTTAGTTATTTATAATAAATATGTGTTGTCTCTTTTAAAATATATTTACTAATCAAGTGTACTGATCAGAACTATTATTGTTAGAAGGATTATTTAAAAAAAATATACATATGAGAAATAAAGTGGATTGAAATTTTATATTTAAAACCAAAATAAAAATCAAACAAAATATTATATTAAGTACGAGTAGTACATGGGCTTCTGAGTCCGTCTAACAGTGCTTTTGTAATATACATATAAACAATTGAAGCTTTCGGTGATTTTATGTGGAAAAGGCTATAAGCAAACCGTACTCCTTGATCTGGGTTCCAAAGGCTTCAGACGTCAAGATATTTTTCTTAATTACCGAGTCAACTTAACTTTGCTTATTGGTTTATTTTTTTTAGTGTAAAATTATGCGATCCATTCCATTAGTCACGCTTAAAAAGCACTTCCCAATTAACTAAATTAAGCAGCAAAACAAACAGATATATTCCGAATGAAAGAACATGAAGCCTAAGCCTTGCTTTGTGCGGAAGGCTAAATTGAAAAGGAAGGTTTAGCATATTCGCTAAAAGAAGCAGTATAGAATGGAAACGTTAGTGCAGGGCCGGTTCTTGGCATCACATACAGTGACAGCGGGGGAGTATATGTAAACATATGGATTCTTGGACAAATTCCTCTGATTGACGTTTATGTCTTTCTTTTTTCTTTTTGGTCCTACTATTTTCTGTGTTCTCAGGGCATCCCACGTGTTAATTCATTTTTTCCATTTGAAATCCTTGTACTATTTATTTGCCAAAAGACAAACACCCTTGTACTACTAGTGAAGAAAGTTTTTAAAGCGCAGTACATGTATAGCATCTTCATTCTTCGTTTGGAGTATTTGGATGGAAGTCAAACCATGATTTTAAAAGTGTTTTTACGGTATACGAAATAAACATGTAAAGGAATTTGTTTCGTTTTGTGGAAAAGTGTTTTTTAAAAACACTTTTCTATCTTGCCAAACACCTCCTTAAGCTCATATGGTGCCGAATTTTACATGATTTGACTAGCTTATCTTATTAATCACTACCTATTTGGATGGACCTAACCATAACTTCATTTTCCAAATTCGTACTCCAACCATGTTTTGCGTAAGTCTAGACTTAAAATCCTCATCACACTACAACCATATCAAGTTCAATGTAGATATCCTTAGATCAGATTCTTTCACTGAATAAGTTGAAAGTATAGCATAAATATATATAAGAAGCCGCTGATGTTTTTCTTTTTTTTAATTAAATTCCATATTACTCACTGTTGACAAGACCTTTTAATTAATCCATTCTGCTATCAGGTAATCAAACGGCGTAGTGGAATACTCTAAAATACGTACAGAGGTATTATATTCCTTTTACTTGCGAGGTATATTTATATACTGGATTTCTTGAGGGATTATTTTAATTTATCCATGCATCAATATGATAATCTGGGAGCCATCATGTGCGACTGAAGCAACGCAACTCAATACTTAAAATTCGCATTAAACTGAGTCTTATGACAAGTTTCTCAAGTAACATGGTACAATGCTCTCTCAAAAGGAAAACTGAGCTCCAAGAAGCTCCATACTATAACAAGGAAAAAGTAGAGCTCCAAGAAGCTCTATACCGTCACTAGGACCAAAACATCAAAACATGAAAACAAGCGAAGTAGGAAGATTAAAAAGTGCTTATTTTGAAATCTGCAGAGATGCATATAGCTAGCGTGCCCAGATGAAGATGGCTCTAGCACTTAAAAGCAACTGGGAAAGCTTATTCTGAATATTGAGGCTGAACACTTCATTAGCGCCTCCTATGAATTGCTGACCTATGAACACCGAGGGAACACTTGGTCTGCAACCTAACTGCATAAGAGCCCTCTCTATTTGTTGCCCATTAGGCAACTTGTCAACCTCTATAACTGTAGGGTTTGCTCCAAAGCTACATATCAGAGCCTTCACTGTATGGCTCATGCAGCAACTACTTTTGCTGAATATCACCACTGGCTTGTCTGCAATCAACCTTGCCACCATTTCCATTTCTGAATGATTATGGTGGAGATAATTGATGGGTTAGGCTTAGGCTTCCCTCTGAGTTTTGTTTGTGTTGTTGAGTGGTGATGAGAAGCTGATCTATTTATAGTAGGTCACTGGTTGATGAAATTGGATTATTTCCTTCACAGAATAACAATTCAAGAGAATAAACTCTTTACTTAACTTGATTCCTAACTCGTCCTTTTTGGTAATCCCTCCTGTAGCTTTTTTGGGTTTCACAATGGATCTGGCCCGATATGCTGGCTATGTGAAAGTTAGCTAGCTCTGTCATTTGCCATTGTAAGAACAAGTCTACAATATACTGGTTTAGTATAAAATTTATTGTTTATGATCAAATACTTGCGATTTAATCATTCATAGCATTTGTTCTGTTTCTTCATGAAAACAGGACTGTTAAGTTTTGGGAGAATCTGAAAAGATGGAGACATAAGTTTGCGATTATCCAATGAGTGTGCGGTGGCAACTTTTCATCTCTTCGCAAAATTCGCATCGAGTTCAAATCCCAAATTCTGAAAGCTAAATAGAAAAGGAGATATCATGGGGAGGTAAAGAAGATGCTAATTTAAAGGCAATTAATCCCGCCCGGCTATTTTTTTTCCTTCTTCTTCTTTATTTTCTCTTTTCGGTTGCTCTGGTTTTTTTTTTTTTTTAACCATGGAAATCCATTTAAGGGTACTGGAAAGGGAAACAGAAAAAAGATTCCTTTTTTTGTTCTTTCATTTTTCGCACACTGTATTGATCAAGGAAGATGCTCTGTGCTGAAAACATATGATTTACGATCAGAAAATATAAACTTTTTCCCAAGCCTCTGACGCCTACCTCAATGCATAATTCTGGACACACCATTCTTTGTTCATGTCATGTCTTCAATCTGCAGTTGCAACTGATATGAATATAAAGTTAAAACCTTTCTTTTACCTGCGATATGGTAGAAAATTAAGATTTGCGAGATAAGAATCACAAGTCACAACCCTTTCTTCGGCATCTTTTGTTGACATGCAAAAGTCTGATAGAGATAGATAAAATTCTGTTTTGCAAGTCACAATGAATGAGAAATGCAAAAAAACCAGCAATTTATTCGAATTATTAGTCAATTTGCAAAATGACTTATGAAAATTCGTTGATATGTTTTAAAAATAAAAAAAAGAACACTGCTTTTGGTGATTTTCCCCCATCATTTAGTGTTAAAAATAGCGTTGGATAAAAATTAAACGTTCACCTACACTATGTCAGCAAATGTTGTCATTATTTCAGCAGTAACAGAGTTAACAGTGAACAAAAAATACACAGAACAAAGAGGAGATTCCTAGCTTTAGATTACAGAAAGAGTTCATCATATAATCTCTTATCCGGTAAGCATCCAATGAGATCTCAATTTTTGCTTTTGAGGGAATTTCTTGGCTTCACACCATCGAAAATAACATGTTCATATAGAGACAATATTAAGGTAGTGTTGTTGCCAAGGAATTTTCCACGTGCCTGCAGCTCGGGAAGGAACCCCAGTTGACCCCTCATCCCAAATTCTGTTGTCTGTTGCACGGATTCTCATAATAAAAATGGCTCAACCTTGAGGCCAAGGGTCAGTTGACTTTGATATCCCTTCATCTTCATCACATTTTCATTAAAATCAATTAAAGCATCAAGTTCGCAAAGCGAAACATTAAAAAAAAAAAATGTAAGGTAAAAGATCAGAAAAACAGGCTGGCAGGTAGCTTACTGTTTTCTTTGGTGAGTCATTAGTTTTCCTTTTTCCCCTTCTGCCTTTATGATCCATTACAAGACATGATCGCTCTTCTTCATATGGTTATGCGAACGTTACTTTGATCATGCATTACAGAACAAGGGAATAAATATATATATGTATATATATTAGCATGCAACAGAAGCTTCATATTTTCTTTGTTGCAGATTTCATGTATATCTCTCATAATCCATTGTCATACATGAAGTTAATTTCGTTTCTCTTCAAATCCATCTCATCAAGCCCTAGGCGTAACTGTCATAATTGGAATATCATGTTGCTAAGCATTCTCATCAAGATATATATAGAAGAACAGTATCCCCACTTCTCTTTTGAAAAATAATGAACTGTGAGATTGATTAAAGTACAGTCGCATGTATCAGTTCTTGGAGTTCAACTTTAGTACAGTCAGTTTGATGCCTTTGGATCACTCAACTTCTGGTCCTGTGACGTAGGAATGTTGACACGAATCAACAAGGATGTATAAAAGTCATATAAACGAGAGAAGTTTGTGAATTTTGTAACAAAACTTTAGATATCAAACAGTTCTTTAGCAGATTAATGAGGTGTAACTTATGAGGCATGCATGTTGTACCCTTATTTCTATTACAATATCAATTTACAACCCATTACGATGTCAACTTTTTACGATTTTTTAAAGAAAAATACCATAAAATTATGCAATTTTTAATATTTTTCTTTACAAAAGTATAACAAGTATAAAATTGCACCGTTTTATGATTGTAACATGATAGAATATCTCTTGTTCATCTACAAGTTAATGATCAAAAGGCAGCCAAAAAAAAAAGAAGAAGACGAAGGTGGGGTGTTGCAAGTAGTAGAGGTTTGGGACATTATTAAAGGTCCTCAAAACCAACATAATGACAATAAAGAGGACCAAAAAAGACTCCTTAGCCTTTGATTAGAGAAAGATCAGTTCAGGGTATAATCTCTTAACTGCGCATCCAATAAGATCTTACTTTATCTTTTGAATGCATTGCACTGCATGACAACATCAAAACAACACATGTTCACACGCATATAGTAATTGTACGTAATATGGTGGCCACGGAATTTTGCACGAGCCTGAAGGTTCAGAAAGCACCCCAATTTCTATCAGCTGTTATAACGGTTCTTCAAAAACGGCTCAAAGTTGAAGCAATGGGTTTCACTTTCAATTATATGTCCAAAGCATCAAATCTGGGTGGATTGCTTTCCTTCTTCTTGAACTATGCTTCTAACCATAATTGGCCATAAAGAGAGAGAAAATGAAGACGAGAATGAAAGTACGAAGAGATGGCTTTGTCATTATTATATCACTCTTCCATCCTTCGTTATTATACCAGAACTAATTAAAAGAAACATAGCATGAACGACGCCATCATATACAGAATCAATATAAAAGAAGAAGATGAAACGGAAAGGGGGCGAAGGACAGACACTGAATCAAAGAAGCCCGAATATTTAAGTAATACAATCATGAGTGATATATGGCGTGCATTGTTGGCCTAGCTAAGCTGGAAGAAGCAAAACATCAAAGTACAGAATAGTTTAAGCTCTATAATCAGAGACAACTGCGTGCAATTCTCATTCTGTGACAGACAGCTACAGAGAAACGTGCGTGTGCCTATAATTAATTAGTAAGGATCAACCAGGGACAACCTGGACTTCTACGAATCCTTTTTTGGCGTCCAAATCCAAATGGCTCTGGCATTCAGGAGCAGAGTGGGTAGCTCGTTCTGGACATGGAGGCTCATGATTTTGTGGGCACCACCAATGAATTTTTGGCCTATGAATACAGCTGGTACAGTAGGTTGACTCCCCAATTGAAGCAATTCCCTCTCTACCTGCGTCCCATTACTGATTTGGTCAATCTCATACACAGTGGGATTTGCCCCAAAACTGCTTATCAGTGACTTAATGGAGAAGCTCACGCAACAGCTGCTCTTGCTGAATATCACCACTGGCTTGTCTGCTACCATGTCCTTAATAACGTCCATTATATCATATATGAAGGGTTGTCAGCTTGAGAGTGAGTTTCATCGATCATGAGCTATTCATTTATATGGTGGCTCAATGCGGAGTGGAACAAGGAATATGATCGGATAAGAAAATTGGGGAAAACTCTCGAAGGTGAACCACCTTTTGGCCGGCGCTGATGACAAGTTGCCCTATCTTTTAGTTCAATCTAATGAATGCAAAGCTTTATGGGGGAGAATAAGATCCATGGTTGGTTGTGGGTAATAACGTATACTAAATCTTATCACCATGATGCTCTTCTAGTCTTTAGACTTTAATATATACAAGTTTCTTTTAACCTATTTTACATAGATTGTCCTTCAATTAAAATCAACTCATCTTAATTATTTTTAATTTTTGTGTCATATCATTTCTCATAATTAATTACAGCACTTTTTTTTTCAAAATTACAGCTCAATTAATAAGAGTGTTTATAGAAAAATAGAATAATTGGTGACTTATATTAAAATACTAGATTGGGTATTTTCTTATTTTGACGCTCTTAGAAAATCACCTTTTTTTTTGTGCGAACATATTCTGAAAGAATAGATCGCAAAATATGAAAGAACAATTTCTTATGGTATTTTCTCCCAATATCCTACCTACCCTTGTTTACGTTAGCTCAGCTGTGAACACTCTCCAAATCAAATTCATGCGAAGCTAATTAATTAATTACAATGCTACTTGATACTCAAGTAAGGTCGTTACACTACTCCACCTCTTGCTTCAAGTGAGGCTAATTAACACCTGGTATCATTTTTAATGATAATTAGTAAATTATATATCGCGTTATTTCTCCATTTATTTACATGACATATATTATATATTATATCGTATATGATATATGTTCTATCTATTTATAACACATATATACATGCATGTAATATTTTATGACTTGGTAGATGAATATATTAACATTATGAAGTTAATAATATAATATATTAGCATACATTATAATGGTTATTACCCTTTTCCTTGGAGTTTTATTCTCTTGCTTTTTTTCATCACCAAGAGGTCTCTCGGAATACACCACCAGTAAGAGAATTATTGTCATAGAATTTTATTTTTATAATTTATTTCCATTTTTTTTACTTTCTTTTAAATTTTCTTTTGAACATATATTTCAGAAAAAGTTTTCCCCTCAAATTGCGCAGAGTTTCTCTCTCATGCCTTTTCCGAGAGCTAGCTTCTTTCTATTATTTTCATGAGAAAATTTCAACAAGTCATCATTGTTTTCTTTCAATGTGATCAACAATCACACCTTGATATTTTCATAATGAGGGGGAAAAAAATAAGTGAGTTTGGAACTATAGGCTCATCAAGGACTAAGACAATCAGTCTTAAAGCTAAAATAGCCCTCATAATAAATTAAAGATACCTACAAATCATTCATTAATTCCCATAATTATTGATAGACTACAGCAGCATTTCAGTAACAAATCAGAACCCATCAATAATATACCAATAACGGAGTTTTTTCTGCGTTTCTTCTGATTCTGCCTATCTTGGAGCATCTATCTGCAAGGACTGATGAAGTCTTAAGTCAAATAACTCAGAAAACTTCAAAGCCCAAAGAGCAAGAAAAAATAAGCGAAAATCTGCAGGAAGCAATAATGGCGAAGAACTTTAAATATTAACATGGTCCAAGGAGTCATATATAATTTCACTCTTTAGCTTTTGAGACCACAAAGCCTCACGGGGACGCGTACGTGGTTAAGTCACACACACACACACACACACACATATATATTTATATCGACAAGAGGAATATATATGAGATTATGAGCTAAAAGTAGTTGAGAAAAGAGACAAGACAACGTTAAGAAGAGATGAAACGAATATATATATCACAAACGAATGCGGTGGTGAATAACATACACAAAGTAACTTAGATACCCCCCTTTCACGTGCATTGCACAAGGACGGCTTACACAAGCACGTGTATGTTCTAAGTTGTTTCGCGTAGACGTGTGTCGTGTGCATGCACGCGCATTTTTACGTACTCTAAGGATCTTGTCTTGGGTGTACGTGAACGTCGTACATCTTGTGTGTTTCGTACATATGCATGAGCATGCAGCATCGTACGTACCATTGGTGGGTGTTTCCATCTTTGTCGCTTCATATACATGTGTGTGTGTGTTTGTGTGTTGTCTGTGTGTGGTGTAGTTTTGATGCCTTTTGAGGTGTGTTTGAAAACAATATTAGAAGGACTAGATCTTGATTTAATATAAGGTAGGACGGAAGTCTGCTTCGCCATGTCATCAGTAAATGTTGTCATTATTTCAGCATGAACCACGAAAAGCAGATAACAAAAGAAGAGATTCCTGGCTTTATATATATTTACAGAAAGAGTTGCTGATATAGTTTCTTATCAGCTCCGCGTCCAAAGAGATTTTATTTTGTATGCTTTTCCCAGTGCCTTCAGCTTGGGAATTAGAAATCCCTCATCCCAAACTTCTACTCCTGTTCTGTCAATTCCCATGAAACGCCTCAATCTTGAGGCAAACGGTTGTCTCGGTTGTTATACATGCTCCATATATAAATACATATATCCGTTATGCTTCTGGGTCATAATTAGTTAATACTACCTCCGGTCCTAATTATAAGAGTTGACTAATTTGAGGAGATTAAGGAAATAAGCTGAGTTAGTTATTTGTCCTAAATAGATATTATCTTTCCTAAAATATCCTTACTAATTAAGTGTATTGACTAGGACTATCATTATTAAAAGGGCTACTTTGGAAAAAAAAACGTTGATCGAGTTTTTCAAGGCAAGAACCCAGCCAAAACTTTATTTATCGGACGTAGACTTAGCTTTACCAAATGTTTACAAGTTTTCTTCTTAAAGGATGCTTCTGCAACCTCTGACAAACCTTGAGTTATTCATCAAGCAGGCCTTCGAATATGAATGCGAGCAATAATGTGCCGCACGTATTGGAAAGCATGAGAACGTTTTTGTACTTTTTTTTTGCCAAAGTTGAAGTGCATGCATATAACTTAATCACTAATGCCATCGAACTTCGCTTTAACCAACGAAATTTGGGGGCATCAGCTTAAGTAGTTGGAGAGGCGCGTTGGATTTATCTTATTGGGTACCATGGAGCAATTAATCATAAGATTCGCTTCAAGTCCCAAATTCCCAAATCTGAGTGGCAAAATAAAACATGCTGATTTAATTTAAAGGTAATCCCACTCTGCTTTTCTTTTGCTTTGGCCCAGAGCTGAGTGGAAACAGAAAAAGGTTACATATTTCGCTCCAATCTTTGCTCATTGTATAGACCAGGGTTCACGGATGATGCTGTAGCAACGTGATGTTTGGTAGAATAAAGTAATTTTTGAAGAAAATTGAAAGTAAAGAGAGAGGGAGAGAGGCTTCTTGGCGATTTTTAAGCCAAAGATAGATAAAGATGTGTTTAAATAAAAACATGAACTTAAATATTGTATTGAAAGCGTTGACATTATTTTAATATATAATGGAAGGCAATATTTAAATATTTATATAATATAATAATCATTTTTAAAAAAAATTAAGATATTTTAACTCATAAACAGTATTACTTATTCTTTATAAAATTACTTGTAGCGTTTTTATATTACCATTCATGTTTTCCAAAATTCTAAATTTAAAATTTCATAATTATTTTTAAAATATCAAAGATAATATTTTCAAAAAATCAGTGAAGGCTAAGGGCTTTTTCAGATAAAATAGTCAAAATATTTCAGAACTAAGGATAAAATTGGCAACAAATTTCTAGTTTTGCGGTAGAAAAAGCTCATTTCTTTAACTCAGTGAAAGGAGCCTACTTCTTTTATTTGAGAGAAATATCATTTTTTTTTAAAAACTTAAAAGGGTAAATGTGCAAATTTACCTTTGATCTTATTTTTTAAGTACATCTAGTACTCCAATCTTTTTAATAGTGCAATTATCCATGATTTTTTTTTTTTTTGCAATTTTACGCATAATCTTTAAGTGTAATTTTACGCCAGGGATAAATTTGCGCCCAAAACAAATTAAAAAAGATTATAAGTAGCATTATACCATTAGAAAAATCAGGATGTTCGGTGTATTTAAAAAATAAGATCGGATAAATTCGAAACTTGGATAACGTGTATCAAATATTCCATATATATATATAGAAAGATTTGTTTTTTCATTCTTCTTTCTTTTCTTGGGGACACCCCCTTCACACATACCAAACAAGAACTACTAGAATATTGTTTGTATTTTCGGATTCTAAGTGTTTAATGCATTTTTCCCTATTAAATCTTTGCATCAAGTCTAAATGTTTTATTTTTATATAAGCTTAAATATTGCTTTTTTTATAGAATAAAAACAAACCTGAGCTGTTGAAACATCCAAATAATCTATTTACCACACCCTTGGATGGGTAGTTATATTTGAGCGCGTTATATTCTCAACTAGGTTGAATGTTTTAGGCATCAATCGTTTGGGGATTTTTTTTTTTTTTTTTTGAAGATTCAGATCTATGTGGAGTATCCTCCTTTAATTACCCAAAATCACAACCTTTTTCCTGGGCATCTTTTGTTGACCAATATCATGGGGAAAACCTAAGAGGAAATTTTTTATCAAAGCAAAGTCTCAAAGGACGATCAAAATCTATTTTACAGGTCAGTCTTTACTAGATGAGCAATGTAATAAGCTAGCAAACTTTGACCAGAAAATCAAAATGTTGCTTTCGGTGACCTTTTTCCCATTGTTAATGTTAAAAATGGCGTTGGATAAGCATTAATGGACTAATAAAGCTTGATTTAGTTCATAGTGCAAGAGATGTCGCGCACCCATGTCAGCAAACGTTGTCATTATATCAGTAATACTCATCTAGTTCTTAATATATGACCCAATTGTTGAATTGGTTTTAGTCCTAAATATAAGACTTATTTCTCATATTTATAAGTTTTCTCTAAATTACCCCTATGGATACTCCCTCAACCATAATCAAGTAAAAGAGGAAAAAGAGGTATTAAGAAAGATGATTATGGTGTTTTAGGAAAAACGTGTCACATTTCTTATAATTAACTAACTTACCTAACTTCCTTAATCTAATCAAATTAGTTAAATAGGTCTTATATTAAGGACCGGAGGAGTACTGTGAACCAAAATAGAAAAAGAGATTCCTTGGCCTTTGATCAAAGAAAAATCAGTTCAGGATATGATCTCTTAGCGCCTATGCATCCTCCTATGAGATCTTACTTTAAGTTATCTTTTGAAGCCATTGCATTATTGCACGTTCGACATCAAAATAACATGTTCACATGCAGACAATATTGTACGTAATGTTTTGTAGAGCCACACAATTTGCCACGTGCCTGCAGCCTGGGAATTAAAGCCCCTGAACTGTACTATATTATTGTCTGGTCTATCAATCCTCATAAAACGGCTCAACTTTAAAGCGAAGGTTTCGCTTGTTTAATTTTTTCACTTCAATTATCCAAAGCATCAAATCATGAAGGATTGCTTCTCTCTTCCTCTTGAGCTCCGTTTTAGGCTATGCTTGGCAGTGCAGAGAAAGAAAACCGAAACAAGAATGTTAAGTACGAGGAGTTTTATCGTTATCATGTCAGTATTCTATCCTTCATTATTATATTAGGATTATAAAAAATATATATAATATGAACAAACAGTGCCATCGTGATGGGTGCAGACTGCAGAATCAATTAAACACAGGGGTATGTGATTGAAACATCAAAATTCTAACTAGCTACAAGAATAAGAAGAAGATGAAATTGAATTAAAGAGGTGAAGAGAGAGGAGAAACTGTAAGCATTCAATTATCGTTGTATACAAGTAATACAATCAAGGTGGCGGCTTATATTGCCTAGCTAGAAGACGCAAAATATTAAAGTACGTGCCAGTTCAGGCACTCTAGTCTCTAAAACACAGAACACTGATTCTCAATTTGTGGTAAGTAGACAGAAACATGCATGCCTATGCCTATATATAGTTTATATATATTTCAATGATACAACAAACTGGGTTTTTCCAGAGATCACTTCTTGTTCCAAATCCAAATGGCTTTGGCATTCATGAGCAGAGTCACTAACTCGTTCCGAACATGGAGGCTCATGATTTGGTTGGCACCACCAACGAAGTTTTGCCCGATGAACACAGCAGGTACGCTTGGTTGACATCCCAACTCAGTCAATGCCCTCTCTATCTGCTTCCCATTGCTTAGTTGATCAATCTCATACACAGTAGCATTCGCCCCAAAACCACTAATCAGTGACTTAATGGAGTAGCTTAAGCAACAGCTGCTCTTGCTGAATATTACCACTGGCTTCTCTGCTACCATGCTCGTGATCAAGTCCATGAGATAAGCTCAAAGAGTTGTGAATCGTGGGCTATGTGTCATGTATGGAGACTGAGCTTTGTCAATGGTCTATTTATATGGTGGGGATTGGAGTGGAGAAAGAATAAAATCGGAAGAGAAAATTTTAGAAAATTCTTGAAAATACTGGACCCTTTGGCCTGCACTGTGCGTTTTGTGGATGACAAGTTGCCTGGTTTTTTTTTTTTCCCCCTCTCCTTCCTTTCTGCTTTTTGGTTCAATCCAAGGGTTCCAAAACTTTCTGGGAGAATAAGATTCATGGTTGTGCAGTGAGGCATTTATTTTTGTCCACACCAAATCGGCAAATCTTATCATCGATCAGGATTTAGATCTTAGAACCCGTAAACGATTTCAATGTGCTGCTGTTACTAATGATGGGGTTCTCTGCGTTTCTTCGATGTCTGTATTTCGGAACATCTGCTACGTACGATTGATAAAGTGGTGATGATACATAACTAAGCAACTTTTTATTCATCGTAAGATTCGCAATCCTAATTTCAACTAAGAAAAAACAAGGGAAGAGGCAAATATCTAGTAATAGTAGACGTGTTTTCTCAAATGGTGCACGTATCTTAAAAATAGGCTCTATTATTTATGAACTTGCTTGAATTAGGATAAGTAAAGAGGAGAAGTGAAATTCGCTTTAAATATAGTTATTAAAATTTTTATTATATATATACTGGTACTGGATGTGGCCTTCTTATTTGAGAGTTTTCTCTCTCTCGCTTCACATTTTAATATTTCATCTTTTGACGTTAGTGTTTTGGAGCTCCAAAGTGGAGAAACACACAAGCATGCGTGCGCACGTGCATGTGTACACAGCAATTGACATGACGCCCACATCAATTCTCATATGATAAAAATCCTTAAATACAATTTTCCTAAACTAAAATGCTTGCGGAGAATTAAATGTTGTTTGAAAAAACAAAACGGCTTAGCCCTTTTGAACCCCTAAAGCCAAGTTGCATGATGTAATGACCATGCTGGAAGATATCGCTAGCCACGATATGTTTAAGTGCATAAACGTCAAGGGCTCTGCACTTAGATAATGAGCAATGGCGAACTTAAATTAGCAGCACCAAATTCAAAAAAACTGTCTGGAATCTTGAAGTTAAGTGAATTCCGACATAATGAAGTGATTTTGTCTCAATTGGCGTCAAACATGCTAAAATCAAATGGGCTTCAGATCAGTTTCAAAATGGTGAAATTTCGCAAAGTCATCTTACTTTTTAGAATCATCATACAGAATCGAACATATCGGGGTGTTTTCACTAAATTCCAAGATAATAAAGAGATTTTGTATTAATTGGCTTCAAATACACTAAAATCGAATGGAACCTGATCTCGCATTTGAGACCACAAAGCCTCACAGTGACGCATGGTCTAGTCCAGTTATATGGATCAGAGGAATATATGGCGAACGACGATGAGAAAATAGACGGGGGAATATTTTGATAAAACGCGGTGGTGGTGGTGGGTACTACTGTAACGAGGACGGTTCTCCACATGCGGGATCATGAGCTTAAATCAGTGTACATAGGCACTAACGCTCTCTCTTGGCTTGTTACCCACCAAGATCTGTATTCTTCCACTTTAACACCTTTTTAAGTGCTCGGCAGCGTGTATATTCACTTCACAATTTTCTTCAATGACGCAGGTTACATATTTATAACAAATGACTGATGCTGTTTTCTGCAGCCCAAAATCTAGTATTATGCTTAGCCTTTGCATTTTAGATTGATCACCATGTAAAGACCACATGTCATTTTTCAATGGATTCTTCAATTGGAACCTTCGTACAATGTGTTGTTTGCCTTCAAGTCTCGATCATGCGGTTCCATGTGACAGACTTTACAAACTTCGATGACACTGGCGAATCTGACACTAAAATTACTGATCCATTACTAGAATGAAAGTAACATGTTGTACAATGTTTGAGCTACTTGAATCGGCTGGATTGAGAATTTCATCGTCGTTTAACTGATATATTGCCCGCTGGGAAGCACGGTACAGAACTGTACAGTTATACCCATTTGGGATTCAGTAGTTCCAATTTCAAGCATAAATTGTTCCGCTAAAAAGCTTAACTACAAATCAAGTCACGAGTATCAGCATCCTCATGCCTATTTTATCGTGTCTGGAACCAAAGAATTGTAATGCTCACCTAGTCCAAATGCGTGCTTATGGTATGAAAGTATGATACTGGAATTCAAGGAATCAGTGCCGCCTTGAGATTTGTACTCTTTCCCCATCTCAACGTCTGGGAAGGAGCCTGAAAATATCATAATATGCCTTTTTAAGCAGTGAGTCAAGGCACCAAGCTCTAGTTGTCCGCCCCACATTGCCGTTGACTCCACCTCTTTACAGTAATCTTCAAACTTCTGGGCAAGTGATTCATCGGAATCACCTTCTACCAGATTCTCTGACAGGAAAAATGGAAGGAAATCAGGTGCATGCTTTCTCATATATTCCGCTGCCATTTCTCTAAGTTCCTGGTATGTATAAGGAGATGTGGACCCGGAGAGGAGGGCTAGCTGATCCTCGACAGCTCTATAAAGACAATGTCCATCTGGCTTTATTTCATTGACCGTCAAACCAAGAGGCTTCAGCTTTCTTTCCAACTTCTCATTTTCAACCACACGGTCACTTACAACGTCATCCTGCTCAGCTTGGATTCTTTGCTCCCTTTCTACTTCCTGTTGAGCCCTCTTGTCTCGCCTCTGTTTGGCCTTGCTGACCTTTGAATGATCAGGTTGACTGGTAACTGAGACTCCAGCTATGGCCTTCACCAAACTATCCAAATTGCTCTTTTCATTTCCATTACTACTGCTAAAGCCTAACCTAGACAATTCTTCTGCGTGCTTCTCCTTAAGTCTGGCAGAAAGTTGAGAAATCTGTTCCTCCACTTGCTTTTTCTTGGCTTTCTGCTCAGCCTTGCTACCTCTAGCTGCTGCCTTTTTCAGTTCAATTTCCTTCTTCTGCAGCTGCGATGTCTCTTTCCTACACGCATTTTTATCATGGGATAACCAGAAGCAATAAAGAACCTAAAGTCCATAAAAGTTAGACCTAAATCACAGATAGCATGCTTGGTTTAATTAACAATCTAACCCAAAAGGTACCTCAGAGTCATATACAATGATTACAATGCAAAACACATGCCTCTTCTGAGAGTCAAACAATTTATGGACATTGAAAATAACAGGTTATATGGTAGGGTATCCACTGCCTTTGGATGCTACGTCATTGTGTACTGCTAAACCTTTGGTAGTTCAGAACCCCCAATGCCCAAGAGATGGATAAGAAGAACCATCTGAATGAATAAGAAGCTCTGTTTTAAAATAAAAATTTGAAGGATTCTACTTGTTTTCCAAAGATGAAAACAGGTTAGAAAGGAGTTGAAAACAATGAATGTAAAAGATCTTGTCCCGAAGAACAGAAACAGATGCATTAAGCTCTTAAGTCCGTGAAGCACACCTAAACCATAGTTTCAGCAACCTTTGAACTGTTATTATAGGATTGAAAACCAAGAAATATGCACTGGAAGGTTCCCCAATAAAAAGATTTGGGAACTCCCCTGGGTACCCGGTGGCTCGGTCAATGCACTCTCTTACATGGTGGTTAGTCCAGACCTAAGGTAGCACTATCCTAAGACTGAGGGGGAAGGCAGTGGTATAGTATAAGCATAATAAGGTCTGGCCTCAGGCCAAAAAGGTGTAAAGAAATGACTTAGTGCAACAGAGCAAACAAAGCAATGTTTGAAGGTGATTGCAAATCACATGAGCCATATTTAAGAATAAATGAATCCATAGAAACAATGAGACTTGCTACCATTGATTATATGGAGTGTATTACCTATGCCGTGAAAGCACTTCATCAAGGGTTTCGTCCTTCTTTTGTGGTTCTTTGCCTGAAATCACTCCTTCATGCGCCTTATTTTCCAATTCTTGGGTGTCCTCCATCAGAGCAACCCTTAAAACCAACAACCATAGCTAAAGAAATAAACTACAGGAAAACTGCAATTTTAATTCGATATGAACATTAAATATCAATTGGCACCCTCAATTATACTGCTATAAAGACTCCTGACCTTTCAACAAGACAAACACAGAAGTGAGATGGATGTTTGAGGGGCGGAGATCACACATTCAAAAAAAAATAATTATTCAACATTGCAACCACAGTACCATTACAAACCCAGTTGGAATTGAGCACAGCAGAATCTGAGTTTTCTAAGTATTAAAAACTACTCAGAAAAATTTTGGGCAGGGGATATATAGAAAAAGTATAATCTCTAAATATTACCAGATTCCAGAGCGTCAATATTCAAACGATTACACAACCAGATTCAAAGCCAAATTAAAATGACGCGGGGAACAAAACCAAGCCTAGATGCAAAGCCAGATTGAACCAATCCATCTAACCGGATATTGGGAGTCGAAAAAGCCCTAGGGTTCGAACCTTTTTTGATACTCGCCGGAGAGCAACGACGCAGGGGTGACAGCGGTAGACGGCGTCGAATGGAGTGTGGAAGGCTTATTCGCAGAGACGCAGACCAAGAAAAGTGAATGCGTCAGTCACGAGATCATATTTTGTAAGGGCTATAATTAGGGGGTGTTTGGGCAGCGAATGAATTCGTAAAAGTACTTTTAAAATCATAATTTTGAGAGATATTTCATAACTCTCAAAAGTACTTTTCAGAAGTACTTTTCCACAAAATAAGACAAACTCATTCGTATATTTACTTCATAAATTGTAAAAATATTTTTAAAATTATAGTTTGGTTTTTATCTAAACACCCATTGATCTTACCCAAACACTTTTTTAATTTTGGCCTGTAACCGGCTTTCCTCCTCGCCTCACCGTTCTTTTCCCCTGCACTACCCAAAATTACAACTTTTTGGGCGTAAAAATGGAGGTTCGGCATTTTTTTTTTCAAAGCCAATATCCATATATACACAGTATTTTAAAATAATTTTTAGTATACTTAATATTAATATTTTTAGGTGTCATGTGCACTAAAAATTATTTTAAGATACTTGATGTTAGTAAAAAATATTTTTGAGTGAAATATTACTGCCTACTACAAAAAATACTGCAAGTCCAATTTGTAAATACTGGATGCTACTAAAAAATATTTTAAAATGTCATATATATTAAAAATTATTTTAAGATACTGCGTACTACTGAAAAAAATTAAGTGATGAATATTGATTTGGAAAAAAAAAAATGACAAGCGTCCATTTTTTTTCGCACCCAACAGAGGAGGGGAAGAGGGCCGTAAAAGAAGAGGAGGAAAGCCGGTCCTGGTCTGGGAGAATCTGGTATCGGTCGGAAATTAATTTCTCAAATACCAAAATTAATTAAAAATCATTTTATTAATTTATACTGGATCCCACTCAAAAAAAAATGTAGAGAGAGGTCAATTTCTTTTAAGCTAATAAGGAGCCCATTATCACAAAAAGGGAGGCCCATTTTGTATAAGGGCTTAGATGGTTCTCTATTTACTAAAATAAGTATACCAAAAAAATGATTGACGAAAGTAAGAATTCCGGCTCATTTCAAATGTTTTCTTGCTTTTCTTTTTTCTCCCTTCTATTTTCTTGCGAGCAAAAGCAAGATAAAATTAGAAAAGAAGAGTTTTTACATAGATAAAAATTTAGGCACAGTTTTATATTTTCGTTTATTGAAAATTTTTCATAATATTATTTTAATAGATAAGCATATTACAATTTAGTATCATGCGATTAAATGTTACAATAAATTTTTATGCATAGTATACTTTTATCAAAAGATCATTCAAGAGATATAATAAATTATATCAAAATATAATTAGTTTTATAATATAAAACACGTGATTGAATGTCAAGAAACACGCCTCAAACCTTTTTATTTAGAAATCTTACTATAAAGTATGGGTTAAGATTCAATTTTATCCGAAAGCTTTTACATAAGAGTTATGGGTATCTAAAAAAAAATTTTTTAAGATCAATATGGCCTCAAAGGTCAAAAATATAAGAAGGAAGCAAATTCGCCCTAACCATTAAAAAAATAACATTGACCGTTAACGTTTTTTATGGGTATGGGTGAGATTATTGCTCCTTTTTTGACAATTTCTGGGCAATATTGATTCAGGGAGGGACAAAAAACCCTTCCTCCAACCAAAAAAAGAAAAAACTTCCCAATATCCACAGCTCTTGCATAAAAACTTTATGAAGCAAAATTTGACCTTAAACCGAAGACTATAAATAAAAAAAAAAGATCTTATCAAGAGTGTGACTCTAAGTATAAATTCCAAGGTTTCGAATGGCATTATATTTCCCTATTGAGTTTGTGTGCGGTGACGGAAGGAATATCTAAATATGTAGGATTTCAAATTGAGTTTCACTATTAGAGCATGTTGCAGCCCATCACGGTTGGGAATATTGAACAGTAAAAAAAATTATACCTTATCCTTCCATCAAATCATCTCTTTCAAGTTGACATCCATTTCCGCTGAATAATTTGGTGCTTTCCATTCTCATAAATGATGTCAAAGAACCCTTACGTTCTGGATATGCTTCCTCACATATATATATCCCACGATTCTCAATCACGAACCTCAAAATGATTAAGCCAACCGGGGGGGAGAAAAAAAAAGGCCTTTATACTCGCAAAGTTATTATAAACTCATCAACCCCAAAAAAAAAAAAAAATCAGTCCATATCTAATCGGGATGACCATCCCATGTTTTAGAGTTCAGTTTTTCTAAGTTGTCCAGACGTTCTTGCAGTCAAAAGAGATAAAAATATGGCCGTCAGTATTCAAATCCTGCCGAAAGTTTGATAGCTTTAAACTAAAGTCAATTCCGATCCCATACATTATTATATAAGCTGTGAGTTTTATATTATATTTTAATTTAATGATTTGATTCTCCCAAGTTGAACAGTGTACGTGCGCGTGTGTGAGAGGGATTTGTTTTCATACACTCCTTTTTCTCTGCATCTCTATTTAATTTCAAACGATCAAATTAACTAAGTCAGTGATCAGAATTTACTGTAAGAAATTCTAGACGATTCTTGTAACTTCATTACTAAACAATTACCAGTACTTCTTTCTTAAAAAAAATATTTTCTGGGATTCCATGAATCTGATGCGAGAGACGAAAGGAGCAGTGGGACAGGGATACATTGGATAAACTCTATCTTTCTCCGGATGACGAGCCACGCAACCCACAGAACCATTCAGCAGAACCTGCATAGCTAAGCTAGCTTGGTGTTATATGGTAAGAACACATGTCAATAATGTGTGAAGATCACCAATAAATCACCCAATATATTATCTAAGGTTAAAGAAAACAGTAGCATAACCATCGTTTTCTTTATTGATTCTCTTTGTTTCGTAATTTGTTCTGGTTCGTTTCCCTTTTAATGAGATATGGGATGCTGATCTATCTACGAGAGATATATATAGCATGCAAATGATAGGCTTAGCTTGGACTTTGTAAATATAAAGGTTCCCTCCCTCTTCTAGGCCTTTGACTTTGGCCATGTATAATTCCCTATTGGATATTGGATTCCACACTCTCAGTGGCAGATTTGATCGACAACGCAGCATTGTTATTTGATCTCAAACATGCTAGCATATACACTCATGTTACATAGAATAATATGTGCTTTGATGCTCCGAACTTGGCCGAAAGAGAGTTTTCCCCCCCATCTATATAACAATAATATATGCGTTGTTCTAATCCAAGGTTCTTATTCCGGCATTGATCTCTTTCTACCGCCACCCCTCAAGAACATTTCAATTATCATACACAGTAAAGCCTGAGATGCTAAAGCATCAACCTGTTCATTCCTGGGGTCACCATGATCAATTCTGCAGGGGCATTCCTCTTATCCAAACCATTATCGCGAAAGCTACTTTTCTTCCCTCTTTCTCTCTCCTATCTCTTTAACCGTTACTTAATGCTATCCACTTCCTCACACCAGCCCCTATAAATAGGATACATGCGCTTGTTTAAGTCCAGCACAGCTAGAAACACTCACCAATCAAGTTTCATATATATATATATATATATATATATCATTCTGCAGAAACTAGCCAGACGGCAGCAGGAAGGTATGGATAGAGTGAAGGATTTGGCGTCAAAGAAAGCAGCAGTGATATTCACCAAGAGCTCGTGTTACATGAGCCACAGCATTAAGCAGCTGTTCTACGAGCTAGGAGCAAGCCCTGCAGTGCATGAGCTTGACAAGGAACCGTATGGGAGGGAAATGGAGTTGGCTTTAAGGGCTCTGGGTTGCAACCCTTCAGTCCCTGCGGTGTTCATAGGTGGCAAGTTCGTGGGTTCTGCAAGAGACATCATTTCTCTTCATGTTGATGGCACTCTCAAGCAAATGCTCATTGATGCTAAGGCCATATGGTTTTAGCTACCCACTTGCACTACTACTCCTAAAGACTATATATACATAAAGAAGCCGAGCTCCGTGCACATAAATATATATATATATATATATATATATCTACGTCGTATATACTACTAATACCATATATGGGTCTCTGCAAGTATATACTATATCCATGGAGCTCTGTCTTGTAAGAATGTTTTAGAGTCAAGCTTAGCTAGGGACACTCTTGCTTTTTCTCGAGTGTCCCGTTTTGATTGTATGCAAAGACATGATACAAATCGATACAAAAACAGTGCTTTTTTTTTTTTTGGGTATATATTTTCTGCAAGTCAGATAGTAAGGTATAACTACTCTTACAGTCAATTAATTACTTGATGATCTCGCGCTAAAGGTGATATCGTTGAACAATGATATAGTTAGTATAATAATGCAGCTTTGAAGTCTTGAGATATTCATCTTTGATTATACTAAAGCCTTTAAAAAACATGCTTCAGCGACACACTTCATCCGACTTCATGCATTGTTCAATATGCCCACGCAATTATTAAGAGATGGAATAATAGCTAGTAGTCCTCAAATCACCTTTAGTAAATAATTATAAAAGGAATCTTCTGCGTCATCAAATATCTAGCCAATCTATGGAAAACATATAAAATACCATTTTTTTTAAGTGAGTAGTAAAGAGAAAAGTAGGTAGATGCTGTTCTTCACTTCCTAATTGGGGCATCTGGTGCAAGGGGATGGTCTTATTTAAATTCGTAGGCATGATTTCAATTTTTGTGGCTAAGCTTCAGAAAAAGAGGTGATGCTGGAACTTTTTGTTGTGTCTCTTTGTTTATTCTTCGATGCCCATAAAGCCCAATGACACGTTTCCCGTTCGACTTTATTTTCCTTCTACACTATAAATAGATATGATATATATTCAGGGCATCGTTTTATAAACTAAATTATCGAAAACCGAAAGCGTGAATGAGGACGAGGAAAAATCTTGGGTTACATTAAAATCGTCGGACTAAAAAGGAAATGTGTGTGTATTTATATATATTAAAAAAAAACAGAAGTTATATAAGTACTCAATGTTTTACTAGTTTAAGTGAAAAGACAATGTATATAAATCCCACTTAAGATATTTTTAATTTTCACGAAATATCTAAAAGAAAGGTCCAGTGAAAATTATACTGAGATTCTTCAAACTCTAATAACGACATGCATGCACAGCATGGATGATTTATATATCGTTGTGCATATACTTGATGTATATCGACGTACGGACAGAAAAATATAGTAAATAACAAGTGAAAAGCATATACGTGTTCAAAATAATGTTTGAATATTAGTACATACAAGTCTATAGACAATGTCTTATAAATAGGACTGGAGGTAATATATTGCTGTGTTCTAAATCTAATGGGTCTTTCTTCCTCAGAAGTATCAGTTTTTCGGTGCTCATGATTTATGCATCCTTTTGCATATACTCGATGTATGCACAACATGGATGATTTTAACCGTCGGAATTCTTTGAACTCTAGTAACTACATGCATGCACAGCATGGATGATTTATATATCCTTGTGTGTATACTTGATTTATATCGACATATGGACAGAAAAATATAGTAAAGAACAAGTGAGAAGCATATACATGTTCAAAATAATATTTGAATATTAGTACATATTACCTCTGGTCCTAATTACAAAATATTGTTTATAGTCTATAAACGAAGTCCTAAAAATAGGACCGGAGGTAGTATATATATTGCTGTGTTCTGAATCTAATGGGTCTTTCTTCCTCGGAAGTGTCAGTTTTTCAGTGTATTACATGAAATATTCATGTCCCAGATGATCAGGGAGGCTCTCTGAGTGGTAAGGAAAAACATACTTCAATTCATTAATTTGTGGGATCGTGTTATACGGTGAGGGAATTCATTCCCTCCTCTTCTCAAGGAAAAAGGGCTGTTGTGCTCTCCAACCCTTCCCTTTCACCAAAACAAGACCTTCCACTCCAGTCATACACGTGTAAGGTCATCCACAAATGGGAGTACACCATAATACACACCCACACACACAAACTCTCTCCACACATCATATATAAGATACATATCTTCCGAAGAATAAAGTTGGTCCCATTTATAAGGTGTAACGTCATCAGAATATCAAATGATTTTCCTTTTTATCCCTACAATTTAACAATAATATCGCAACTTATTAATGAACCAAGATTTTATAATCTCTTTCATACAAAGACAAAGGTGAATAGGGGTGTAATTGGAATACATGAATGTTTTTGGACAAATAAACACGTGCAACGTTTCCTAATAATCTGCATGAAAATGTCCAAAAGCTTCTTATAATAACGAATGGAGGGAATGTGTGTGTGTGTGTGTGTTTTGTAGCATCATCTTGGTAGAATCCCACAACCTGCTTGTGGGAGAGAAGGAATCAGGCAAGTTGTTTGAGTGCAAGTATAACATCTCAGTCACAATCTTTCTGCGTAAATATTCAAAGCAGTCGATATATTGAGAATCTGTTTGACCAACTATGGCCTAGAGTTTCTACTTTCCTTGCCTTTTCAGAGAGAGCTAGCATCGGTGAATAAGTAGTACACGTCTGCCATAAATTATAACTATGATTAACTAACTTGTTACATAGGAAAATACTGTTTTGATCATTCCGTGTTTAACAAACTAACCTCCAAACTATATGTCGTCTAGCAATGCGTGTAAATTGAGTGTGATCTCTTCAAGATTCCAACTGGCCTAGTCAATCAGATTCATATCAATGCTGATCTCAAAGGGTTTTGCTTTATACTACTGGAGCATCTAAATCACTAAAGCTGGCACAGCCTTTTACATGCTCTTCCGTTCAAAGATCCCTAAGTAGTCCCTATAAATAGTCTTGGACTCCCAAGTTTCCTCCTTATAGGCATTCAAATCCTGACCAAACTCAACCATTGGACCGACTTCGATTCGATAGGTGTGATGGTTTTCGGTTTCTAAGCAAGTGCAAAGATAACCTCCCATCAACTCACACCTACCTAGCTAGTAGCTTAGCTTAATTCTCCAATTCTAGGGTTTGTGTGAACATATTGTTAAAAAAGATATGGAGAAGGTGACGATGTTGGCGTCGGAAAAAGATGTGGTGATATTCAGCAAGAGTTCATGCTGCCTGTGTCACTCGGTGAAAGTTCTGTTTCAACAACTGATGGTGAGGCCCAAGGTTTATGAAATAGACCTTGACCCTGAAGGCAGAGAAATGGAGAAAGCTCTGGTGAGTCTGGGTTGTTCAACCCCTGTGCCTGCCGTTTTCATCGGAGGCATTTTCGTGGGCTCCACCAACCAGGTCATGTCCCTCCACCTCAGCGGAGCCCTCGCCCAACTCATCCAACCTTATAAACAAGCTTAACCCCCTTCACCAGTTCGCGCTGCACAATAACACACAAATATTCCCATCTACACGCGTGTGTGTGTGTTCCTCCTACCAATAAGCTCTCTGAAAAGTCTGTGTAGTATTCTGCGTTTTTATGTTTGATTATATATATATATATATATATATATCACTTTCTCTGTAGCAATTTAGCTATAGTTTAATCTCTTGGTATATTATATTCTATATGGAGTTTCATTTATAAATCCTGAAAGTTGCACCATTATATGTTTATGTAATCTCAAGAAGCTCCGCCTCTTCTTCGTTTACTTTCCTTCTCTACCTGTTTTCGGTAATAAATTAATGACTTGGAAGTATCTAGTGTGAGCTTCAAATCATGACATGTAAATATCTCCGAAGCAAATATGAACAAAGGGGGAAAAAAACAAGCGGTAAGAAAACACATTAATTAAAAGATTGATTGCAGTGCAAATGCAGTGATATAATCTTCACTCCGTGTATTAGGGAACCAGTTTCGGTGCCCATATCACTTTGATGAGCACCTTAAGCTCATCAGATCTATATTGGTTATATCTCATTTGGATGGTCCAGATTTATTTTTTTAATTTTTATTTATTCAATGATTATTTTAATATGTATAAAATTTAAAATAAAAATAATCTCTTAACTATCATTCTTTCAAAATCTGATAAATTTAGAGTTTTTATCAAGATGATGAGCGCTGAAACTGGTTCTGTGTATTAGTAAATAACATTAAGCAGCTGAAACGGTATTAATAGAGTATGCCTTGTTAATTAACTCTACAATATCCAATCACATCTTTACAGTGATGAATTGCAAAACTTAACATGTTCTGGTAGCTTAATAAAGACCGGGAAAACATATTTTTCTCCCATATCTTTGGAAAGTAGAAAAACTACTAGAACAATAAGGTATAGGGCTTCTTTACTGATGATGGCCAGAAATTGCCCCGAAAAAAAAATAATAATAATAAAGAAAGCGATTTGCATAAGCCGAAGAATATTGAAGTCCTAAAGGATGCTTGATGAATTATGAACTACTTTATCCAATCTTTCTGCGTTGATCGTGTGCTGAAAAGTTAGTAGGGAAATTCGTATATTTTCTCTGCACACACAAGGTGCGGCCAAGAGATTCTTCAGCTTTATCCCCATCCCATAAAGAAGGGTATCGCATTCTTCGCTTTTCTTTCAACTTCCATTTACTTATTCTCTTCCCGTCCCCGCTAACCCCACTCAATATTATGCTGTTACAGCGTTACTGAGGTGTTTATTAGGGCTCGCCATTTAAGAAAAATGCGTACAATATTCAATAAAGAGTGCTTAATTAATGACGTAACTAACAAATTACCGGTTATTATATTTATGAAAATGCTATCAACATGCTGTTGAAGTATAAAATGACCTGCTTCAAATTACATGTTAAGAGAGAGATTATTGACACGTAATATAGTATCAGGTCCCATTTTATTACGAGACCTGGCTGATATGTCACAAGTGCTGGCTCCATAATTTTGTACTATAATTCTCTAATTACCACCATCGATTCTTAGTATAAAAACTACTCTTCCGATCTTTAATAAAAGATCTAATTAATTAATTTAAGTAGATGTTAGTTAAATTAATAAATATGACATGTTTTTCCTAAAACACTTTAAACATATTTCTTAATTCCATTCCTTCCTCTCCTAAATAATTATTGTTAGGAGAATGTCAATAGGGCTAATTTGAAAAAAAATTAATAAACATGTAAAATAAGTTTTATATATAGAACCAATATCAACTCCCTAATTAGCTTCTATATTGAGGACCAGAGGAGTAGTTGATTAATTTGAATAGATTAAAAATGTTTGTTAAGTTAGTTATTGTAATAAATATGAATTATCTCTCCCAAAATATCCTTGTTAATCATGTGTATTAGATATTTGATAAAACTTTTAACATATGCAGGAACTATAAGGATTGTTTTGAAAAAATAAATAAATATGAAAGACAAAATAAATTGGTGTCTTATATTTAAGATCAAATTGAATGTTAAACTACCTCTTACATTAAGGACAGAAGGTAGTGCTTTATAAAACATCAATACTGATCAGTTACATGTTTGGTTTTATCTTGAAAATAATTAAAACCATAATTTTGATTATTTGTAATTAGAGGCCAAATAATTGATGATGATTAGTTAAAACTAGATGACAATGCATATATATGTCTTACAGAATTTGATTTTTTTGTGAGGGAACCTGCTAGAGTAAGCGATTACGTCAAGAGATTAATTGGTCCCCTATATATCTCTTACATTCTCTCTAAGATGCTTGGGTTCGACGCTAGCAGATGTGACATTGCAGTGCGTTTTTTGATTTGAGTGCTCAAAAATGAAATTTGCATGTCAGAATCTTCAATCGTGACTAAGCGATTTCTTGTGTGGTCGGACCAATAAACACATGAAACAGCCGCCATCGGTCTCGTGTGTTCACGGATGATTTAGAAAGCGTATTTTGGCACAAGGGAAGTGAAGGGGAAAAAATTTCAATGAGCTTGATCTAATAAATATTGAAGAAGTGGGGTCATCAAATTTTAATTAAAAATACGTAAGATAAAATTATGAGAAAAATTAATTAAAAATTTTTAAACCTATTTTTTTAACTTTTTAAATCGAGCTTAATAATTATTTTTTTGTTTGTTATTTTTCTTGTACCAAACTGAACTTTAATATCAGTATTCTTTCTTTAAAAAAAAGTTTACACAGTCAAACTTTATATTATGTTGGAGCTCCGATACCATGGTAGCACTAAAAAAAATGAGAAGATATTGCAGATAAAAATTATATGTATTCTGAGATAAGATGGGTATATCAATTACCTATAAGAAAAAAATAATAAATCCAAATAAATAATAATAATAAACACAGGAATAAATACACATCAAATCATGTAAATAAAATATATATCTAATAACAAGGTAGAAGAAAATGATTCAAAGAAAAAAAAAGGAAGCAAACAAAAAAATGTAGTCCAAACAAAAGTAGAAAAGGGACGGACACATATAAGTTTTTTCGGTAAAAACTAAACGTCCGTTTGAAACAACTTATAAGCAGCTTTTCAATAATGATTTACAAAACACAAGGTAAATATATGAGAAGAGTTTTGCTTTCGTAAAACAAGCTTATTGGAGATTTTCACTGTTCTACCAAATAGAGCCTGAAAAACTTCGGAAAACAATGTAGGAATGTAGGAAAGAAGCAAGAAAGGTCATCAATCCCTCTATTCCTTGATAAACCATAAATGCGCCCTGTGACCAAATTTAATATTCTGCAGTCCCCAAAATACAGGCACCTCTCTCAAGGGCACTTGTAGTTTCAATTTATGCCTATTCACATCCAACTGTATGACATATAATTCCCTAATTCTTCTATAGACATCTACGGAAAGTGCCGCCGATTTGGATCGGCTCTGCAATTGAAGCTATGACCAATAATTTCGTATCATGTTTAGGAAGATGTATTTTTAAGATAATCTATAATTCCGTTTCAGTTCTCGAAGACTGTAAAGAAGAGGAGAGTGAAGTTTAGGTTCTTTGATTGTTTCATTAGCTGGGTGAAGCTTATTACAGTTATGAGTATGAGATCTGAAGGGTTAAAAAACAGTTTAAACCATGGGTGATAACATTTCAGTTTAATTAAAACCGAAGAAATAAAATTTCATATCAGACGTCAGCATTCCATTTTGTTTCGCATGGGACCACAATGCGAAGAAGGGCTTAGACTGGGCTGTTAATCTCCGGAGAGGATGGATGGTTTGTTTTTGGGTTATGTATGGGCCTTGTTAATACTTATTGGGTCAATTTGAGGCCCAAATTTGGCTTGTCAAGCCCAAACAGATACCATTGCGGGAATTACAACAAAGAGCCAACTGGGAATCGAAGTGATCCCGCGAAGGTCACAAGCCCCGAATTCTGATCTCAAGTTTTCGCCCTACACGCGGCTTCTGCATCAACTGATTGATGTTAGCTCCTTGAGCCTTTTGGCTGATCCATTTCTGTACCGTTCATTTCCTGGATGGTAGCAGAATCCAAATTTAAGGCTCATTTTATAAGTCAAAGACATTCCTCATGTGGTGGCTTCAGCAGCAGGGACTTAATTAATAATCACCCACTCATAAAATATTTTAATTCTTGACGTAAAAATTTCTCAACTTTACCAGATATTTTATTAAAACATTCGAAATTACATTGTTAGACCTTTTCTTCGCAAACTTGAAAATAATCACCACCTTTTTTTTATTTTGGTCAGAGTTAAAAATATTTTAACTATAGGGAAAGGTGAATATTAAATTCTTACAAAACCTTGGGTTTTGATTTTAAGTATTTTATTGAAATAATTGTTAAAAAAGTTTTTTTTTAAGTTGTAACTTTTAACATCTACAACTAAAATATCTTAAAATATTTTTTCCAAGGTAAGATAGTAGTTATTTATTTTAAAACTTAAAAATATTTTAATTGTAATGATTACATTTAATAATGTGCGGGTTAACACCTCCCATTAGGGGTGTTCAATTTGTCCCGTCCCGGTCCCGGTGAGTTCAGGATGGGACGGGACGGGACAAAAAAAATTTCGGGACGGGATGTGGGACGGGGTCGTCCCGTCCCGAAATTTTTTTTTCTTTTAAAAATTATTTATTAAAAATTATTATTAGATTATTCAATTTACCTATTAATAATAACTCTTATTTTTATGGTGATTTGTAGCTCTTAAGTTGTAGTATTATCTCAACAAAATCTCCTTCCTCAATAAAATAATTCATAAGGTCATTATATAGTGTTTTTTTTACGGTATTTTTTTTACACTATTATTTTTACACCTCTTTTATGCTATATAATTAAGCTTTCTACATAATATTTTTTCATAATGTTTTTATCTTTAAAAGCCCAGTAAAAAATAAGTATTATAACATAAAAAAATTCATATAAAAAATTATGGTATCTTTTTTTTTTTAAAAAAAAGGGGAAGCGGGACGTCCCGGTCCCGTTCCGGTTCCATCCTGGTACCGACGGGACCGGGACACGGGACAAAATCCCTGTCCCGTCCTTGTTCACCGGGACGGGACCAGGACGGGCCTGTCCCGGTCCCGTCCCGTCCCATGAACACCCCTACCTCCCATTACCTTTTTAATGGCGTCAAATATTAGGTTAACTTCGCCCTGCATATCAAATGTTAGGGTTAATATAATATTCGATCTTTTAAGTTTGCTCTTATTTTAATTTTGGTCCCTCATAATTTAAATTATATGTTTTAATCCCCCAAGGGGCAAAATAGCTTAAGTTTTTATTAAATTATAGGGATTAATATTATAAATAAAAAGAAACTTGAAAGATCAAAATCAAAATACAGACAAACTTGAGGAATCAAAGTTTGTATTAACCCTAAATGTTAAAACAATATTATAAAATTAAAAGAAAATAAAGGTTCAAAATGAAATTTAATTGAAAATTAAGGGTACTAAATTAGATCCTTTTGCCCTTTTTTTTTTTTTTTTAAATATGCAGTCAAAAGGCAATATTTTTAATAATGATAATCCCAATCTTAATCTGATCTGCCACACAATACGCGCAGAATAACATTTTATTTATTGATTTATGAATAATTTCTAAATAATGAATGAGATAAATTTAATAATCTGAAAGCACTAATTCACATAGTAGTTGAAAGAAGATAACTATCATTTATCACCGTAATACTATCCTATTTGAATTTGAGCTTGTTTAAATCTTTTTATTTAATCTTGGAGCTCTTCAACGCGTCATTCTTTCATGGTCATCCCTCTTCTATTTTTTATTCTTAAAGCTCCCTCAACACTTCATAGTTCATTCATTTATGATTACTTTCTGTCTCTCATAAAAGTTCAAGAAGTGCAGGAGTCAGCTATCGTACATTCTCATAGGTAAGTCAGGGCGACTTTCTCTATTTCATTTTTTTCCCTTCCATGTTTTTCTCTTCGGTTGAAGGTTTAGCAGATATGTTTGAATTTTTTGACAGTTTTTTAGCTTTATAAAAAATATGTCCCATTTTTTCCCCTTATGATTTGTGGGTTCGACAATATATTCTGTTTGAGCTATTGTTAAACAAAAGGCTTTTTTTAAAAAAAATTAATTATTCAATTCTTATATAGTCTTGACTTATAGGGATGAAAATAGGTTAAGTCAGGCTAGGTTTTAACTAAGTAGACCTAGCCTATCTACTAAATAGGTTAGGCTAGACTTTGTGTAGGTTAGGCCGTAGTAGACTCCTGCCTAATATATTTCCACTCCTATTGACTTGAAAGGACTAATAAATTTGATTGACTAAGTTATACATAATCAAACTTTAAAAACTTAGCCGTAACAGAGTCAAAACTTTAAATTTCATTTATATATATTTTTAGTTTATTAAAATTCAAGTAGTATACCCAGTATATATATTATGCAGTATTTCTGGATTTTATTATTTTTTTCTCACACTAATAAAACGAAATGCTTCAATCACATAAATAACACATATATAGTGAAGAGCCATATAGTGTACCTTTATGTTTTATAGGATGAGTTCTTTTTTCAATGTCTATTTTTTTCACAGCAGCTTTCTTTTAATATCTTGATCTATAATACATTACAGCGTGAAAAACTTGCGATGCCAAATTTATAATAATTACACATTCTACATGTATGGTGCATTATATTTACTCTGATCACAATATTTATGATCAGTTTTTTTTTCTTCTCTTTTTGTGTGTATAAAATAATACAGAAAAGCGCTGCTTGATTTATATCGCTCAACTGAAAATGCCCCACCGATTAACTCTCGAAGATTTTAAAGGCAAGGAACTGAAAAATGGAACCCCCTTAGAAATTCTGATACATGTCTTGGAAGTTGCTGCTGAGAAGTTTAAGGAGGAAGAAACTGCTAACGGCAATTCAACATGCACTAAGCCTACCTTGATCAGCAACGAGTCATCTCGTGCTGATGAGAAGATCCAAGTCCAACCACCACTGGAAAAATCTTTGCTGGTGCTGAAACATAGCAATTCGAAAACGAAACTGGTTGATTCAATGAAAAATGAAGAATGGGTAAATTGTCTGACGAATAAGAAGACCAAGAGGGAAGAAGAAGAAGATGATGATTCAAGTACTGCTGCTGCATCATTGTCAAGCTTGCCAGAAGAATTTCAAAGGGAAATTGCTGTGAGATGTGGCGGATCAGAACCAGATCGATTGTTTCGTCTCATCAGAAAGACTTTAACCAAAACAGATATAAGTAAAGGACATGGCAGACTCACCATTCCTTGCAACCAGATACAGAGTTTTGAGTTCTTGGAAGACGATGAGATTACATTACTTAGGCAAAAAGAAACCATTAGAGTGCCATTGATTCATAAACCGAAAAAGAATAATGGGGTGTCTGATCCTTCTCTTACTGAGACGATACTAAAATTTGGACAGTGGAATTTGCATGCAAACAAAGATGATCCAAGGAAAGTGAGCTCACAATATGTATTGAATGGTGGCTGGAACAATATAGTCTCTGAAGACAGACTCAAACAAAACAGAACAGTTGAGGTCTGGGCATTCAGAGATATTCAAAACAGGCTTTGCATGGCACTTGTTCAGCTTGGACGGTGAAAGGAGGCAACAAATTGGAACAGTATAATTACGGAGCTGATTACTTGGATTAATTTTTTTATGGTCATTATGTCAAATTTTCCAATCACATATCGTTATATGTCTTTTTTTTTTAATGTGTGATTAGAAAACTCGATATAATAAACATAAGTAACTTGATTTAAGTATTGTTTTATAATTATTTCAAGATTTAGTATTCGATTTTTATAATTTTTGGCACTTCTTAAATTTATGAATATACATTAGTTTCAAAGTTATTATGGAAATTTTAATTTTGAAACCATGTATTAGATAAGTGTCTCTAATAGATGCTTGATGTTTATATTATTCTCATCTTGCTCTTCAGTTTGAGTCTTCAGGAAACTACCAATCCTACGTGATTCCTTTCCCATATAACCCTACAAAACACTGCATATGTCTTTTGTTTTCAATTTCTAGTTTTTGTCAGCAAAGCCAAATAACCTTCAAGAATCAAAGTTTCTAAAATAGTTGTTTAATTAAAAAAAATCACGACCATTCAAAGTTCTTCTGTTTTTTAAGAAGCTAATTTTTGTCAACTTCACAAATTCTTAATAAGATAAATTAACTCTCCTGGCCAATTGATCTTCGTCGTCAGACAAATCAAAATTGAAATTGATTGATAAATTATTCAATTGAAATAATTGTTTATAAAGTATTTATATTGGGCCATCGAATATCTTCCATGCTTATATTTTGCTTATGCAGCTCTTCCTATTAACATATAAAAATTATATTATTCAATAAATTGGTCCAAACTCTTAGGCGAGATAATTTTTACTTTATATATATATTACAGTAAAATACTAAATAAAAATAAAAATCAATGAGACGAGATTATATATAAAATAAAAAATGCAAAGATATGTCCAGCATAAATCTTTGAATGATATATAAAGATTTTCACTTAAAAAATCAGTACATATAGGGAGATATTTGATATAAGATAAATTTGTTGCAAATATGCTTTATCTCCCCAAAGCACAAATTTAATTTTCAAAAAGAGAAGAATTAGATACAAAATCTTATATACTTGACACATTTGTATCTTTTTTTTTCAGATTGATATATTTGTATCCAATCAAATCAGATGAAGTGAATTTTAAAGTATTAATAATATTAGTTACACTAATTTGTTTATAGAGAATAATAATTAATGTATAAAAAAATTCAAAATTTCAAATGCCTTAATTTGAATGGGGTTAAGATGCATTCAACATCTCCAAATATTTTTTCAGGTGCATCTAGCACCTTAAAGTATTTTATGATGTATTCAGCACCTTAAAATATTTTTTTTATTGAATGCATCTAAGAAAATACTTTGAAGTACTGGATGCACCTTACCTCTAAAACTTTTAATGAGACTTTGACCTAGTTATTTAATTATAATTTATTTTATTTTATCAAAAAAATTATAATTATAATTTATAATAATAATTAATATCAAAAGCCCGTTAACATGAAAAAAAACGAAGGGTTAAAACTAAAACAACGTCTTAAAATTACGGCATGACGATTGCGGCAGCATCTCAATATGTTGGCCCTATTCTGATTTCTGGATGAATATGAAATTATGATTTTAAAAATATTTTTATAGTATAAGGTAAATATGTAAAAGAGTTTTTGCGAAAAAGTGTTCTTGAAAAAGTACTTTTCTGTCCTGTTAAACACCCCTAAATTGGTTGCCGTCGTCCTCTTCGCCCCCTACCCCCAATCGATGGAAGACCCTACAACGCAAAACACAGAGCGCTTTGGAATTTTGCAGTATGGGTAATTTCACCCTCGCAACCTCTGCAATGTTTGGATTCTTGTGTTGATTTCTGTTGCGTTCCTTGTTTATGTTTTTCCCCCGCTTTAATGTTCTTGCCCTGTGTCTAGATGCGAGCACTACAAGAGAAGGTGCAAAATTCGAGCTCCATGCTGTGACCAGATCTTCCCATGTCGCCACTGCCACAACGACGCCATGGTCTCTTCTCCCTTGTCCTTTCTTATGTTTATACCTTCACTTATATTCATTTCTAGATTGTGTATCTTGTCCGTTCTTTTGTATTTATACCTTAAGTTTTTTTCATTATTTGAAATGAAATCGGTTGTGTTTGTGATAAAGAGCTCGCTTGACAACCCCAAAGAGCGCCATGAGCTGGTCAGGCGTGATGTTAAGCAGGTAAGAAGCTCGCCTTTGCTTCTTTTTCCTTGCCCTGCCTTAAATTATTTACATTTTATATACTTTTTCAATGTTTTATTTGTCATCGGTATTGACTTTAAAACATGGTCGCGAGTTGGGTTTATTTCAGGTTATATGTTCAGTCTGTGATGCTGAGCAGGAGGTAATTAATGCCTTCTTTTATTGTGATTTACTTAGCAGAATTGACTCTAATTAGCTTCTAATTTTTCTATCACTTCATAATTCAGGTTGCTAAAGTGTGTTCTAATTGTGGTGTCAACATGGGGGAATATTATTGCGAGATTTGCAAATTCTATGACGATGATGTAAGATGCCCCCCCCCCCGGGGGGAGATGAGTTATCTAGAGTCTCGATGAAGCGAACTACACTGAGGTTTCATTACTTTATCTTTTTTATCCCCGTTTGAATTATTGTTTCTATTGTTGCAGACAGATAAAGGGCAATTCCATTGCGAGGAATGTGGTATTTGCAGGTTAGTAATCATGCACTCACATGGTGAGATGACAAATTGAGTTTAGGATCACTGTGATTAAGGTGTATTGTTTAAAACATTTTCTTATGAAATGTTGAACTGTTTGTCATGACAAACTTTGTTATTTTTAGGGTTGGTGGTCGTGATAACTTCTTTCATTGTCAGAAATGCGGTGCGCCCTCTTACCAACACTGTGCTTGCTTCTTGGTTTTTATGAATATATTATTAAATCTTGTGTTGTAAGTACAGGATCGTGCTATTCAGTGGAACTGAAAGGCAAGCACTTTTGTGTAGAGAACTCAATGAAGAGCCAGTGCCCTGTCTGCTATGAGGTTTGTACTTTGGCTCTTTCAGTTGCTCATTTTCCCAGAACCATCGTGATTAAATCTTTTTTCTGACAGTATTGTTCTCTTATAGTATCTGTTCGATTCAATTCAAGGCACCACAGTTATGAAGTGCGGACATACAATGCATATGGAATGCTTTCGGGAGATGGCAGCCCAAAATCAGTTAGCTCACTTTGCACTAAATTCTTTGTTGCTTTTAGATAAACACAGTTCATCATTGATAAAAGGCTCCTGATTTGCCATTCAGGTACCGTTGTCCTGTCTGCTTGAAGTCAGCATTCAATATGTCAGAGAATTGGAGACATCTGGATCTTGAGGTGTGCTGACCTTTCTCTCTTACCGAATTTCCCCTCCTTTACAGGATCTCTTGATCTCCTGATGTTGGCGGCAATTTTAATTTCACTGGAAGATTTTAGGTCTCCAATAGTTGGCATGATAAGAAAAGGACAGAAACAAAGAAATGCATATTTGCTTAATGGTATCCCAACATTTTTGGAATAATGCAAAGATTAAAATCTTTTAGCTCAGGTTATCTGTGCTCCAGCTACCCTATTTGTATTCTTTAAAATGTTTTTTTAAACCAATGGATTTGTCTTGACTCAGGATTCTAATCCATGCCTTTGATAAAAGCTGACAATGATTCTGCTGTGTATGAATTTTTGTTAACAAAAAGTCATAGATTTTCCATGCAACGTCTTAAATATTTTTCATCATGACTTTATTTCCAAGTTATTACTCCTTAATTATATTCTTTGATTTTGCCCTTATCCACCTTAGCCCCCTGAATCGTATGCTTTAACCTCTGGTTGATTCCTTTCTGAATTACATTCAGCCCTTCTAGCTGACACTTCTGAAGTATGAATCTTTCGCAAAATCACTGTCCTTTGAGATTCAAATACGTGCTAAGCCTTCCTTATCCCAATTAGTTAGTCAGAACCAATTTTTTTAAGTTCCAGCTTGTTGAGTATTGAACACATAGCAGAAGAAGTTATATTGTGTACCTCCATGAAGATCACATAATGATTACTCATTACTGATGTTGCTTAAGGATTACAAGTTATTAAGTGGCATCTTCATGCACGGATTATTCAGCATTCTTCCTTGATCTTTTATATTATTTTTCCCTTTCTAAAGTATAATGAAGGGGCATCTCCCCCTGGAGACTTGATGTCTCTCTTGCTCTTCCTTTCATAATTTCCCTAACTATTTGAAGTTTTCCATGCTGCTGCTGAACATTAAGTGATTGCTACTTCAAACTTTGATGTGTGATTTTGACGATCATGGCCTGATCTATGAAGATGGAGGATTCTGTGTTGACTTGGTTATTTTTAATGTTAACAGATTGAAGCTGTTCCGATGCCTCAGGAGTACAAGACTGAGGTAGTTACTTACATCTGTGTTGTTCTCTCTTGGCTGGTCTTCTAAGAGTATAACTAGACAACTGACGAAATCCCTGTTTGAATTCTAAGCAACTTCACGGAATGTTTTCTGCATGATATAATTGATTTTATAGCATCATACGCATATGGTTATAGGACACTTCTGAGTATATATGGAATGGCAAATTAGCTTACTGAACTGAAGATTGAATTCGAGTAAAAAGGTGATGTCATAGGCAAAATTAAGCACTAGGTTGCTTGCATATCTTACAGGTCTCGATTCTGTGCAATGACTGCAATACCACCAGCGAAGTGTCGTTTCACGTCTTAGGCCACAAGTGCAGACGGTGCGGTTCGTACAACACCCGTAGGATTTCATCACCACCTGAAGATCAATGAAGATTTATGGTTTTAGTTACTCATACCAGATTGCAAGTTCACCATTTTCACTTATTTTTGCTCATTCCAGTTTGACGTATGGCCTCATGTTGTATTACTATTTCAGTATAGAGTGTACAATTTATTGATTAAAAGTATTTTGATTCATTGATTATTGATTGTTATTATATAATCTAAGAATTAAGAACTGTTAATTTAGAGATCTCAAATTGATTCTTATGTCTTCTAAATAAAAATTGAGTAATTAAATCGCCTTTAAAAAATTGTATCTTGTTAAAATAATGTATGGGCTTAAATCTATGCTGATGAAGTCAAGACGGGATAAATAGTAGACAGGTACACCAGTCGCATTGCAATGCACTGTTATTTAGGATCAACACTGAATAAATCGTATTGAGGTACCATGGGCAGCCTTTTATATGTGTAAAGCAACATCTTCTTTGTCTCAACCTCGTGCAGTTGCCAACTTACTTCCTTGGATATTTTCAGGAGGGGGGGGGGATGAGTGATATTTGGGAGCACTGGACAACCCTTCTTCTTTATAGTGGTCACTGTACGGAGTCTAAAGTTGTAGAACAGTGTACAGAAAATTCCCTCAAATTGTACACTCTGAAGCAAAAGCACAGGATTCTCTGATTATATATTGTTGTTTTCCATGGCTAAAGGTATAGAACGTTGCTTAGAAGTCCAAGTTTTACTCCAGACCAGAAGAGATTTAGCTGGCTTCTTATTCAGAGTTTATCAGCTTTTTTTTTTTTTTTTAAGTATCCAGTATTAAGAGAGCCGTATTGCCTAGATACCTCGCAGTGGACACCATGCAGCAGTAATCTATGAAAAGGATCTCATATGCGTAGTTCCACAATATCCCGATCTGTGCTTAATTCCGTGTTACCATTAACAAAAAGACTTGAAGCAGATTTTCAGGGTTGGCCCTTTATTTATCTTTCAAATTGTGCATGTATATAGAAACAACTATGAAGCATAACCTATAGTTCCATCTCTGGTGCATCTGATGCATTAATAAAACATGCACAACTAAAGGAGATCTTGAAGGTGCAAAAACCTTAATGAATGCAGTGAATAGCGCATAATTCAGATGATAATCCGGATTATTACTCCAAGGCGGTGGAGCAAACAAGCCTCTGGTTTCTTTAGTATTCGGTCGTCGAACAAGTTCCATCAAGAGACGATCATTTAAAAACCTACGAGACATTCGATGTGTAAAATGAACAAGTCTCCAATTAATTAACAAGCCGTCATACAAAAGACTTTTTGCTTTTGCGTGATTCACAGGGTCTGCCTTGTGAATCAAGTTTTAGCATTAATGCGTCACACAATTAGAACAATGACCGTAACTATTTCCCTCTTTTGAATTTTAAGTTGCTGCTTTTCTTCTCTTCTACTTTGCCGTTTCTTGTTGCTGCAGGCTACATCTTTTTGTATAACTATTCGTTGATCGATTCGACAAAATTTTACTATCGAAGGCCTAATACAAAGACGAACTATAAAGCATACGCGGAGTTTCTTTTTGTATATCTACTACTTTCTGTCCTTAATATAAAAGTTAGTTAATTAAATTAAATAAATTAAAGAGATTAGTTAAATTAATTATTTGTAATAGATAGATATTATATTTCTTAAAATATCCTTATTAATCAAGTATATTAGTTAAAACTATTATTATTACAAAGATTATCTTGAGAAAAAATAAATAAATTTATATGAGAGGAAAAATGAATTAAAATTTTATATTTATGATTAAAATAAAAATCAAACAAACTCTTATATTAAAGATTAGAAGGTGTATGTGCTTTTTTTTTGGAGTGGGGGAAGCAATGGTGTAAAAGTCTGAAGAGAGACAACTAGCGAAAAAAAAAATTAAACCGTACAGTCATCTCTAACCCGCCCCCTTCAAACTGAACCACGCACCTGTCTACTGTACATATCAGCTTCGCAGCCATGTGCTGCCTTTATAATTTTTCTTGAGAAATGAAATTCTTTTCACTAAAAAAACAAGAGGCCATCGATTTCCGATTTCCTAATCAGATACCATTGTCCTGTATGCTTGAACTCAATATTCTATATGTCAGAGACTTGGAGACATTAAGATCTTGAGGTGTGCAAACCTTTTATAACCCCTCTCTCTTGTCTGATTTTTGCCTCTTGGGTTAAATATGTTGGACTGTGTTTTCATTTGATAATGTATCATATATCTACCTTCTCTTCAGGATAGAACCGGGAATCAGGGCCGGTCCTTCAGAGCTGGCGGGTTTAAAAGGACCGGCCTTCCAGGGCTGAAATTTTAAAAATACTCCAATTTGTTAGGCCTGGCCCTTAAACTACAGGGCCAGGGTCGGCCCGCGGGCTTTTGGCCCGTTTAAGAAAAAAAACTATTTTTTATATTTATAATTTTTTTTATAAAAATATAAAAATAAACCAATGAAATTATTAATAAAAGACATAAATATAAATAAAATTAAGTCACAAATATAAAATATTATCATATATAAATATTCATCAACATCTAAGAACATCTAAAACATTCATTAACAAGATAACAACATCTAAAAGTTTTATCTATAATGCAATTGTGCAATAAATAAACATTATCATTAATCTTTTGAAACTTCATCATCACTATAATTAATTATTTTTCTTCATAAGCATGCTTTTCTTTCGTAACAAAAATATCAAGTTTTTCTTCTTTATAAGAATTTTATTTTTAAATTTTACAATCTAACTATTATTTTACTTTAATGTGAGAAACATTATTGTTGAAACTCATGAATTTCTAATTCAAATTATAGAATCACAAGTTATATAAGTATAAAAATATTCTATTATCAAATACATATATATAGTTTAAAAATATCAACGCATATAATATAAATCAAATCATTATTAAAGTCCAAATTAACCCATTTTTTAAAAATTTAATTGGATAAATTATTGTCTAAAAATAAATTTAATTTTAAAATGATAATAATAACTAAATATTTGAAATATTATTAACAATGTAAAAAATTAATAACATTAATATTATATAAAAAATTTTAAAAATAAAAAAAATTATAAAAGGGCTTAAAAGGGCCGGCCCGCTGCCCTCCAGGACCAGCCCTTCAGGACTTATTTCTCATTTTAAGAGAAAAATATCAAGTCCGGCCCTCATAATTTCATGGCCTAAAAGGGCCGGCCTGACAGGCTCGGCCCGTTTTCCCGACTCTACTTCAGGATCTCCTGAACAGAACTAAGCCCACTCATCATAAATCAGCAGTAGAATTGCAGAAATGCCTGGCGAAGGTCAAATGATGACGAGAGAACTATGGAAAGTTTGAGTCTTTAGATTTCTGTGGGATAGTGAATTGTTGGAAGAAGGTCATTATTATGTATTTATGGAGATGAAATGAAAGCATGATGAGAGATGAAATAAATGAAAGAGCAACCAGCCTTATCTTCACAGGAAGCTTGGGAGTGGATGCTAGAATGGGTAAGAAGTCAGAGTTAAAAATTTGTCACGGTTTTGTTTGACAGCAACATCCAAAATCACAGTGGGGAGGTGAAGAGATGAGAGGGGCCTGGCAAGACTTTTGAATTTTGAAGACAAAAAAGGGTTGGAGGAAGAGATAATGATTAAGTAAAGAGGTGAGATCAAGAAAGATCACAAAATCTGATTGATGACTCACTCTTTGGACGGACGCCTTTCTGATGGATGATGCAGAGTTTCCAGCGAATTCAGCAGACAGGTCTGGTTGCCCCCACCCCCATAAATATCCCATTTGGCCCTTTGATAATGAAATCCTCGTCCCCTCTACTGTTCCTGCTTATTCATCCTTCTATCTAGAAGGGGCAACAAAAATTGAGGGATATGTAGTATTTATAATTTATATTAGGGCTTACTAAATTATAAAAATAATGATTATGTACTTCAACAGCTAAAACATTTTTTATGAAGACTGTAAATTTTTTTTGGGGGGGGGGGGGGAAGGTTACTGTTAGTGTCTTCTAAAACTACCACCCACACATTTAGGGGGGCGTGTGTATATTAAAAAAAAATCCCTTTTATCTTTTATCTTTTTGTCTTTTTGACCCATTATTACTGGAGTTCCCTTTTTTTCTTCAATTTTTGCCCAAAGAAGCTCCCTTTCATTCTACAAACAATTCTTGGGGTGACTCTTAAATTATGAAGATACATATTACGTTATTTTTATAATAATATTGTTTTTGACAGACGGGAAAAGATAACTAAACCAAAGCTGAAATTTTTTTGGTAATAATATATAATAATATATTTATTTTATATTTAATATTTAATTATAAACTAAAGCATGATTGAAAACCTTTTATGAGAATATAACATTGCAAGTTTTAATTTTTATCATTTGTTGGTATGGTAAATTGCAACGGGAAAGATAGTCAATGCAACGGTATGACCAGAGAAAATTTATTTGGTTATGTAAAATTTATTTACTTTTACATTCTTAATTTATTTTTATTAAATAAAAAGGAAGTGATGCTGGAAAAAATCGTAATATTTTATTTTTAATTCTTCATAAAATTTATTTTTATTATTTTATTTTATGTAAAAAGACACAAATTTATGTAATATCTTTTCTTATCACTTTTCCTTATTTTAAAGCCACTAAGCATATCCTGCTGATAAGGTCAAAGGGAGAATATTCCTGTCCCAACTCACAACTGGTTCCTTATTTTTGGCTCCTCAATTTTTGGGGAAAGCGTGAGCTCTTTCTCGAAAAGATAAAGTTCCTTGAATGGAAATGAGCAATTTTTTATAATTTAAGATCACCAGGCAAAGACCAAAAATAAATATTTTTTAATTTTTAATTCCTAATAATGCTTTGACTTACAACCAAACCAATATAAAATTCAAAAGTGAAAAGTGAGTGGATATTGATTGGCGGGTGCCTGAATGGTGAGCAAGTGATGACGCTATGCAATAGTAAGCAGCCAAAAAAAAAAAAAAGAATCTTTCCTAGTCTTCGTGTAATAAAGCTCAATTTAGCAGTGTGAAACTGGAATTTGATGGTATCCAACTTGGTGTTAAAATGATTTTTAGCAGTGTAGGAAAAAACAAGATTGAAGTATCGTTTTCAAACCTAGTTCTTGATCAGCAAGAAAGGATAACCTCTCTTGCGCATTCATTCGCTTTTATCCCAAAATTCTCCTTAGCGCTGTTTTAAAGCCATATTTCCCCACCCTTTTACTCTTCAGAAATCTGAAGCCTTTCTCATTTTCCGAACATCGGGAAATATGGGTGATTCTCCGAAGCACCCCAATCTGCCGGATAAAGATCGGGCGCCAAAAGCTCAAAGGCCATGCGACTACTGTGGCGACTCCACTGGTATTCTCTATTGTCGAGCTGATTCTGCGAAGCTCTGTTTCTCTTGTGATCGTGAAGTTCACTCTACCAACCAACTCTTCTCGAAGCACACTCGAGCTCTGCTCTGTGATGCCTGCAACGATTCGCCGGCCACAATACTCTGTTCTACCGAAAGCTCCGTTTTCTGCCAGAATTGTGATTGGGAACGGCACAACCTTTCGTTGTCTTTGGTGCACGATAGGAGGCCACTCGAGGGCTTCACTGGGTGTCCTTCCGTGAGTGAGTTGCTATCGATTCTGGGTTTTGAAGATTTGGGCAAGAAAGCCCTGTTTTCGACTGAGGATAGTGGAGTGTGTGACGTCGGTAGTGGCGATGGATTTGTGGGATCTGAGCTTGAGGAGGGCCTTTCGGACTTGTTCGTGTGGGATGCTCCTGCTGTTGTTAGCCTTGACGATTTGATAAGTTCTACAAGCTCGTCTCACAATTATCAGGCCATGGAGGTTCCTCCTCTGCCTAAGGTATATCAATAGTTTATGCTTGAAAAACATTGGAAGTCCATGTATTATCAGAATTTTGACTTGTTCAGGTTCTTCTTGTTGAATCAGAACCGTAAGGCTGCTTGTGGGCAACACAAGGAAGAAATCATTAGTCAGCTTCGTGAGCTAGCAAAATCGGAGCCCAGCTTGAATTTTGGAGATGTAGATACTGAACGAGTGAGCTCCAGGCACCCCATAGTCCCTGAACAGTATTTAAAGTCGGCAAGCTTGTCCACAGGTTTTGAACATGAATTCGAGGCTGATATTTTTCCTTCGTACGAGGTAAAGCTTCTATTATGTTGGCATTTATCATTATAATGGGTTTACACATGTATCTGTGCAACGCTTGTCTTGGAACTCTATCTTTTGGTTGCATTTGCATCTGTTTTTTTTGTTGTTGTGCTGTTCTTACCATTTCTGTTATATGTGTAATTGGTGAGAAATTGATTTCTGACTTCTCATTCAATATTAGAACACTACTGAAGCATGCTTGAGATTCTGCTTTGACATGTCCTACTCTGTCGTAGTTTTTGTCCCAGTTAACCTTGGATTGTTATTGTTTAGCTTATGTCAGATTTTGAACTACTGGTTGCTGCTTTCTTAATTGTGGGTATGACATTTCTGCTAAAGAATAATACATATGCAGACAAATGTTTTAGAGGGGCATAGAGATAGTGAGACTGCAAATCAAGTTGTTCCTCCTAATACATCGTTGTATAAAGAAGAAGCTCTTGACTTCCATTCAGTTTCCACTGTCTGTGGGAATCATACCTATCTTAGCAGTGGAGGACAACTGAACTCTTTTAACTCTGAAAACTCATCGACGACCCCAAAAGTTGCTTCGTATGAGCTGACAAGTCAAGAAAGAGACTCTGCCTTATTACGTTACAAGGAGAAGAAGAGAACAAGAAGGTATAGGGGAATCCATTGCTTTTGATGTGCATAAATCCGGGCTTAAATGTTCTAATGCTAGAAAAAAAAATTATCATTTGACTTGTCAAGCTGACACCCTTTGTGTGAAAAAAATAACAGATATGACAGGCACATAAGGTATGAATCACGAAAAGTTCGGGCAGAAAGCAGGACAAGAATCAAGGGTCGTTTTGCTAAGATAGAACACTGAAGTTGTGGTATAACGTCAGAACTGCAACACTGATACAAGGTGGTTGTCATTTATTTCTACGAGCTATTTTGTATATAGTGTACTTGTATATGACGTTGCGTCGAATAATTATCCTTTGAGCTAAAGCTTAGATAATACATGTAGCTATGCTAGCAAATGCATAGAGTTACAGTACAGTGTCCCCATGTAATGATATTATGTGGAGCTAAAGCTCAGTTTTCCCCCCCTAATTTTCAGGATACGATTCATAATCTGGCTGCATCTTGTCATAGTCTAACTTTCTCTTTTTTCCATCGTCATAATCTAACCCTTTTGTTGCCTTCGAGTTAAAATATAGACCAGTCAAGGGAGTTAGATAAAAGAAATGCTTTCGATTACTGTATCTGCTAGCCCCAGATCCTCTTCTGGAATGCTGCTTTGATAAGTAGGTCACTCGCCTGTATGGGCTAATAAGACAACAGCCCCTTTGGGTTGGAGATTCAGAGCGGAAAGAAGCCTTTTCAACCTATTTGGTCCCGTTTTAAGGCAAAAACAGAGGTTTTCCTTTCCCTTTCTTGTCAGCTCAACCTCACTCGCGTGCTTGCGTTACGTATCATCTCTCCGATATGGTTTTACCTCTGTTGAACTAGGCGGCAAGAATATATATATATATATATATTCATGGTTCTAATATGCAAAGGAACGATTTATGGCTCGAACCCACTACTTCTACCATACATCTTGAAACTATAATGTTGATTCGTGACTTCGGACATGACCAGAAAATGCTATAGATAACGAGCACGTCTGCAGTTAAACACCTAATATACGACACTATGATTAAACATAAATTGTTTTTCAACCATGTTAGCATGTGGCTGAACAATCAAACCCTTGGAATCCCATGTTGCTCCTCTGCTAGAGCTAGAAGAAACGATAGGAGCAGGTTTGCACTTGATTTGAGTTCCACCTCTTCGTTCCTTGTTGATTCATCTTTATGTTACAGTGAAAAGGGCCTTCTTTTCACAAGATCATTTCGTTTAGAAATTTACTAGCATTGGCTGGTTTCACTGTCTCATGTCTGGAGTCTTAGGATTTCTGCCAAAACGAACATTCTAGACGGGATATCTCTAGAGCTGCTGTGAGACCAAGCAGTTAGACCCATAAATCTGGAATAAGAAAGGGGCAGAGGGGAATCATGATAGTTGACTGATTGGTTTGGGCCCCATGAGAGTAACCACTACATCCAAAGACTCTTTGAGGAGGCGGCCCTTGGCGAGGGGTCAAGATGGCTGAGTGTAAACGCTAGGATGTAGGAAATGACCTGTTCAGTAATCAGTAGTTATCCACTTGTCCCCCAGTCTAGTTCCCACATTGTTCCTTTCATTGTACTATAATTAATATAAGGGCTCAGAATAGACTCATTATTCCAGCAACCTATCTCGGTTGGATTCTTGACAGGGCCACCCTAGATTTCCCGTCTTTCATTTACTCCAGACAGAAAACCAAAAAAAAAAAGAAGGTCACGCATGACGCCATCTTTATGTATATTTTATATCATTGAACAAGTGAACAACCCTTCTGCTTTGCTGGTAATTAGGATTTTACTACACTGACCTAAAACGGAACGTGAAGTATGACAATTCATGGATCATCAACCATAGAGGACATTCAGAATCAATTAAACTAAAGAGACCTAGCTTTTATATATATTCAACATTACGCAGTGCTACGGCACCTAATTAAATAGACCTATCCACCAACTGGTCTGAGAATTTACTACAGAGCAAAAGCATTACATTAACTAAGCGTTTAACAACGATATGGCATCATCTTCAAAGACAGGGAGAGAGTTCCGGTGGCCTGAAAGAGAAACACAGAGTGGGCTTCAAGGGGGATGTTCCATGTATTAGTTGAGTCTGAAAGCAGAGAGAGCCACCAGGCCGAGAAACGCCGTTGAGCCGACGAGAGAGATAACTACGGCGGTGGTCATGTGCCGGCAATACGCGCTGAACTCATCACATACCTCCATCCAATGCACGTGCGCGTTCCCTTTCTGTCCGATCACTCCTACTGCGGCCGCCGCTCCGTCGGCCGAAAACAGCAGAGCCATTATCACCAGGTCGCACATCGTCACCACCAACTTCAGTTTCAAGTTGTTGCCATTGTTGCTTCTTCTCGCCGCCACCTCTGTTATCACCAGAGAAGCTGCCCCGTAGGAGCATGCTATGGCATTCGACACCAGAAAATACCTGATCCGGTAACACATAAATATATATAGCGCGGAAGCTTATACTAAAGCAAACTTACAAAGCAACAATGCTTTGGTTGATGAGAAATGAGTCATTTGGAGAAACCTAGAACTTACACGAAAGCAGACATGTATTTCCAGTGAGCAGTGGCTTGCAAGCGCAAGCCGGCGAAAAAGGTAATGGTCTTGGTCTCTTTGTCGACGCCGACGATGAAGGTAGCGATGAGAGTGAGTGCGACGGCGAGGAATCGGAGCAACAAATGGCAAGCTCTGAGCCTGTTTGGAGCAGGGCTGTCCACCAGCTTGCCATCGACGCCGTCTAAGGGGGTGGGCTTGTTCTGGCTCACCATGTCGTTGAAGATGAAGGAGAAGGAGAGAAGAAGGAGTATATGAGGAGGAGAGAAAGGAGAAGGGGGTTCAAATAACAATGGCGGATGCTGAGGCTGAAGGAGAAACGTTGTTGAATGAGAAAGGTGGGGGAGTTGATTCGCATTGAAGCCACATCGTACGGCCATCATTTAATTCAATGAACCATCCCCACTCCATGCCCTGCCTCCGCTTCCATCAGACCGTACTTCCAAATTTGTTATCAACCTTGCTTTATTTCTTTCATCTTACTTTAGTGTATATACGTAAGTGTCTTTTTCTTCAAGTTTTCATGCACCAGAATACAATTTTCACGCACTAGAATACAATTTTCACGTTGAATTTTCTCTTCAGCTCACCGTTGTAAGGAAATGTGTAGCTTCTTGAAAATCTAAAGCGCATTTGAATTTAAAAGGGATAGTTTTGAAAAAATAATAATTTTTGGATATACTAAACGAGTAACTTCTATATAACATTTCTTCTAAATTCATCTATGGGTGGGTAAATTTTTCTCTTTATTGCCAGCATCGATCGGTGGGTAAATTAGAGTAACGTTTTCTGGCTGTGGTGAACCACATATGGTGGGCCAAGCTTTGTTCAATTTGAGAACAGTAATTGTGAAAATAGGCCCAGCCCATTCTTATTGGGCCTTGCTCATTTAAAGTTTAAGCAAATCCTCGGCCTATAATCTTTGGGCTCAGTTGACTTTGCCTGAGAGGGAAGGGGTTTTTTTTTAAAAAAAAAAAAGGAGCAGAAGCTCCAAGAAAAGATGAGTCCGCCGATACTTAGATTAGCCTGTAACTGAGTACAGAACAGAATGGACCAACTTTATCGATAGACCATTCAGGGGTTCAACTAGAGACCCAGCTATCGAGTTCAACAGTATGAATAACACCCTCTCACCCAAAAAAGAGGGGATTTGATTCCCTATCCTAGAATGAGGGTATTTAGGTTAACACCTAAAAATATAACGTAACTTTACTATGCCTAACATTGGTATCACGTAGAAGAAGTCATTCAAGCGCTTGACCCTTGACTTAAGTTTGAGCCCAAACCCCTGTCTAAAATTATTTTACCGAAAAAAAAACCTAGAGACACAGCTGAACATAAATCTTAATCTATTCAAGTGAAAAGTGTGTCCATTTCAGGAACTGTCTTTAGTCCTTGTTTTTCATCGTCCCGTTACTTTTATTCTTTCTGCTAAAACCGGGCACATATATTAAATATGTGGATCCAATATTGGAGCAGTTATTAAGAGAGCCATGCGCTCTTCAAACATGGTAAGATACTCCTCTGGTCCTTAATATAAGATCTTTTTAACTAATTTGACTAGATTAAGGAAGTTAGGTAAGTTAGTTAATTATAAGAAAAGTGACACATTTTTCCTAAAACACCATAATCATTTTTCTTAATACCCCCTCTCCCTCTTCTACTTAATTATAGTTGAGGGAGTGTCTATAAGGGTAATTTAGAGAAAATTAATAAATATGAGAAATGGGTCTTATATTTAGGACCAAAACCAACTCAAGAATTGGATCCTATATTAAGGACCGGAGGAGTACTATGTATTATGGCATATTGATTGCGAAGTATCATGTTATACTGAAATTATCACAATTTTCACTCGACAATAAAATAATCAGTTTCAACAGTGTCATATGTGTATCGAAGCTTATGCCATAACTAGTTTTAATTACCAAGCTCACGTTAAGCGAAAGTATAAACTGATGTTAAGATGGATTATCAGAACATGTCTGTACGCAAGAGCTGAAATTTAAATCATCACTACTGCTATTGCAGATTTGAGAAGCATAAGGTTGATTACCAGTTAACAGTTTGGGTTGGGAAGAAATCAGCAGCAAATCATCAAGGAAGCCTTTGGAATCTAAAAAGTTTACAATCTAGCTTGCACCAAAATGCGTGAAAGGCTACTGCTCTACGAGGCTAGTTCAGGCTTCACGCAGTAGGAACCAAAGTAAAATTATTTCCCAACAGCACTTTTAACCCTACTTTCATTTAGGCTCTAGAAGCAGCCCCTTTTTTTACTGTATGAACAGGGAAAGCAAAAAAGAGCAAGCATGATTGTTGGCAACAAACAAAAACAGAACAAAGCATGACCGAAAAAGTAACTCATAATAAAATGTTTATCAGCAACAGAGTTGAGAATAACTAACGACACAAGCAGAGGTTTGAGCAAGCAAAGATTCTTAGTTTCTTACATCTTAAAATCCCAGAAAAACCCAAGTGGTAAAAAGTGATCAAAGATCATTGCTAAGGGAAGCGACGCAGAGCCAAAAGATTTCGCCTTGGTGGAAGGACACAGATCATCAGAAGAATGAGAACTATGGCCATTGCAATGAGTAGTCCTTCAAGAACACTTGTTAGCCCATCACATAATTTTATGCACATCGTCTTCCCCATAGTTGAATGCTCTGCCGGTGCGTGAAGAAATGGAAGAAATCTCAACTTGCACAAATGTTCAGACTTCAGGATTAATATGCTTTTGAGGAAAAATTTCATTGGTGTCTGGCAAAAAAGAAAAAAAAAAATTCATTGGTCATTTAGTTTCAAGTCAAGTCCATCAATATAATTCCACCACCATTAGTCATGAAGTTTCCGAGTGGCAGCATACTTTTCCAACGTTGTCAACACTTATCTATCCGATGTTGACTGAGAGATACTAGAATATCACAAATTCACTATACTAACGGTTTATATGCGTCTCTTATTTAAGCTAACCACTTAAGTTAGAATGTTATGTGGTACAGGGTCACATTTTTCATCTTTTATATGAATTGTTTCTTTCCCATAATATCCCTATTTATCAAGATTTTTTGTATCTATATGCATTAAATTATAATAATTAAATAATAGGAATAATTAAAAAAATGTTACAGATCTCTATGTACTTATTAGATACAAAAAAACCATATTAATTACTTTTTCGTATTTTTACAAAGATTTTTATATTTAGGTTTGGACTGACTGAATGAGTATCCACGATAAAATCATGGAGCCCTTATTTAAATTCTAGTCCCAAGTGTAATCAAAAGTGACCCACTTGCTGATTTTTAAATGTTGAAAACTTAAAGCAGTGTAAAAGCAAGCCCAAATATTCCTATCACTAGGTGAAAGGAAGGGGGAAAAAAAATAAAAATACTTTGGCAAAAAAAAAACTAAAAATAAACGGCACACCAGACTTCCCTGAAATTTCCCAGCAAAAACGGTGGTTTTGAAACGCAAATTCCCTTCACATTCCTACAAATCAAATATAAAACTTGTCTTTTTTAAGTAACTGTGTCCCCACCAATGTAGATTCGTGCCCAATTTCTTGCGACTAGTCCATGGAGTCAACGATAAGTTTAGACATGTTCTGATACTGAGGATCAGCCGTGGAAGATTAGCAATCTCAAGTTTGAATGACTAATCTGAGGAAGAACAGTAAAGTGATATAGACACAGGAAAATGAAGTTGAAGTTTCATAGTATGGGATGATTCACTTGGCTGTGTGGGAGAGTGAGGGGGGGGGGGGAGAGGGCATGATAGGAATCATTGGGGTGTGGCATGCCATTATTGGAATTTCAGTGTCAGTAAAATGCAGATGCCAAATCCAAAGGGACTGTGGCAGTGTCATTGGGCTCGCTTTTGCAATAATCATAGAGAGAGCCATCAATTGGGGCACCGAAATATAATGATGAGAGGGAGGGAAGCAACAGTTGAAGGAAACGAGGAATGATGTGGAACAGTGAAAAATCAGGAGGAGGGAGTGATTAAAAAGGACCATAGTAATAAGGGAATATAAATGATGATGATCATGAACATGAAACGTGCGGCCATCATTCACCAATGAAGCCTCCCTCTTTTACTCCCCACTGCAGTAGTTTTTGACGCTGCCTTTTTCTTTATCCCTGAGCCCACTTGTCCAGTTTCAGAGAGAGAGAGAGAGAGAGAGAGATTTAGCAGTAGTAATTGAGAGGGATGGATGATTCAGGAAATAGGAGGAGGAGGAGGAGGGGCGGGTTACTTTGAGGGATCAGGTGGGAGAAAGAGCAAAAAGCCGGGACACCATCCAATGTTACCGAATCTATCACGTGGCTCACCAGTCGAGGCTCTCATATATCTCCCACGCCACCTTTTACTTCCCCACTTTTTTTAAATGCCATTGCCAGAAACTCACTTCCTGCAAGCAAGCTGCCTCTTTGTTCTTCGCCTTAAGTAACCTCTGATGCTCCCTGCCACGGATATTAGCGCTTTTTATATTCAGATCAGTTCCACAAATGAAGACTAGTTATGCAGGTTCTTCAAAACCATCTCTTCAAGTTCTCACATGCGCGTAACAAAGATTTTTACTGCATATCTGGCTTGAATGCTCTTATCAATTGGTTTAGTTAAGAAAGACAACTAGTATTCTAATAATGGGACGTTGCAGAACCCAACAAGTACCTCATTTTAAGCTAAAAATAGATAGCCTAGGAGGGAAAATGTTTTGCATAATCACTTATCATTAGCTCTCTAAACCCAGTCCAACTAATTTACCAACCACACCATTATCATCGCCCTTCAAAGTTCCCGCAAAACCACGTTGACCCCTGTCTTTTTAAGCCCTATTACCTCGTTTAGGTGGGCCTTCGACTCTGTTTTTTGTTCCTCATTTAGGGGTTCTCATCAAGCACAATAGGATTTGGAGTATCTACATGAGTTCCAACGAGAAAGCGGCTAAAGATGCCGATTCGGTCAACTGAAATGCAATATGCCAATATCACCTTTTTTTGGAGTACTGCAATTACCTCCCAGGCGGTAATGCAAATGATAAAAGCTCGTTCTTCTTGTTATTGCCAGCTACTACTCAGAAAGTCGGACAAGATAAAGTAATTATCAGACATCCAATGTATCAGAATTACAAAAAGTCTATCGCAACAGGGAATTAGATAACGAATTCTCATTATTTAATTGGTTAAGTTCAACAATGACATTGTCTTGACTCCGGAAAACATATCATGCATAATTTTTGCACAAGTCCGCAAAATATTACACTATGAAGAATTATAACAAGCTCTATCTCATGCATATAACAAGTTCGTCCGTTTTCCTTAATCGCTACTAGGTATTCAGCCTGTAAAATGAACGGCAATGGAGCTGAAGCTTGTGTACCTCTCCGTGGCCAGCTCAAACAGCGTCCATAACAGCAATTACACAAGAGCAGCATTCACTTGAGACCACCACATTAAGGCATGTACCTGAAATTCCCAACTCCAACACTTGAGGCATGTCAATTCCAAGGTTCGATAGGTACAATTCGTTTGATCATGAAAACCTTAATTGAGAATCATCTTCCATTGTCCACACAAAGTCAGGCATGTCCAATCTTGGCCCAGCAATCGTCCTGTATATATAGAGCTTCTCAACAGGACAACTCTCTGGCCTTGAATCTGGAGGTCCTCTCTCATCAATGACTTCAACATTAAGTCTGGGCATCTTCTGACCCAGCAGTTTACATGCTCCAAAACTCACCAAACACGAGGACATCCAAAGGGATCGCATTGTCTCCAGCTTCGCAGCATTGGCCAAAAGGGCCTTGTCACCAAATGGGCAGTCCCTGATCTCTAGCTTTCTAAGGTTATCACACCCAGAAAGTATATGATGGAGTCCCAAGTCACTCTCTCCAGCAAACGCCACAGAAAGCATCTCGAGCTTCTTCCCATAGGTACCAATGTAGTCAAACACACGATCAGTAAGAAGACCCGAAAGAGATAGACGCTGGAGATCCTTACAATGTTCAACAATAGCTCCAAAACCAGCATCCAGCGGTTGAAGGGTAAGGTAGTCAGGAGTTCGAGGCTCAATGATACACAGGCGAAACCGAGTCATATTGGGCCTGTTTCTAGCAATTGTAACTAGAGCAGCATTAGACATCTGCCGACAGAAATAAAGAACTGACTGGAGCTTTGGGCAGCCTTCGGACACAGAAACAAGCCCATGTTCTGTCAACGCTACATTTGGCTCTAACCCAAATGGGTCAGATGGAAAAACTCTGAGCTCTCTTAAATCCTTGCACGACGCAGCTAGGGCATCAAGGCCAGCATCTTCTATGTAATCCAGCACCTATAACAACAACCTTAGTTAGCATCAGAATTCACAGTAGGACTCTGGATGTCGCACCAGAGATGAAAACATATAACGAAAAGTAACATCATCTAAAATCAAGCATACCCATAACCGATGCAAATTACGGCATTGACTGACAAGCTTGATCAGATCAAGGCTTTGAATAGTTGCATAACTCAAGTTTAGTGATGTTAACCTAGAGCAGATAGGATAGATAGCTGGAAGGTAGGATGGGAGCACATCCCAGAAGCCAGACAAACTCCTCAATTGCTTACACCCAGATAATGCTCCTGCTAAGTTTAAGACCTCAGGTCGAATGTCAGACGAGTAGGCTCCTGTACCTAACTCAATTAGCTGAGGAGCCCGGCCAAGTAGGTTGGCTAGCCTATCAAGGGGCACGGCACGGTTGAGACGAAGAGTCTGCAGGTTGGGACACCTGCCGACCAGGCGCTCAAGTGCAGAGAAGCTCACCTCAGAACCTAAGCAAGAAATGTTGAGAGAAACTAATGACGTACACGAATCAGGAAAATGACTCAGCCAATGCCCATTAAGGTCGTCCACTTCACTCTCCCGCAAGTCCAACTCTCTCAAATTCCTGCAATATATTATTAGCATGAGAGGATGTATCAGTGACAATGGCAAGACACTTTCTACAAACAAACTAGCCCGTCTGAATCAAGGATGCATTAAACAAACTGAGCCATACCATGCCAAAATATTTAAGTATTCATTTTATATGCATGACTTGTTTCAAATTAACTGTCGGACGTCAACTACCCAAATTTGAAAAGTCCACGAATATGTCAAACCCACAACCAAGGAAAAACAAACAACTGCAATCATGATTACAATACGAATCCTTAAATCATGTGGCTGCCGGATCAACTCCAATACCCCCTTTCCAGGTGCCCCACCATCCTCCCTCCCTCCCTCAAATACAAGTGTAATAGGAAATTAGAAGAACAAAACTAGTAAGCGTGCGTTTCACCCGGATTCGACTTTACCTTAATAAACGACCGGACAACCGGAGTAAACTACAGCCTAAAACTCCCAAATATTTGGAAATTTTGAAGAGGTAGCTCCAAAGTTAATACTAAGAATTCTTGACAAAAGAGGAGTAGTATCTGTGATAACTAGAGGGGGGGAGCTTGATGCAATGTTATCAGAATAGCATTAAGCTGAGACAACGCATAACGAGAAGAAGTTTGTCACAAAAACTATAGTTAACCAATATAACAACTGATCAAAGATCATAAGAAGATATAGTACAGATTAGACCTTCTGCAGACAGTATCAAATGTTCCCCTAGAACGAAGTACTACAAGCCTACCGACAGAATGTACCATCAGGCCATATATTTAAAGCATCATAGCGCTATAATGTTGTCGAAAGCTTGAAACTTCAGCCAAGTGTAACCATCCAGCCATAGAAAAGATCCGAACTTTGCGATCTTCTATGGAGCAAGAAAATGTTCGGAACCTAAATTCTCTCCCTCTCATGCTCACTCCGACCAAAAGCAAAGCCCAGACAAAATTCATGGAAAATGAGAGAGAAGTGAGGATGAAAAGACCTGCAATTGGCAGCAACTGCGGCAAGTCCATCGGTACTAAAACCCTCGCAGGAGGACAGCACGAGGACTTTGAAGTTCTTAAAGGATTTAGCGATCAACTCCAAGCTCTCATTTGTTATGACCATTCTCTTGAGTCGGATCTCCTCAAGCCGCGGGTAGGCCTCCGCCATAGCCGCGATCCAAGGACACACAGAGCCACCCCAACCCTCCGGCACCAAATTGAAGTCAGCAAAGTGAGGTTTCCCTTTGAGGGAAATGGATCTCATCTCCGGGAACCGTTTGATCACCATCGCAGGGCTAACAGCATAGCAGTTCCCGATGAAAACTCTCTTCCGACAGCACCGTTCGATCTCGTACCATGATTTGCACACCAACGAGATCACGTTACGGTCCCTATCCGACTGAATAAATGAGAAAACATGCTCGAGGACCTCCTCAGGGAACGAGTACGCCATTCTTTGCATTGCGAAGCGGCTCAGAGAATTCCCAAGGAATCAAAGATGTCGTTTAGCAAAATGAATACCTTGCCGGCACAAACAGGACAAGCTCCTCAGGTAGAAGCAACAGGGCGGAACCGTTAGATCTGAAGCGCCATTGACAAGTTCGCGGCTGCCGGAGAGAGAGTGCGCGAGGGTGTGTATGTTGGGGAGAGTGATGGGGAGAGAGAGGATAAGGATTTTAAGTTGTGACCAATAAGGTTAGAAATTAACTAAGGTTAAATAGGAAGGGGAGGTTCGCAAGAGAAAGTGACGAGCAATCACGGCAGCGACACGTGGTGGAGAGTTAACAAGAACCGTCGGATGGGCGGGGTGAGAAGCTGATGTTATCCGTTTGAGGGCCACGGAAGAGGAGCCGCAGAAAACGGGTGTACGTAAAGAGGAAAGAGCGACGGCTGATGAGGGAAGGGCCGGGGACCAAAATGGATGTCATTCACGATATTTTGAATGTATCGCGAGTCATGGAGGAGACCGACAGGATTATCGCTGGACGGGAAGGAAGGGGGGGTTGTGATAAAGTGTTATGATGTGCAGCGAGATGAGTGTGGAACGGGAATCTCATGATTTGTGGTGCACGGCTGGATCTGAGAGGTGGGATAGGATACGGTAGGGACCACCAGTGACGGATCATATTAAAGCCAGCTTAGCTAAAAAAAATAGTTAAGCCACGGAGGTTAGATACATGAGGGGGGAGAGGGAATGATACCAAGTGGGCGAGCGCTGGAAATCATGACATCATGACCGTCCAATCATGGATCACCATTTAATTCTCCCACTCAGGCACTCAGCCCCCTCTCTCTCTCATGCCCATGGCTGCCGTCGCTGTGCGTTTACCCGTCAAACAACATCTTTTTCCCCGCAGATTTATTACAGAGAGAGAAGCTAATTTATTTTCAAGTACAGAAATGATTTTTCACTACCACTGTCCCATTTTGTTCAAATATCTGAGCATAATTGAGTATCTAATCTGCAATTTTACGTAATCATCAGTCACATGGGCAACACTGAAAATAGTGCACCCCATATTATACAACTCAGGCATGTCATCAGATTATAATTATGTGGCAATATAATAGTGCACCCCAAAAAAAAAAAAAAGTAACCCATGAATTCCAATTTTTAATATATAAAAAACTGGTGGGGTTATATTCTCCTACATCATCACTCCTTCATTCTGTCTTTAGACGGGGGAAGGGATAAGGCACGTTACGTGTGCTGATCGAGTTAAATAGTCCAATCAGGTAAACAAGCATATGTGTTGATGAAGCGATTGGTGATTTGAATGGTAGGGTTCGTTAATTAGGAATATTTTATTTTTAACTTTAAACGCAGCATCGGGCTCACCAAACAGATGAAAGGTTGGGGGTTAAGTGGAGAAATGGCTGAAAAGTGCTGGGATTAGAACGACTTTTGGTAACTTGCGGTAACAAGTCAATGAGAGCACAAGTTTAACAAGGCAAGTATCCATTTACTTTAATCTCCTAATTATTATTAATAATAGAGAATATATTCAGTCGTATTCTCGTGCCTGTCAATGATGTGGTGAATCCCATCATAGCAAGTTATCTATCTATCTATCTATTAATGAAAACCAAACAAGTCAAACTAGCAGATCATCGTGTGTAGAACGCAATTTGGAATAATAAAGGTTGGGAGGAAGAGTAAAGAGAGCGACTGGATATTCACTATTGTGGGATTAAACCTGAGGAGTCAGATGGATCATGTGGGGAGGAACCAAAGATCAAGGGGGAAAAAAACGTGAGGTGGCAATTTTGACTACAAAGGGAGATGGAAAATACTATTTTAGTCCAAGAGAAATAAAATTTTTTTTATCTCATTTATAAATTATATTATTAAAATTTTCACGCATTATTTTACTTTTTATTTATCATTATATAAAATTTTATTTTTTGAAGAATATGCATGCGTAAAATAAAATAAAATTAAAATTATTAAATTTTGAGAAAAAATAATAAAATTTATTTATTTTGTTCTAATAAAATAGAGTGGAAGTGTGTGTGAATTTAAATTATTAAATAATAATTTGGGGAGGAATTGATTTTAAAGTACAAAGAGTTGCACGTTGCATCACAATCATCGTCTCTCTCTCACGCAGACATACACAAACTGCGTACGGTCACATGGTAAACAATGGCTTCTAATTCACTAACACGACACTGCCCCGAATAAAAACCTGAAGCCAGTGGCAAATTCTCTTCTTTTTTTTTTGAGTTATCGGTTTTCCTCAAATGGTTTAAAAAAAAAATTGGTTTCGAGAGAAAGAGGGGTGGAAGGAGGGGTAAAATTATTGGGGGGAAGAGGAAATGACGGAAATGGGGCTGGTGATTGGGCGGGATTGCAATAATAAAAGAGAAAGGAGGGCACAAGGGTGTCAGAGGATGAAAACGACGTGGTATTATGTGGTTCCTATCACTGCCTGGGCATGGATTCCATAGGGCTGTCTCCTTTTCTCCCAAAAGCTGACCTCCTGAGCTGGCCTTTGCCTCCCTTCCCTCCTCCAGATCAATGGTTCTGATTTTCTTTTGCTCGCCACACAACCCCCCCCCCCATTCAAATGCCTCGGGTCTCTCTTCCGGGTCTTTTTTCTTTTTCTCGCTTCATTATTTTTTAAAATATTTTTATTCTTGATTTTACAAAAAGGAAAATTACATCTGAGGATCTTCTAAAGTATTAAATACCGTCAGCTGATCGACAGCCTTAGATTTTGGGAATTAAAAAAAGGACAAAATCCTAGTTAATTAACTCTCAAAAATTTAATTTTTTAATTGTAATTAATATTGTTAGAAGGTCTAAAATGTCATTTGCACCTGATTTTATATAAACTTCAAATTGATTATAAATTTTTTTTATGGCATCAAATTCAAGTATTGTTCGAAGACATTCTTCATATTTATACAGAGTCCAGCTTGAGATGATATGTTGAAAGGGTTAAGTAGCCAAAACTTGTTGCATCAAATCAACGCTGATATAACGAATTTATTTTAAATGAAATGTCATTCATATGAATTCTAAAACCCTAATTGTCTGAATTAAGATATTTCAATTGTCAGCTGATTTATTTGTCATTCTTCCTTCTCAGTATGTCAAGAGGAACTAGGTAAGAAAAACTATCAAATTAAAATAATTGGTAAGGAAATTTGATGTTAAGATGTTAATTATTTATTATTTAACCAAAACAGCCTTTGAAGAAAGAAATGTACCACCACATGTTTTAAATTACACCACAAAATAAATCTTATTACATTATAAACTGAATTTTGTATTTAGAACCGGGGGAAGTATTTGAGTATTTTATGAAAATTAAGACACTGAATTAAAAGAATAATTAAAGAATAAAATGACATCAAATGATAAAATTGCAATGAAGTTTAAAAAAAGGCAGCCTTGACAAAAATAGTTATGGAGCATATTTCAACCTAAAACGGTAATAGCTGATAAATCTTGTTCCCTGTGAATATGAATAAAATAAGGATTTGGGGGGGGGGGGGGGAAGCAGAGCTGGGATGCACGTAAAAGAGGATTGGAAAAATAGAAAGATGACGAAGACATAAAAGAGGGGAATTAATGAGAAGAGGATTAGAGTATGAAGCCCACGCATGGTTCCCCCGGGAATCTCTCTGCCTCCATCGACTCCCAAATTGACTTCAACTTTTATTTGTAATTTTTGTTGTTTAAGGAACCACAACCGCCCCCCAATACCTGCACGCCAATACAAAAATCCCCCCCGCATTTAATTATGTGATTAAATAAATCAGTATTAACAACTGTGAGCTCCTGACAATATTTAAAAAGCCGGGGTCGTTGAATTTGAATGGTACGAAATTGAATTAAGAAATAAAAAAGGGGGAATGAGGTGGCGGGAGGGAGATCGGGTACACGTGAAGGCGCATATCCAGAGCAGCGAGGGTTGGATCCCTTGGGAGATGGAGCGCAACGCGTGCCGCCTCGCTTGCTGACCCTTCCTTGTTCCCTTCCCCCCTCTCACCTCTCAGCCTTCAGGCCATCGCATACCGTTCCCGTCCCCCAAATTTTTTTTCCAAAGAAGAATACTATTTTGAAAAAAAAAATAATAAAATACTCTCAAAATTACTAATAACAAATTAGGATGGGTAAATTTTAAAATCTCAATTCAGACTCCAAAGTACCATTTTGGAATTTTCAAATTTTGTAAAATGATAACATTGTCCTTACTGTCAGTGACTACTTCCATATAACTATTGACTATTTATTTTTAACTATGAAACTTTTGTTTTAAAGTCAATGAATATTTTTATATAACTATTGACTACACAAGAGTAGTAAATCGCATTACTGGAGTAGTCATAGCTTAACAAGAATAGTCATCAGAAATTAAAAATAAATGTAGTCAATAACTAAAAAGAGTAGTGAATACATAAGCAAGAGTAGTCATCAGAATTAAAAATAAATGTAGTCAATAAATAAAAAAGAGTAGTGAATACATAAGCAAGCAAGTAGTCATCAGAATTTAAAAATAAATGTAGTCAATAGCTAAAAAAAGAGTAGTCAATACATAAGAAATAGTACTCACTAGAGCACCCTGACCAGTCACTGGAGTTCCGGTAAACGTGTTATCAAAGTTCAAAAATAAATGTAGTCAATAGCTAAAAAATAGTAGTCAATATATAAGAAAGAGTAGTCATCGGAACTCCGGTAACCGGTCGCCGGAACTCCAGTGATTGGTCGCTGGCATCGGAGCTCCGGCGGCCGGAATTGCTAATGTGGCAGTATTTAAAAAAAAAGCAAATGGCATTTGTGTAATTTTACAACATTTCAAAATTCCAAAATGATAGCTGGGGTCTGAATTGAGATTTTGAAATTTACCTATCCTAATTTGTCATTTAGTAATTTTGAGGGTATTTTACTCTCTTTTTCCCTACTATTTTCATTCTTTAATTTTCTGCCTTGTTTTCTTTTTTTCACTTGATCAAAGGTTTTGCCTTTCACGGCTTTAATACAAGGATTTTTGTATTTCTCAACAAATATGTTTTAAAGATTCAAACTTATATTCTCTTTTTAATTAAAGTGAGCCTATTTACCACCTCAACAACAGTTGATTCTTCAGTTTTATAAAAACAAAATTACTTGTCACTCTTTCATTTTTATTTTTATTTTTGCCGTGAAACTATCTTTTCACTCTGTTAATTCTAAGACTATTAGTTTGATAAATGAAAAATATTGAAGTGGAAATATTGTCAAATATTAACTTAACTCTTTTGAAAGTAACAATGGTAGGTGTAAAAACAACTTATTATTTGACACTAATGATATCAGGATTGGATGACTGAAAATATATTTTATAAAATTAGAATACCAAATTAAAATATTACTGTTATAGAAAATTAGAGGCATGTGATGTATTTTACCTTTTTTTTCACAGACATTCTTGTTCATGGTTGCAAATTGGATTTTAATACGTGTGCAGTCACTATAAGATGTTTGATCTCGTGAAGATCATGAAATGAGTGCTAGTTATTGGTTAATTTTCAGGCTTTAATTGTTAGTTGTAGGGGATCACATAGTTAGTTAAGGTTCAACATATTAGCTTTTCCCTCCTATGTTCCATTGAGAGGAAAAACTTATACACGTGTCATGTTCATAGAAAATCAAACCCCACAACTTTAGATATTTGCTTGATGTTATTGGGCTTCCTACCCAACATACCAGAGTTTCTTTATGGCGCGTCAGTATTAGTAATTACTGTTTGAATTTGTGATATGAATAGTGGTTTCTATGTTGGGGAAAAAAAGAGAAAAAGAATAGCGTTATTTATAATTGTATTTTATTGTTTTTCTTGTTATACAAGCTGCAAGTCTTCCGTTCCGTGGGCTCTGATAAATCATATGATCACATGAACGAATTAAGGGGGGCAATATTTAAATTATAGCCACCAACAATTTTATTGATTTGCTTATATCTTAAAAACACAGTTTATACGTTTTTGTCCGCATCCTAAAAGTTAATTCCTTATCCCTATCTGCGCCCCAAAAAGATTATTTGCACTACTGCATATATATTATGAAGAAGCTGCACTACTCGTGGCTTGTAAAAATTGTAACTTCTATAAATATATTAAATTAAATAATTATATATTTATAGAATATATATCTCTCATTTTTATTTGTTTTTTGCAGCGATAACACTGTGGCAACCCCCCTTTTGTCCTTAACAATTACACGCAGTTTTCGTTAAATTGCATTGCAGTGTCAGTAGTACTCCTCCCGATCCTTAATATAAAATATATTTAACTAATTTATTAAATTAAGAAAGTTATATAAGTTGGTTAATTATAAAAAATGACATGTTTCTTCTAAAATATCATAATTATCTTCCTTAAATCCTCTCCCCCCTTCTACTTGATTATGGTTAAGGAAAATATCCATAGAGATAATTTAGAAAATTGATAATATGATAGATAGGTATTATATTTAAAACCAAAATCAACTCAATAACTATTCCTATATGAAGGTGTTAAGGATCGGAAAGAGTATATGAGGACAAAAATAACACTCAGTTCATGCATAAAATAAAAAGAGCTAAGGGCGATTGAAGTTAAAATTAATGCGAGTAATAAAACTCAAAACGATCAAAAGGACAACTTTTCACGTGGGAGTTTCATGCCACTGAGGTAGGTTTATGAGTTTTTCCTAACCACTAAATTTCAGGACGCACCGAACCCAACTTATTAGTCCAATTCTACTAAAGAAAATAATAAAAAAACACTTGCAACCATAGTTCATTAATTATTATTAAAATATATTTCAATAATACATCATTTTCGTACGACAAGCTACTTAATTAATTACACGCGTAAATGATTAGTACGATTTTATTAGCTAACTTGGTCAAATAGTCATTATCTCTTATTGCCCATAAAAATCATAAAAGAAAAAGAAAGACAGCCCCACCACCTATAGTGTTTGTTTTGTTCCATTCGTGACTGGATATGACAGCTATTGTAACATCCTAGTTTTTATATATCTAATATTTAAACAAATTTTTATAGAATAGGTAGAGGTTAAATATACATATATGTAATTAAAATAATTCTGATTTTATGTGTGTGTGTTAGTGTATGAGAAAATGAATAAAATAGCGATGTCAAGAAGTCCCACATTGATTAAATGATATGAAGTAGATAAAATAGCAATGTTAAGAAGTCCCACATCGACTAATCTTTAGAGTGAAGGAGTTTGAGGAGCCTATATATAGGAGATAGTGAGTGGAGCTTGAAGTGAGAAAATAATTTTCGCACATATCTGAGGTAGTCTTAGAAAAGTGCTAGTTTTGAGTTTATTAACCGTTGGATCGGACTGAAATTTGGTCAGCCCATTTGGAGACATCCAAATCGTTAATTTCAACGGTTGGATCATCATTTTGATCTCCGAGTTGCAAGTTATTAGGTACGTTTTTAACTTATATCTTTTGGATTTAGCATATAGAGTCTGAATAGTAAATTAGTGTTTTAAAGTTCAGTCGCCGTTAGATTGAGCTATAATTTGGAGGATAGTATCATGATAGATAGGAAATTAAATTCAACGGTTAGATTAAGGGTTTAACTTCTGTAGTGAGAATAACCTGGTTCGTACTAAGTCTATTTGTCTAAATCCTTCGGAGATGGAATATAAGTTATAAATTTATAGTTTGTCTATTTGCATTATGAATTTGATGATTCTAATAATATAATCTAATAATTAAAGGATATTTAAGTAAGGAAAATTTAGGAATCGAGTCTAAATCATATATATATGTTCTCATTCCAAACCTTAGAGAAATGTCTTTTAGGCTAGAGTTCTGAGTAAAATTAAAGGTTTTAGAGGAGGAGTAGAGGCTAGAATTTTGTGAGTAGCCTACTCTAATACTATAGAGATAATATTTTAATTTTGTTTGTAGATATAAACTCTATTGTGGCATTTTCGAGGTTGGACTCTGGTTGTAGTTGACTGTTAGCTAGGAGACCAGGTAACTAAATTTCTATCTGTTGCATGCTCTAGTATGAAGTTGGTGAGCGGCTTTATAACTAATTCTATAAAAGTATATTATGTTTTGTATGAACTGTCTTGTGGGATGCTATATTTAAAAAGGATTGACATAGTTTGTATTGTAAGAAATTGGTGATCATGATTATGATGTGCTATTATGAAATTCTGTTGATTATGCATATAAATATGTCATTTTGAACCCTGTGCATCTATTTTGGGTGGGGAAAGGAGGTAATTGGAGTTATTGAGATTCATATACTTGCCACGTGGTATTAGCCTCCATACGGAGCTCTATGGTTGGCTGCTATTATTGTCCCACTAGTTCTTCGAGGGACTGCGACACCCCACTAGTTCTTCGAGGGGGGACCCATGGTCCACCGAGTGCTCTGTGGTCTTTGGCCGGTCCACATCATTCGTGTGGTGAGCTTGTCAGAGTTGCCAGTCAAATGGAAAGAACTTAGCCCATGGGTCCAGTCGGCGGAAATAAGGAGGATATAAGGATGGATTTGGGTTCAGGAATTGCATATGACATGAGATATTCATTGATATTTATATCTTTTAAATAAATGACAAGTGTGTTATCTCTTTTGAAATGATAAATTGTATGAGAGTGGTGGAAATATTTGTCTTATATGATTATTGTGAGTTTAAATGTTAAATAAATGTTTATCAATTATTATTAACTCTGTGTATCCCACCTGACACCTCGCTAGCCCATGCTAGGGTGTGTGATAGGTAGGGATTTAGTTACTGAGACGTTGTCTCATCCCTATTGTTTAACATTTTTCAGGTGAAAGCTTTAAAGGAGGGACGTCAGGGAAGGCTCAGGAGGAGTAAAGCTACATTAGCAACTTGTAGCGTCTCCTCGGTTTATGAGCTATGTTGTATCCTGTATATTGCCACCTTAGGATAAATTGTTTTAATTGATTCATGCATTATTATTTCTTATGTCCTTTGAGTGTACTATTGTGGTATGTGTGCTGATAGGCGGCCAGAGGCCTAGGATCGCATATTCGCATGTGATTTGCTTATAAATTTATTATAAAGTATGAATTAAGATTTAATTCTTAACATTTTGATTTATGAGCTATATTATATGTTGTATTATAACTATATTAGATAAGATTAATCCTTTCTTATATAGTTTGTATTTGAATAGGTTAAGAAAAATTCTTTTATCCGTGATAGGATGTATGATTGGGTGCTGCTCTTTTCTATCACGGATAACAATATTATATAATTAGTTAATGTAGATGATTGTGATATAATTTGAGTTTGTATTAGCATAGTTTGGTTATAAAATGTTATTTCTTAAAGTTACCATGAAAAAGTTAAGTTTATCTGTTTATTTAGGGTGGTTGTTTCAGCTATGAATCAATGTTTCCTCTCAATTTAGCAACTGTACATGATATTGAATCGAGGCTATAATTTTAATTAATTTATGACGAATATTATCCTTTTAAGTAGGTCATGGAGAGAATATATCAATATGGAATGTTGCATGATTTAGTTAGCTTATTTTTATAACTGAACAAATTAATTGAATTATTAAGCCGCTGATATTCAATGTAATGATGGATGGATGAAGTATTAATTGAGAGTTCCTTTTTACTCCAATAATTACCCTTAATTTGGGACCTAAAATTTTTGTAGTAAAAAAATCTCGGTTTTATAACAGCCAGCGTAATTTAATTAAATAAAAAATTAACCCAACTCCAAATTGAGTTCTTGGGGGTTCTGCTCATCTAGCTAGTTCAATTCATCAAGGGTAGATCATCATCCAATAGTCAACTCTGATTAAGAAGAACGATAATGAAGATCCTTAACTGTCATTATCTCAAAATTACTAATCAAGTTTAAAATTAGGTTTGCAACTTTTTTGGTGGAAAAGTGGTTGACCTTAAAAGAAATTGCATATGCAAGTTGTTTGGGCGGTAAGTGTTCTAGGCTTCTTAATCTCCGCTAAAACGCGTGTAGAAAAAGAAAAACCTATGTCTATGTGCGAGTCCTCTTTTTGATATATAATTAAATGCGCAAATAAAAGACACTTTAGGGAGAGAATTTAATTTAGAGATCAATTTCCAGGGAGGGTTGCACGAAAGCTCTAATATTCATGTGGTGTAATTAGAAAAACAATATGCATACAGATAAAGGGAAGGAGGAGTAGAGGCAATTAAGCAAAGGGAATTGTATGTATGTGGAGGCTAAAGTGGCAGGTAAGGGTGGAAACAGGCCAGGCTTGGCCAGGCTTTACTCTTAACAGGCCAGGCCTGTTTGTAGCTATAGGCCTGAGCCTGGCCTGTGGCCTATTACAGGCTTATTTTTCAGCCTGAGCCTGGCCTGTATAAGGGCTTGGCCTGGCCTGAAGCCTGTTAAAAGCCTGTTTTTTAAAAAATTCAAATTATATTATTTTTTTAGAAAAAAGCTAAAATAAAAAAAGTATACATAATAATTAATTTTTTTAGTTTTGTCTTTATTTAAATTTAGTATCATATGTACTGTTTTAAATCTTAATTACAATTTATAAGGATATTATTGAAAACTAATTCGAATTATATGTTAAAATTTGGGACAAAACTATGTTTAAGTACCAAAAAAAATTAAGACAGATAAAAAAAAAAACTATTAATTTTACAATGAATAAAGAGAGTATCATGATTTAATTAATATAATACATAAGTTAATTAATCTATCATTCTTGGAACAAAAATTTTCTTTCCTATTTTATTTATTTTTAAGATTTAAGATCATATTATTTATTGATATTTTTATTTTAAATTATATTTTTATCTTTACTTGTCAACTAAACTTCAAAATCTAAGGAAGAACTAAGCTATTAACTATATATTAAAATTAAAAAATAAATTAAAAGTACACATTAACAATACCATTAACTAATTTTTTATATATTATAATTATAAGTTTCTAACAGGCTCAGGCCGGCCTAACAGGCTTAACAGGCATTTTAAAGAGCCTAAGCCTGGCCTATTAACTTAAACAGGCCTGAGCCTGTCTCTTTTGGAAAACAGGCCAGGCCAGACCAGGCCAAGTACAGGCCAGGCTGTAGGCCCTTGACAGGCCGCCTGGCCTGTTTCCACTCCTAGTGGCAGGTAAGGCAATTTGAGGAAAACGACGTTGGTCGGAGGGGAGGGCATACGCATGAGCCATGAGGTGGACGTAATTGGAGGCTAATAATTTCCGTCTTCTAATGAAAGTGCAACCAATCACACAAATTAACGGCACGTGACAGAAAGCTTCCTTTGTTTATCATGTTCTTTTTTTTTGGGGGGAGGGGTCAGCTCGGCCTTTCATTAGCCCAAGCGTCCCTTCATTCCTCACCTCTCCTTCCTTTTTTTTATTTTTTTAATTTTTTTTGGGGGTAGGCCATTCCTTTTCCTTTTCTGTCAATGAGTTGAGCACGGGTAATACCCAGTATTCAACAAATGCATCCAGGATGTGCCAAAAAGAAAAAAGGGCATCCAGGATGACAACTGAGTATTACGTGGCAATCAAGATGGCATTATATATATATATATATTACAGCCACGTGGCATTTACAGTCAACAATGTGATGTCCATGTCATTCTTTTTTTTTTTTGGGGGTCAGCCCGGCCTTTCATTAGCCCAAGCGCCCCTTCATTCCTCACCTCTCCTTCCTTTTTTTTTTTTTTTGGGTTGGCCATTCCTTTTTCCTTTTCTGTCAATGAGTTGAGCACGGGTGATACCCAGTATTCAACAAAGGCATCCAGGACGACAACTAAGTATTACGTGGCAATCAAGACGGCATCATATGTATATTACAGCCACGTGGCATTTACAGTCAACAATGTGATGTCCATGGCATCAAGAAAAGTCCGAACAAACTCAAGATCTCCTCTTCATGATATGTAACATATTAAGGGGACGGAAACCTAATAAAGGCTACGAGATTTAAGGAATACATGTAGGAGATAACATTTGGTTTCAATTTGCCACATTAAAAAGCTTATAATGTTCATATACATGTCGAGTTTGGTTATAAAAAAAAAAGTGTCGAGGGTATAAATGGAAGCTTTCCATCTATATGCGTATATATGTGTGCGTGTGCATGTTTTTACGTACAGTCCACGTGAAAAAATGGGGCATGTAACAAAATAAAAAGATCTATGGAGTTAGTACACCATAAGCATGGAAGAAGATTTATGACGTGTTATGTCAAACAAAAAATCTATAATTGATGTCCAATATTTATTTTGAGTATTCTTCTACATATTTATTTTTATTTTTTAATAGGTGTTTTAGGTTTCGATAGATTATGCCCATACGTAGCACTCGATGTATGAATCTTCCATTATCTGTTGAGAGTTGCCCTAAACGAGATTTTCAAACTCGTTGCGTGGTCACTATATTTTCCTCCTTTATCAATTTTGATATTTTAATACGTATTATTATATGGAATAACTATCTTTTTAATTAACTGTGCTATATATATATATATACACACACACTTTGTTTTTCTCATACATGTTGCGTCTAGCTGCATTTTTTTACATTAGACCAAGACCATCTTTCGTTTCACTTTTTCAAATCTTTAAAAAAGTTTTTTTAAAAAAAACCTCTTGTTATCACCATTTTATTACGGTACCCATGTTGTATATGGAATTAGTGTATACATATTGATGCTTTTTTAATTATATTAAAGGGGATTGAACATTGAACTTTTACTGTGTATCATGTCATAACTCTCTTATCATGATTCGTGACATTAGGTGGCATAGACTCGTAGTGGGAGTTTCTGTTGTATAATAAGATCTTATAGAAGAGAGTTACGATTTTTTTTTTAAAAATCATATCTGTGGTGAGTTAATATAGTATTTAATCATCAGTTTAAAATATCTCATCATTTAATACTAGTTTATTTTTGGAGTCAAATGCGTAGGCACGGCCAACATTGTTGACCACGTTATGAGTTTACAGAACAGATGAAAAAAATGATAGATTAGTGTATTAATAATATGGAGCCCACTTGAGAGGGGAGAGAATCTTCACAAATATTATGTTTCATTGACTCATTATTCATGATTCATGAATTTGGAAACACACGTTATGCAACAAAGCCTTCAAATTTAATTAAGAATCTATTATTGGAGATATGCACCGCCGATTTTCCCCCGTCCCTTTTCTCTTCTTCTTGTTTTTTGTTTAAGGGAAAAAATTTTAGGATATTAATGACAACCTGAGTTAATCGGAAACAAAAACCCTTTTTTTAAGGGACGCAATTACTCTGCATACCTATAATAATTATCCAAAGAAGTATCATACTTGATGAGTACGTTTGAGGAAAAAAAAGTCCATGCTGCTCTTTTTTTTTTGGAATATTTTTTGTGACTATATTTTTTGAGACTTTAAAATTAGAAACAAACAATTACTAGTAATAACTTGTAAACAAGATCATACGCACCTTAGTGCTATTATCACCTAATATATACTACTTCTGGTTCTAATTATAAAATCTCGTTTGTAATTTATAAATGATGTTTTATAAATACGACCAGAGGTAATAATTAGTGTTCCACATTCCATGTTCCTAGCTATCCCTCCTCTTCTGGTAATCTAATTATGGCCATTTCTCTTTAAGAAATCCCTTAAGATCCTTGGATGAGATAAGCAATCATGATATGAATAGAACTGCTTGGACTTCATGCATGCATGTGCAGTAAAGTCATAAACTGGCTTTTGCTAATTATCTCTTTCAGTACGCCATTGGTACTGTACTCCGTGAGAATGAGCGACCCTCCTTTCCTGCCATTTTGCATTCGGGGAAAAAAAAAAAAAAAGGTGGGGGATTATGACTTTTTGGATTTTGTACACACCCTTTTTTTCCCCCTTTTCTTTTCTTTTCTTTTGGTGAAGTGGGCATTGGATGGGAGGCATGTGTATCAACAGGAATAAGTTGATTGTAATTGGGCATGTATTTTCATTGGCGGAATAGTCAAAGTCACGTTCTAAAGGTGCTAGCTGTATAGAACTGATATTGCTCATTTCGTGTATTAAATGTAGAAGTAGGAGAATTAATTTTTTATTATTTGTTTTTCAAATCAATTTATTAAACTTATAAATCCATAAATGATCTGACAACATTATAGCTATTTTAAAAAGATTATGTTATATTTATTATAATTAAATAATTTATTTATTTTTCTTACTATACATAGCTAAAGAATTTACATTAAAGTTAAGGTGAAGGAGTATTTTATACAAATATATATATATATTATATATATATATATTAAGCCAGGTTAAGAAGATAAGGATGTGATGAGGGTCAAAGGTGAGATTCACCTAACATGAACAACCTCCTCTGCCGAAAGGATAACGACTAACTCCAACCTCAATAATTGGGCCTTCTTCTTCGCCCTGATTGACAACATTGTGATTCACAAAACACAGTGAAAAAGGCCAGCAGGGTTGCTGCATAGCTGAGGCAAGTGTGTACCAACCTACATTAGCTATGTGTGTTAGAGTGAGAAAACAAAGCCTAAAAGGGTTGTTCATAGTTTGTCCACAACATGACAAGTCTAATATGCCCACCACTTCTCCTTTTCTCATTCCTTTGACTTTCTTTCTCCCTTCTTCCACTTTGTTTCCCCTTCCTGTTACTTTCTTCTCCACATGCCCCAGACACATTGCTTCCCTTCCTTTCTTTTCTTTATTAACTAGCTGTTACGCTACACGTTAGTACGTTCTGAGTTGATGAAAGAAAGAGAGCAGAAAATGCAATCTCCTATGTCTTTCTGATTGGCACGAAATAATTGGGTGGGGAAAAACGAATTCTGTGATATATGGCCATTAAAAGGATGACTACGCGAGTGTGTTTGATTGAAATATGATTGAGAAATTGTGTGAATAAACATTGGGAGTGACAGGGACCACGATGGGAACTACCCTCCGAAAGTCCCCGACCCCTTCCTTATGCCCAGCGACCACACCACCCACCTCACGCAACTAACTAAAGAGGGGGCAAAAAAAAAAAAAAGGAGACTTGTGAATAAAAAGTAATTGTGACCACTGAATGATTTTTTTTTTTTATAGTTGATTTATTGTGCAGTTGCCATATTGCAAAAATACAGCAAAAAAGGAAGAAGAAGATGAAGTGGGGATGGTGAAGTTTCAAGGGATGAATTTCTTGTGCGGGGCGTACGCGTATAAAGGGGGTGGGGTCCGTATAGGGTCCACGCCTGATGTGGACTCAATGGCTGTGATTCACCCGCCCATCATCTGCTCCGGACATCCATGCCCCGCTCCAAACCCTTCCAACCTTCTCTTTTAACCCCATGCTCATCCCCCCAAAACTCGAACCTTTTTCTCAGTACACATAAAAGCATGGCCTCTCTCCTCTCTCTATATATATATGTGTGTGTGTGTGATATATATATATGAAGAATAACCGAATGATGTATCGTAGTATTATTAAAAGGGAAGAAAGATAAAATCATGGATGGGTGCGATTTAGTTCTGTTTGGGGGGAACAAGGAACATCGCCATGTAATACGTGTGTGGTGGATAGAGAGAGTGGGGGCCACGTCAAGAGCTTTCAATTTCCCTAATGGAGTGGCCTCGCTGCCTCTCTGGTGTTGTTAATAACAAGCATCACTGTTTCACTTTGTCCTCACACATCCTTTTCTTTACCCCCATCATTTACATTCCCATTTCTGCAATTCATTAAGCAAGCGCTGATATTAATGACAGCCCTGGCGGCCCATGTTCTGTTCACGGCAACAACAAGCCACATCCCACTCCATCATTTATGCGCCAGTACGACGAGCACCATGCAAATGGACTTTTCAGAGCCCAGAGTCATTCGGTCTAGGCCCAATCTGGAAACAATACGACGTAGTAGGGGCATGAGCAGCCTGTTATTGGGCCCAAGTGGTTTTCGACTTCACCAGATCTGATGACAAGCTACCATTTGACTGGTAGGTCCTGCCAGAATGTCAGTTCAGGAGTTTCCTACTTGTTAAAATATCTTCACGGACCATTGTAAGCTGCATGTTTGGATTCGTAGGTTTTGAAGGGTAGCTGCGTCCTAAGAAGCCGTATCCAATGTTAGGCGAGCATTCTTAAACTCTGTTACTTCGATAAGAAGGAAACACGCAACTATCTTCTTCCTGTCTTCCCTATATAACGTGAAGAAGCCATCCCTTTACCCTCATCTATCCTTCACTGCAGTGCAATCCTGTAACTCTGTTTCATACTCAGATTCTCTCCGTTTTGTCATGGGACCCGGCGGACCTGGCGGCGGACCCGTGGACCTGGAGGTCCTGGTCCGGGCCCTGGGTGGGGTCCGGGACCTGGGGGCCCTGGATGGGGTCCCGGACCTGGAGGTCGTCGGGCTGGGGTCCTGGCGGTTTCTTTGGTGGATTTGCAAACGGCATCTGCAGCTTGGTATCTTCTTGGTGAGTTGAGCTATAGTTAAATTAATCTAGAATTTTTTTTTAACAAAAATTTCTTTTCAAATAATGCTTCTGCCGTTGCTTGGGGAAAATGCAGCTTGTATTGCCTCTGCTGTGCTGGTTGCTCCAGGATTGCTTCGGTGGTCAACCTCCTTTTGGACCTCCAGGCCCAGGAGGACCGCCGGCCCAGGTGGCCCACGTCCTTTCTGATGGGCCGGCTTACGTGCGTTCATCTACGGTAATCATATCTCGTGTGGTTGTATTCCTGCATTTTTGATGCTTAAATGGGAAATGCACTTTTTTTTTTTGTGTGTGGTTAAAATAGGAAATGTACTTTTGAATCTATATGTTATGCGACATTGTTATAAAGCATTTGAACTTGTTAAATTCACAAATGCGTTGTGTTTTTGTTGAGGATCTGCCGCTTGAACAATGAACTCTTCATTTTAAGTGATGATGTGCGCTGTCCTCTATATTTGTTATGGAATAATAAATATTCACTCACAAAAGTTTAGATTAATTAAACTAGCAATGATCCCCGTGCGATGCACGGGAAGAATTTACTTCAATGCAATTAATTACTCCTTCCAGTTTTATTTATAATTTTTATTTTAAAAAAAATGTCTGATCCGAAATATAAACTTTATTCTTGAGTTTGTCTAAATATTTATTATTTGTTTCCTATTTTGTATACTCCCTCCATCTCATTAATATTACCCTTATATATTCTCTTTCATCATTTTTTATTTATTGTTTTTCTTATTTACTCTCTTAATAAATAAGGGCAAATTTTTTAAAAAAATTCTAACTCATTTATTACTTTTAACTAATTTTAATTGCTAGTTCATTAAATATGATTCAATTATTTGAAGCTTATATATAGAACCAGAGGGAGTAATAATCTCAATTCATTATAATCTTCACAACTCCAAATTATCAACACAATATCATTGTAATCTATGCACCAAGAATGCTACAATCACCTTCGTATAACTAAATCTCAACTCAATCTCAATAACCTTGTACTTCCTAAAAATCAAACTTACAATAAAATCTTTATTCACAAATAGTAAATACAAAAAAATATCACTTAAAAAAAAAATTACTATATAACATACTTTCTATTTTACTTGAATCGTAAGTGGTCAAATAGATTTTCTAAAAGCCAATTTCATCATGTCACAATAACTATCAACAGTAAGCATCACAAGCGCAAAATTATACACATATTGGTTATCCAACTTCCTTACATACAATCTCAATGTTTCCATCAAATATCAAATAATTATTCAATTTGTTGTATGAAAATTTCGAAACACCTCTGTTTATCAATATTGGTAGTTCTTGGCCTTTGTTGTCCCTATCATGCAAAAAAAAATCTTCATCATTCAATACTTTTCACCCATAAAAGAACATCATATAGTTGGAAACCTTAATTTTTATTAACAGTAAGCATCACAAGCCCATATAGCTTAATAATTGCTCTTAATTTTAATGGTAATTGCAAATGAAAGAGTAATTAATTGAAAACTCTCTTCTTTTTCATACAGGAAGGCACATGACTATTATTAGAAGGATTCACGTACATTCAAGGCATTAGATGCTTTTGATTTGCATTTGATCTGCTCAATATTATAACTTCAATTACAAATTTGATTACCAAGATGAGTAAAACAATAAAGAAATCTTGAGCAATTTTGTTTCATTTGTATGTGCCTTAAAGAAGGGACCGGTGAATTTTGGTTTTTGAAACCTGTGTTCCTAGAAAACCAAAATGCTTGCCTTAGAAACTTGATCAGAAACCAATGACAGATCAGACTTAGGACATATGCAGATCCTGTAAAGATTACAAATACTCAACTAATAGATCCTGGTAGGCCGAATTCAATCCAAGAATTTGAGGGATATCTGTCACAATCCTACAGTCATCATCTCTCCTCTGTAAGAACGCCATATGAGGAAGTGGATAATTGCTTCAATATAAATATGATAATTAGTAAATCCAAGATTTAACAATTACAGCATGAAGAGATAGAAAAGAAAGCACAAAAAGCCGCACAACAAAATCGCAAGTGAGATCTTTGCCCAAAGTGCACATTGAAATAAATAGGTATGTGGCCGAAATCCCATTTCCATCATTCCATGAATCCCTCAAGAAATCCCTGCACTACCTGCTATTACATAAGTGGCGCATGCTGAAATAATAATTCCCCACAGCTTGTAATATCTAAAACCAACGGGTAAATCCTTCTAGCCCTGCTAGCCCCAAATAGATACAGATAGATGGCCATACTTTGCTTTTTCATAATTAAAAGAATTGAATCGTCTTCTCATTCCTTCGTGTATATATGGCTTTAATCACTACCTTTTATGATTACCAGATATTTTGGTAACCAATATAGCGGATCACATAACAGGATAAACTATAATACTTGTTCCAGTAAAATTATCATACCAATGCATATAGGATGAATGAAGGTCAATAATCACATGAGAGGGGGAAAAAAAAACTGAATAAAAATAAATAAACCGTCTTGAAATTAATTGGCAAATAACATCCACACTCGTCTTGTTTTTATTTGAATGGCAACACTGAGATACATAGGAGTGGTTGATTCTTTCATTATTACCATCGGATACATCAAGCAATAAAATTAAGAAATTTCGGAAGGTCAAGCATACTGAATAGCAAGTCTGACATTAACTGTCGTGCAAGTAATGTTCATGGAGTTTCCAAAGAGTATTTGGTTTTGTTTTGATTGGCATCACTTTGCAGCAGGAGTTACTTGTCAATCATGATAATAACATGCATGAGAATTTCAGAACTTCTTGGATTGTGTATCACCAACTCTGCACAAGTATGGTTTAGTTCATAGCAAATAGGCAAGCTTAACTTACTCATTGATCTCATCCATTCAAAGGCAACATTCAAACGGTCACGTGTGGCATTAACTCGGAGATAAAACAGTATAAGATCATTACACCGTATCTGAATTCTCTGAAAAATCAAGGATGATATCTTTGGCAATCTTTCTGGCATTTTCGTATGGACTTATTGGGAACTGAGATTCGGAAGCACACCTTTGGCCCAAAAACAAAGATACAGAAGAACACCAGTGTCAACACTATGTCCCCACTGGCATCACCGAACAACATAATCAAAACATTAAAACTTAGACTTTTCAGCCACCATGGAAATGAAAAAGTAAAATATGTCTTAGTTTTTTTTTATTCACCTTCAAATTTAGTGGCTTAGCACATTACCGTGCATACCATTATATTAGTCAACAGCAGCCAAAGTTGTACAAGGAAACAAAAAACAGAAAAATAACGTGATTAAGAAATTTACCAGTCATCTTCCTCTTCCTCTCGACTTGATAGATACAACAAATGCCTAGTAATAACAGCACGGAGATTGCACCCAAAGATGAGAAAATTATTATTGTCAGCTTCTTCTTGCTCACATTCTTCCTCTTCATGGTTGAATATGATTAAACCAGCAAAAAGAGAAGAGTAAAAATAAAGACCTATACATTCAAGGAATTCATAGAACTACACAAACTAAGACCTCCCCTCCCTCTAAAGTAGTTTGAATAAAAATCTTCTTTCCTTGTTCGGTCCCCTCTCCATGTACTGAGTCTCTTTATTCTCAAAAAAATTGGTAAATCATCCGTATATGCTTCAAAAGCAGGATTTTTATTCAGCAACCATCCCTACTGACTAAATGGGAGTTATAATAAAACAAATGGTACCATTCCCGTGGAAGAAATGTATTGATGGAAAGGAAGGAGAAGGATGACCTTTCTAACTAAGTGGCGGCGGCGACAGCTGCGTAAGGTAGTAGCTGGACCAATCCTACCTCTTCCCGACAATGAAGAAGAGAGGGAGAAGGTTTTGATGCAAAATACCCTATGAGCAGCAATGGCAATGAACCGGAGCGACAACAGAGGAATGATTTCCTGCCGCAACGTAATGAAAGTTGAGTTCGACAAGCTTATTGCAGAATAGTGAAGCTTGAGTAAGGAATATAAGATGATACAAGCAGAAAAAGATGAAGAATAAAAGAAAGAATTATCAAATGAACTTGAAAATGTATTGACGGAAGCAGCATGGACGGCTCTTGAAAATGGGGTATTTACAATCTAGGGAGAGGATAAAGCTTCCGTTTGAACATGAGAATGAAAACCCCTTTGAAAAGAAAATTTGCCTCACATCGGGAAGGAAAAATTCAGTGAATGAACAATGGGGGAAGGACGAGCTCGAACGTGTGCCCTAGCGATAATGTAAAAAGAAGAACCAAAGAAGGATAATGAATCATGTGGATGGAGGGAATTTCAAATTTTGAAATTCAAATCTGCCAAATGTGCGCCCTGGTGATGAAGCCACAAAAATAGAGCCGGCACTGTTCATTAAGTCGACACTGTTCATAGAACAGTAAAATGAGAGAGGAGCCGTAATGAAGACGACATTGGCTCGGCTTGACACTGATTTTTATTTATTATATAGGTTGATATTACCCGACTCGTAGTCGTGGGCTGAAGCGCCGTGGAAGCCATGAAACATGAAAATATATTAAGTATTTCATGTACTAGGAAAAAAATAACCCAAGCTTTGGTATAGGAATATTCTATCGCCAAAACATCTTAGGCATGGTGTGTATAAGATTTTGATTTCGTCACTTAAATTTAAAGAATTATTAGTATTCTTATTATTATAACTATTCTTATTATTATCGTTATAACCATTATTATTTTGAAATTAAACTTAATGTAACAACACTTTATTTTGTTAATAGCATTAAGATTAAAGAACTGAAGAGACACTTTTACAAATTATGAGACTAAAATAAAAACTGATATATAATCAAAGCACTAACAAAAGTATATTTTTGGCGTCAAATTAAAAGTCAATGTCAATCCTGTCAAAACAAAATTGGAGCTTCCAACGACGTTGCCAGAGAAAATTGTTACTATACATCCATTTTGGCCAATGAGATGGAGAATTTTTAATTTTTTTTAATTTGAACGCTTAATTATTGCACCATGTTATCAATTAGTAAGCAGTCATGTGCATTCATCTAAACTCCACATTTAAATAATTTAGCATGTGAGGAACATGATTGCATAAGTTTAATATCAGAGCAGTGAATAAATGAAAAGATTTATGAAGATTCAAACAAGTTCAGATTCTAAAAAGCTACTATATACTTCTCCTGTCCTTAATATAAGACTCATTTAACTAATTTGATTAGATTAAGAAAGTTAGATAAGTTAGTTAATTATAAGAAAAGTGACACATTTTTCCTAAAAAAACCATAATCATCTTTCTTAATACCCCTCTCCCTCTCCTACTTGATTATGGCTGAGGAAATATTTATAGGGGTAGTTTAGAAAAATTGATAAAAATGATAAATGGGTCTTATATTTAGGATCAAAACCAACTCAAAAATTAGGTCCTATATTAAGGACCGAGGAATATGATGAATGATAATTATCTTATTTCAACTAGTATCTGAATTAATAGTTTAAGCCTTTTCTTGTTATTTTAACTATCTCCCCCGTTTTTAATATAGGACCTAATTATTAAGTTGATTTTGACCATAAATATAAGACTCATTTATCATATTTATCAATTTTTTTTTCTAAATTATCCCTACAGATACTTTTTCAACCACAATCAATTAGAAGAGGGAATGAGATATTAAAAAAAATGATTATGATGTTTTACGAAAAACATACCAGATACTGTCCATTTTGAAATTTTTTAAAATTGACCTATTCTTTAAACGATGGATTTTGTGCTTATAGCTAAAAAGAATGGATGATATGTGTGTGAAGAAAGTAACAATAGAACTGCGGTCTGCTTTGATTTTCCCATGTCACAGTTTAAATAATTTTCATTTGGTTTTTTGATTTGAACGACAAGAAGCCTTTATTAGGACTAACTTATTTAATCTTTTCTCATTAAAAACATTTTATTTTTGAGAAAAGCTACTTCTAAAAGATTTTTGGAAAAATTAGTAAAAATCCCTATTTAAAATTTTTATTGGCCAAAAGGACATAAAATTGTGTAAGTGTAAGTATGATCCGTGAATATAACATATCATTCATTGTGTGCAATTTGTAATTTAAAAAATATTTTATTATGTCTATTTAAATTTCTGAAAATAATCAGAATATGAAATTAAAAAAATATTTTCGATTATCCAGTAAAACACCGCACACACACAAACGAAACATTTATGGCCTTTAAAGTTTAATCAACGTTTTGATGTAATTGCTGTGCACCTTTGAAGATCACTAAACATAATAAATTATTTTTATTAATAATTTTGATATAATTTAGAATGATACCCGAGGTAAGTGTAGATAGTAATCTATTGTCCTATCATATAAACAAAAAAAAAAGCACTAGATTCAGATTAATTCAAGCCCAATCAAATCAAACTAGTCTCTTTGCAAAATAAAATCAAAGATTTCACACCCCCACGTCAATCTTATATCTTTAAATGGAATAAAAACAAACTTGATTAGATTTATATGATTTTTAGCTTAAAATGAATAAAATCCAACTTTCTAACTCCCCCTCATGAATCCTGAGCATTTAAATCCGGTAGTTTTATTAGTTACGGAACAAAAAAATTAATTTAAAAAAAATAAAAATTGTTGAACAATGTAAAATTGACAACCGCATTATGCACAATGTAAAAGAAAAGAAAGACCCTAACATATGTGATGTGTTAGTTAACTTATATATTTTATATTGACGTGGATGGCTGATGTATCATCTATCATGTACATGACTCCTTTTTTTTTTTTTTTCCGTTACAGAAAAAGGACGAAGAAGAAGATTAATCATTTTTATATTTACCTTATCTTCTAGATTTTATGGATGATAAATAATACTTCTCCGATTGTTAATATAAGACCTAATTATAAGTTGATTTTAGTCTTTAATATAAGACATATTGATCATATTTATTAATTTTACTTATAAATACTCCCTCAAACATAATCAAGTAGAAGAAGAAAGGAAGATATTAAAGAAGATAATTATAGTGTTTTAACAAAACATGTTATATTTTTTATAATTAACTAAATTCTTTAATTTAATTTTTTTTTTAATTAAATTAAATAGATCTTATATTAAATTAAAGCTAGGAAGAATGATAATAATAACCTAAAGGAGAGTTTGGTAAAAGAAAAAAAAAAAACAGGAGGATTCAGTAGAGTCTATATCCTATATTCTCAATCACGCGCGACATCTGTTAGCGACATCTGTTAGTCAACGACCCAACATAAAACCCTGAACCCTGAAAATACAAAAACCAACCTGAACGAGAATTTTCAGTTGCCACGTGTCTTTGGTAGCGTAGACACAATAAGTAATTTTTGGAGGGTCCCGCCCTCCGTACATCGACGGCCCAGATCGGTCTTCTTGTTCTTAAACTTTTGCCACCAATGTATTACTAGTTGCTCTTTTTGGCGCCCGTTCATCTTCCTCTCCAGCTCTTCCCCTGTTTTCCTCTCCAACCACTTCCTCCTCTCCCTTCCCGGGGACCTACTACGACGGAGTTTCAGGTGATCGCTCAAAATCTTACGTCACAAGTTAACTGTATGCTTTTTAAGCTTTACCCTATTTGCTTGAAGCATGATGAGTGTTTATGACTGTTCACCTGATAAATGTTCAGCTGTTTGATTTTGAGAGGCCCTGGGCGGGTACATTCCGTTTGGTTGTTAGGAAACCGAAGAATCAGAATTGAAGGTCATGGATATGATTCAAGATAATTTATCACTCAATTTGTTTCTTTGACTTCTGATAGGATAATAAAAATGATCAATCCGCGTTCAAAAAGATGACAACTCATAGTCAATGTGCCTTTTTTCTCTCTCGTTTAATTGTTTCAGTGAATGGCTTCGTGTTCCGGGATTTTCTCCTAGATGAATGAGGATAAGCTTATGACCTGCAACTAAACTGAATTTAGTTAATATTCTAGATGATTTTTAGTCGAGCTTTGGTGTATTACGAAACCCCATAGTTAGACCAAATCAGATTCTTTTGGTTGGCCGAATCCTAGGCAGCGATTCTGCCTGGACGTTTTCATTCTTTAATTTCATCATGACTTATGCAAGGGAGCCTAAATTTTCTCCCACTTTTTTTTCTTCTTCCTTTTATACTATTTGTATCTTCAATCTATTCTTAATTCTTGAGTTGGTTACAGGAGAAGGTGTTGCCATGCTTTCTATGCTGAACTCCCTTTTCACTCGAATAGGGAGCTTTGATTCCCCTGAAGATGCTTCTGTAAATTCCATGACACTATTTGTTGTTCTCGTGCTTTCCTGTGTTGTGATTGGACATCTTCTGGAAGAGAGCCGGTGGATGACTGAGTCAGTCATCGCATTACTCATTGTAAGGAGCACACTTGAATCTATCAACGATGGCTTTCTATACTCTATTATCTGTGAGGATCTTTATCGTCATTTATGTCTATCGAAAAGTGAGGATGCATAATATTTCATGTAACGTTTTTTTTTGTTTTTTTCCTTTTCTTCCTTCATTTTTTCTCAGGGCCTTTTAAGTGGAACTATCATTCTACTAACAACTAAGGGGAAAAGTTCACGCATTTTAGTGTTTAGCGAAGAACTTTTTTCATATATCTTCTTCCACCTATCATATTTAATGCAGGGTAAGTTTTGTTCTCCATGTTGTATCCACCTCTTCTCACCAATCTTCTGTGTAGCTTTTGGATCTTAATTAGGCAGTGCGACTCATGCTTAGATTCTTGAGCTTTTTTTTGGGTTAGTCAGAATATGAGTTTAAAAAATCTAGTGAAATGGACGAAGTGCATACTCACAGAACATGAACCTTTTTTTTGGGTTGGTTTCAGTTTGCCTTAAAAAACTGTGGTGCATATTTCTACTCAACATTTGTCACCATATTGAGTATATTATGATTTTGGGGATGATGCTGATTTTAAAATCAGTTACCTTTGTGATTTTGTCTTTACCAACTAGCACAACATTGGCTGTATTCCTTATAAAACAGGTTGAGCTCAAATATTTTATGACAATTTTAACAATTGAAGGTATAAGAAACTATGTTAATCATTTAGTAGAACTGATGTGTCAATGTACATACCGAATGTTAATTTAAGCCGATATTGGTAATTGAATTCAATAAAATAAATTTCCCTTGTCCCTAACCCACAAAAAAAAAAAAAAAAACTGCCCTGTTGCTTACGGTTTGTACTCTCAATGTATTGCTTTTTCTGCTATATGTGAAAACTTGCATTTTCTTTCTTGAAAGCCCCAAGTACATCTCCAATGCACAATTTGGGATTTTTGTTGGTTATAGCAATCTTCTTCTGGTTGGTTATCAAATAAAAAATTCTTGCTTCCATTAATCTTTCTGCTTCTAAGTGTGGTTCTTTGATATTTTATCAGATTTCAGGTGAAAAAGAAGCAATTTTTCAAGAACTTCATGGCAATAATATTGTATGGTGTTATTGGAGTATGATGTCATTTGTCATCATATCGCTAGGTATGCTCAAACATTTTATGTTATCTAAACGTTGGATATTGTGAGAAAGTTTCTTTGTCACGCCTGAGCATCTTCCTAGCAGACTCAAAATGCGTTTTAATCTCTAATATATAGATTAACTTAGGCCTTGGTGTTGCGATTTTAATTTTAATTGGTTTCAGTCTATCTCAAATTGGGGGGAAAAACTGGGTGGAAATAACAGCATTAGTTATTACAAGTTCAAAAACAGAGCAGTTGCATTTGTTCAAAGAAAATACTAATTTTGAAGGTTATTACTTAACAGGCAATGGAGGGTTTTCTTTTCATGTGTCAGACAGATTGTCATTTTAATTACTTCCTATTCTTTTTCCTGACACAACTGTCTGAGTATGATAGGCTTATTTTTTTCCAGACTTGCATGATAGGCTTGTTCTATTGGCAGTGCATATATACTATTGGGCATGTTTGTAACGTCTAATATTGTTGTCCAGGTTCAATTCAATTGCTGAAAGGATTAGACATTGGTATATTGGATCTGGGAGATTATTTTGGTATTTCTTAACCTTACACCTTTAATATTGGATGCATCTTATACTTGGGTAACTTTGTCTTTGCTATTTAAAGGTTTCTACTTACTATAATAGTATAACTATACCTGCAACCAAAACATTTAAAATTATTTGGATGTCAGAGGTAGCTTTTTTTTTTTTTTTTTTTGGTTGCATTATTGCTTTCTCTTTCTTTTCCTCGGAAATATGCAGCCTATTTTTCTTTTTCCCCCATGAGTTTCTCTTTTTATCCAAACTTAAATCAGGCATCCAGATGGTTTTTATACATAATGCTTAATTATATCGTGTTCAGTAATTTGTTCTTTCCTTTCAAAAGCAACATATTCACTTAAAAGCTAATAGATTATGAGGTTTGATTGTTTCCTTCTTGTCTGTGTAACTGTTATTCTCTTCTCTACCTGTAGCACTTGGGGCAGTATTTTCAGCTACGGATTCTGTCTGCACATTGCAGGTATGAACTCCTGAATTGCTAAGTAGAGGGCTTATATTATTGAATAGTTGGATACCGGCTTCTTAGTTTGATTCTGATGTCGCAGGTTCTTAATCAGGAAGAGACACCTCTTCTGTACAGTTTAGTTTTTGGCGAAGGTGTTGTCAATGATGCAACATCAGTGGTTCTTTTTAACGCAATCCAGAGATTTGACCTCTCTCATATCACCTCGGTCAATATCTTGCAGTTTTTTGGCAATTTCTTATATTTGTTCCTGTTCAGCACTTTTTTGGGAGTAGGGGTATGTCCTTGGCTTTTAATTTTTTTTTTTTCCTTTTATTCCTCTCTAGATGGTAGCATGCTCGTAATCATGGTCGATATACGGCATCATACTGGCTTATGAATGAGAACTACTGTCCTGCCTTTTAATTACTGTAATCAGACAACAATTGTGCTGCTCCTTTTTTCTCTATCAGTAGCTGGATTACTTTTGCCTCTTTTCTTTCTTAGTATCATTCATGCCCTACATCGACACACACCCACAGAAACAAACTGACAAGTATAAATGTAGATAGAAGCCTGGGATTTGAAAATCTTTTGCCGGCAGATATACTCACCATATTGTTTTGTGGAAATCCTTGAGTAGTTGCATTTGATTGCTGGATTAAGAAAACTCTTGCCTTTCCTATATTTTTTCCCTTTTAACAAACCTATATTTCTGATCTTTTAGGTTGGCTTGATCAGTGCATATATATAAAGAAGTTGTGTTTTGCCAGGTACTAGTTCATTGTTATTTTACACTGGTTCATTCATGTTGTCTTTTTCTTGTCATCCTTTATTTCTCTACACTGGTTCATTCATTTGTCTTTTTCTTGTCATGCTTTATTTCTCTTAGTCAGCAACTAATAAAGAATTTATAGACCACTCCATTGAATATGATCACATGTAATGGCCACTCCTGCTCTTAACCCGTCAATGAAATTACCTTGTTCACCTGCCTTTAACGAGTCTTTATTCTTGTGCCAGATATTTTGCATTAGCAACTCAGGACTGATGCTATTTATTGATTTAACGTTCATCTGACTGGCTTAGATTAGGTCCTTCCCTGCTGTAATCAGCAGAAAATTGGCATGCTCCAGCTGTTATAATATCTTGTTGCCGAAAACTGAACCTACAAAATTTACACTCAATTGCAGGCATTCTACAGATCGAGAAATTGCTCTTATGCTTCTGATGGCTTATTTATCTTATATGTTGGCTGAAGTGAGTATTCTAATGCTATAAATTTTGTCAGCACTTCTCCAGTTTATGCATGTTTTTAACAGCCCAGTATATTCATAATCTAAACGTTGGCAACTTCAATTTCCAGCTTGTTAATTTAAGTGGGATCCTTACCGTGTTCTTTTGTGGGATTGCCATGTCACACTACACTTGGCATAATGTTTCTGATTGTTCTAAAGTTACAAGCAGGTATATTAGGTGCTATGATTTGCTAGTGTAGATGATATTTTTTTCCTTCGTTAAACTCCAATAAAATAGCAAAACTAACCATCTTCCTTGTGATGTTTATCTGTACTTCTAGGCATGCTTTTGCAACTTTCTCATTTGTCTCTGAGATTTTTATCTTCTTATATGTCGGCATGGATGCCTTGGACATTGAAAAATGGAAATTTGCCAGCAAGAGGTATTGGTTTGAGACTTCGTTATTTCAAAGTTGTCCTATAACCTTGTAATGACATTTTCCAGTGGAGTATTTTATCAAAGAAAAATTGTACATATTGTACCTCTGGCGTGAGGAAGCAATATTGTAATTTGACTTCTATTCTTTTCAAGTCCTTGGACATTAGTTGGAGCAAGTGGAATGCTGCTAGGCTTGGTTCTCCTTGGAAGAGCAGCTTTTTTGTGTTTCCCCTGTCAAGCATAGCCAATTTATTTAGGAAGTCTAACACCGAGAAAATTACATTCAAGCAGCAGGTAAGTGCTTTGAGGTATCCCCCACCCCCCCCCCCCCCAAAAAAAAAACGTCCTGACCAACAGTTCTGAAATAATTATGCATGATGAAACAGGTTGTGATATGGTGGGCTGGGCTCATGCGTGGTGCTGTATCTGTGGCACTTGCATACAATAAGGTACAATAATGAGTTTTGTGCCGTCACCAAGTAAGACTGGAGAACTGTGACCAGTTGTTTATATTTCTCTTCATTTTATCTTTTACAAGGCTAAAAGCTTGTAACTTTTCATATGCGCAGTTTACTAGATCAGGACATACTCAACTGCCCGGAAATGCCATCATGATTACCAGCACCATCATAGTTGTTCTCTTAACTAATGTGGTAAGAATTGTTGGTAACTGAGTGCCCATTTGAATTTCCACAGCTCAAATGCGGTATTCTAGGGTCTTTGCTTTCAGATTCTTACACACACACACACACACACACACACACTCAAACACACATATACATATGAACAATCGAAGTTTTGTCTTTTAAAGGCATTAGACTTTGTTCTGCAATAAGATTAATGTCCAGATGTGATGGCATTATTAACCTGGGAATTTTCTGGGCAAACGCAGGTAGGAGGATTATTGACCAAGCCTCTGATGAGGCTATTATTGAATCCCCCTAGGCATTCGGGTATCTCAACGGATTCAGATTCATTACCCAGTAAGCGTTTGACTCTACCATTACTCTCCAGCGGGCATGATTCCGAATCTAACGTTGACATCGGTAATCCCCTTGATTCCAATCGTGCTGTTCATCATTATTGGCGAATCTTCGACGATTCATTTATGCGTCCTGTTTTTGGAGGGAGAGGATTTGCTCCTGTTGTTCCCATCCGAACAATGTGCAGTCTGCGTTAGTATCTAGTAATTATTTTTTTTCAAAGGATAGATTGCACCATGAAAATGGCCACTTTCAATTTTGCATATACTATTCTTTCTTTCTTTTTTTTTTTTTTCTTTTTTTCCTAATTGTTTGTTTGGCGTGGCAAGTGTGTATATAATTTACCAAATATGTCACTACTGTATACTTTTTTTTTTCCCCTTTCCTCCCAGTAACTAATGTATTCATTTTGTTTGGCTGTGTAATATGGTATTGTCTTTAGGGAATGTGGTAGTATGTATTTGTCATCCCCCAGAAGAAGCAGAAGAAAGATGTAACGGAAGTAGCTCCTCTCCAACAAGTGGAGACTCCACTACGACTGAAGACTGTTGGGATTAATTTGATTGATTTTTAAAATTTGATCTGAGTGAAGGAGCGATGAAGATAAGTTCAGCGGCAAAAATTAACTTCGGATTTAACACGTTAGGCTGACCAAAGAAGAGGATAAGTACCCTTTTTATTAACTTTTTATGCCCGTAAGAGAGAATTCTTAAGGGGAGCACGGAAGGCTTTTTGTCCCCGTCATCCTTAACGAAGTTACCATAAAGAAATGGCATTGGAGGGATGTCAAGGGACTAGCGGCCCTGCATTTTGATGCTTGTGACTCCCTCTCTTCATTGAGTATTTGATACCGTCATTGATTAATCTAGGATTCAAACATTTTTTGGTTTATATGAGTTTTATTTTTTTTGGTTAAAAACTTTTTATGTACATTTAGCAATTACTATTTTTATTTGAGAAAGAATTCTCAATCCTGTCCAATTTCTATACAATAGATTACTACCATATCACGTTCTCAATTTAAATTTGAATAACTTTTTTAATTCTCAATACTTGGAAGAAACATCATTATTGGAGACTTAGGTCCCGTGACTAACACTAAAGTCTCTTTGGGAAGTTCATGGTGGGGGAGATTAATCATCATTATCAGCAGTAAATACCTTAGGCTTAATACAAAAATGATACTCTTCAATTTCTTAATATAAGACCTGTTTAACTAATTTGATCAGGAAGGAAGTAGGGTAAGTTAGTTAATTATAAAAAATATGATGTTTTTCTTAAAACATCATAATCATCTTCTTTAATATTCTTTCTCCCTCTTCTACTTGATTATGGTTGAGAAAGTATTTGTAAGGGTAATTTAGAAAAAATTAATAAATAAGAAGTATGTCTTATAATTAGAACAAAAATCAATTTAATAATTAGGTCCTATATTGAAGATCGAATGATTATTGTTTTGTCATGAATATCTCATATATATATTTATATAAAGCTCAACCATGGTGAAATAGGGGCTGAAAAATATACTCAAAACAAAATTCTGCTTTGTTTGCATTAGAATGTGAACTTGTCCCTATTGTTATAATTAAGATGTATGAAATTACCATTTTCTTACTCATGATGGCTTCGTGTCCATGCATATTAACTGGTGAAGAGTAGCGGATTATTTGGATAAGATAAATATATCTAACCATTTAAACATAGAAAATTGTGCATTGAAGAATATCGAAAATTATAATTTTTTAAATATTAAAATATATATTAGATATATTATTATAGATGACTCACTATTGAATTTGAAAAACTTTAATTTTTAAAAGTTCTAAATTATTTAAAGCTTTACATGAAAAATAATAAAAATTAAAATTTATAAAATAAGTATACTTAGATTGTTTTACTTCATTTTTTCTGTTAAATTATATTTCTTTTAAATGTCTTAAAAATATTTATTCAATAACTGGCAGGCAGAGAGAGAGAGTAACGAATGAATAAAATTAAAATAAAAATATTTAACATATATTTTTATTTTTTTGTGCTCTTTCTTATGACGTCATGTCCCGCTTTCTTGATTTCAAAGTAAATTTTTGTTGGTTCATGTCCCAAAAAAAAAAGAGGAAAACTTTTGTTGATAAAAAAAATAAGTAATAAAACCAGAATGTATATTGATTTATAGGAGGCAAGTAACATTTTACAAAAAGAAATCATATATAATTTAGTATGTTACATGTTTTACAATAGAATATATTCATTGAAAGTGTTAACTTTTTTACTTATTACATATAAATAATTATAATTAGCAAAAAATTCTAATTTATTCTAAAATTTCTTAAAAATACATAAATACGATACATTGTAAAAATATATTTTTACGGAGAATACCATGATTTGTAGATTTTTTAAAATAAATAAACATGATAGTAGTATTTTATAAGCGCTAATATAATTATCATAAGAATGCAATTGATAAATATTTAATTTTTATTTCAGCGCAGAACCGCCATTTGGCCCAAAAAATGGAAAGTTAAAAAAACCCTAATTCCAAGTCCCAACGGTCATTCTGAGGTGGCGACTTCGCGGGCGCGGGACAAATTATTAGTCCCCTGACCGTGAAACGTTCTTGAAGGACGGTGCTAGGCATACAATGACGGTGAAACAGTGGGTGGGTGACTCGGCTGAGCAACGGTAGACGTTTTTCGCATTTGGGGGTCTTCTTTACCACTTTTTTCTGTGTTCGACTTTCCTGATATATATACATATATATATTTCTGGTATGTCTGTATATATATTTTGGGGTATGTGTCGGACACTTTCCTTCTCTCCAAAATCAAAGAAGCCATTTTTATTTACTATTCATTTCCCGTCCCTCGCTGATCCCTAGCATTTTTCTGGATTTGACTCTTGACATTTTAGTTTGATATGATATTCTCGATTTTACTGATGCTTGGAAATCGTCTACTTCTCGATCGTAAATTCCTTCTCCTGGCACCCTTATTATATTTGTTCTCAATTGTTTTGCTGATTTGCTGCGGACCGCTGATTTCTTTGCCCCTAAGAAATGATTTACCTATGTGAAAGAATTGAGATTGATTTAGAGGCTTGAATTTGAAATACAAAGGTGCCGTAATTATTCTTGGCTGTCTGTTGATCCTTTGAAACTGCATAGGTGGCTTATTTGGGAAATCACAGTACTCCTACAAGGGTTATTATCATTTGATGCATGGTCAAAGTCTATAAAAATAATTATAGGGGTCTGCCTTTTCTCAGCTTAGACTCTCTATGTCTTTGCTGCTTTGTAGCCCCCTTACATATAACTTGCCAAATTTCTACTGTATGCGTTCTTGCATCATTTGATGCTTGATTTCAATGCTTTTTTACAAATGTGGGAAAATTAAGATTGATGCCTATTTGCTAATGTGGGAAAGTTGAGATTGATGCCTTCTCATTAATGTAGGAAAGTTGAGATTGGTGCCTATTTACAAATGTGGGAAAATTGAGATTGATGCCTTCTCATGAATGCGGGAAAATTGAGATTGGTGCCTATTTACAAATGTGAGAACATTGAGATTGGTGCTTATTTACAAATGTGGGAAACTTGAGATTGGTGCCTATTTACAAATGTGGGAAAATTGGGATTGATGCCTTATCATGAATGTGGGAAAATTGAGATTGGTGTCTACTTACAAATGTGGGAAAACTTGAGATTGGTGCCTACTTATGAATGTGGGAAGAATTTAGATTGGTGCCTACTTATGAATGTGGGAAGAATTGAGATTGGTACCTATTTACGAATGTGGTAAAACTTGAGATTGCTACCTGTTTACAAATGTGGGAAAACTTGAAATTGCTGCTTATTTGCAAATGCGGAAAATTAAAATTGATGCCTATTTAGGGATGTCAGAAATTTAAAAAAAAAAAAAATCGCTGATTTCTTTACGCCTAAGAGATGGTTTACCTATGTGAAAAAATTGAGACTGATTTAGAGGCTTGAATTTGAAATACAAAGGTGCTGTAATTATTCTTGGCTGTCTGTTGATCCTTTGAAAGTGCGTAGGTGGCTTATTTGGGAAATCACAGTACTCCTACAAGGGTTATTATCATTTGATGCATGGTCAAAGTCTATAAAAATAATTATAGGGGTCTGCTTTTTCTCAGCTTAGACTCTCTGTGTCTTTGCTGCTATGTAGCCCCCTTACATATAACTTGTCAAATTTCTACTGTATGCGTTCTTGCATCATTTGATGCTTGATTTCAATGCGTTTTTTACAAATGTGGGAAAATTGAGATTGATGCCTTCTCATTAATGTGGGAAAGTTGAGATTGGTGCCTATTTACAAATGTGAGAAAATTGAGATTGATGCCTTCTCATGAATGGGGGAAGATTTGAGATTGGTGCCTATTTACAAATGTGGAAAAATTGAGACTGATGCCTTCTCATGAATGTGAGAAAATTGAGATTGGTGTCTATTTACAAATGTGGGAAAACTTGAGATTGGTGCCTACTTATGATTGTGGGAAAAATTGAGATTGGTGCCTATTTACGAATGTGGTAAATCTTGAGATTGCTACCTGTTTACAAATGTGGGAAAAATTGAAATTGCTGCTTATTTGCAAATGCGGAAAATTAAAATTGATGCCTATTTAGGGATGTTAGAAATTTAAAAAAAAAAACCGCTGATTTCTTTACGCCTAAGAGATGGTTTACCTATGTGAAAAAATTGAGACTGATTTAGAGGCTTGAATTTGAAATACAAAGGTGCTGTATTTACAAATGTGGGAAAATTGAGATTGATGCCTTCTCATGAATGTGGGAAAATTGAGATTGGTGCCTATTTACAAATGTGGAAAAATTGGGATTGATGCCTTATCATGAATGTGGGAAAATTGGTGTCTACTTACAAATGTGGGAAAATTTGAGATTGGTGCCTACTTATGAATGTGGGAAGAAGTTAGATTGATGCCTACTTATGATTGTAGGAAAAATTGAGATTGGTGCCTATTTACGAATGTGGTAAATCTTGAGATTGCTACCTGTTTACAAATGTGGGAAAAATTGAAATTGCTGCTTATTTGCAAATGCGGAAAATTAAAATTGATGCCTATTTAGGGATGTCAGAAATTTAAAAAAAAAAAAAAACCGCTGATTTCTTTACGCCTAAGAGATGGTTTACCTATGTGAAAAAATTGAGACTGATTTAGAGGCTTGAATTTGAAATACAAAGGTGCTGTAATTATTCTTGGCTGTCTGTTGATCCTTTGAAATTGCGTAGGTGGCTTATGTGGAAAATCACAGTACTCCTACAAGGGTTATTATCATTTGATGCATGGTTAAAGTCTATAAAAATAATTATAGGGGTCTGCTTTTTCTCAGCTTAGACTCTCTGTGTCTTTGCTGCTTTGTAGCCCCCTTACATATAACTTGCCAAATTTCTACTGTATGCATTCTTGCATCATTTGATGTTTGATTTCAATACTTTTTTACAAATGTGGGAATATTGAGATTGATGCCTTCTCATTAATATGGGAAAGTTGAGATTGGTGCCTATTTACAAATGTGGGAAAATTGAGATTGGTGCCTATTTACAAATGTGGGAAAATTGAGATTGGTGCCTATTTACAAATGTGGGAAAATTGAGATTGATGCCTTCTCATGAATGTGGAAAATTGAGATTGGTGCCTATTTACAAATGTGGGAAAATTGGGATTGATGCCTTTTCATGAATATGGGAAAATTGAGATTGGTGTCTACTTACAAATGTGGGAAAACTTGAGATTGGTGCCTACTTATGAATGTGGGAAGAATTTAGATTGGTTCCTACTTATGATTGTGGGAAAAATTGGGATTGGTGCCTATTTACGAATGTGGTAAAACTTGAGATTGCTACCTGTTTACAAATGTGGGAAAAATTGAAATTGCTGTTTATTTGCAAATGCGGAAAATTAAAATTGATGCCTATTTAGGGATGTCAGAAATTTAAAAAAAAAAAACCGCTGATTTCTTTACGCCTAAGAGATGGTTTACCTATGTGAAAAAATTGAGACTGATTTAGAGGCTTGAATTTGAAATACAAAGGTGCTGTAATTACTCTTGGCTGTCTGTTGATCCTTTGAAATTACGTAGGTGGCTTATTTGGGAAATCACAGTACTCCTACAAGGGTTATTATCATTTGATGCATGGTCAAAGTCTATAAAAATAATTATAGGGGTCTGCCTTTTCTCAGCTTAGACTCTCTATGTCTTTGCTGCTTTGTAGCCCCCTTACATATAACTTGCCAAATTTCTACTGTATGCGTTCTTGCATCATTTGATGCTTGATTTCAATGCTTTTTTACAAATGTGGGAAAATTAAGATTGATGCCTATTTGCTAATGTGGGAATATTGAGATTGATGCCTTCTCATTAATGTAGGAAAGTTGAGATTGGTGCCTATTTACAAATGTGGGAAAATTGAGATTGATGCCTTCTCATGAATGTGGAAAAATTGAGATTGGTGCCTATTTACAAATGTGGGAAAATTGGGATTGATGCCTTTTCATGAATGTGGGAAAATTGAGATTGGTGTCTACTTACAAATGTGGGAAAACTTGAGATTGGTGCCTACTTATGAATGTGGGAAGAATTTAGATTGGTTCCTACTTATGATTGTGGGAAAAATTGGGATTGGTGCCTATTTACGAATGTGGTAAAACTTGAGATTGCTACCTGTTTACAAATGTGGGAAAAATTGAAATTGCTGCTTATTTGCAAATGCGGAAAATTAAAATTGATGCCTATTTAGGGATGTCAGAAATTTAAAAAAAAAAAAACCGCTGATTTCTTTACGCCTAAGAGATGGTTTACCTATGTGAAAAAATTGAGACTGATTTAGAGGCTTGAATTTGAAATACAAAGGTGCTGTAATTACTCTTGGCTGTCTGTTGATCCTTTGAAATTGCGTAGGTGGCTTATTTGGGAAATCACAGTACTCCTACAAGGGTTATTATCATTTGATGCATGGTCAAAGTCTATAAAAATAATTATAGGGGTCTGCTTTTTCTCAGCTTAGACTCTCTGTGTCTTTGCTGCTATGTAGCCCCCTTACATATAACTTGCCAAATTTCTACTGTAGCCGCTCTTGCATCATTTGATGCTTGATTTCAATGCTTTTTTACAAATGTGGGAAAATTGAGATTGATGCCTTCTCATTAATGGGAAAGTTGAGATTGGTGCCTTCTCATGAATGTGGGAAAATTGAGATTGGTGCCTAGTTACAAATGGGGGAAGACTTGAGATTGGTGCCTACTTATGAATGTGGGAAAAATTGAGATTGATGCTTATTTACGAATGTGGTAAAAATTGAGATTGCTACCTGTTTACAAATGTGGGAAAATTGAAATTGCTGCTTTTTTGCAAATGTGGAAAGTTAAAATTGATGCCTATTTAGGAATGTCAGAAAATTGAAATTGATGTCTATTTAAGAATGTGATAAAATTAAGATTGATGCCTTCTTATGAATGTGGGACGATTGAGTTTTGTGCCTGCCTATTTACGAATGTGGGAAAATTTGAGATTGGTTCCTACTTACGGATGTGGGAAAAATCAAGATAGGTGCCTATTTACAATGTCGGAAAAATTGAGATTGCTACCCATTTACAAATGTGGGAAAATTTGAGATTGCTGCTTATTTGCAAATGCGAAAAAAATGAAAATTGATGCCAATTTAGGATTGTCGGAAAATTGAGATTGATGCCTGTTTATAGATGTGGGAATATTGAAATTGATGCCTATTTAGGAATGTGGGAAAATTGAGATTGATACTTATTTACAAATGTGGGAAAATTGATATTTATGGCTTCATACGAATATGGGAAAATTGAGATTGATTAAAAGGCTTGAACTTGGCACAAAAAGTTGCTTAAATTGTTGTTGCAAGCTTTCCTCACTTTTCATTTCTTCTAAAGTTTTGTTGTTATATCCATTTTCCTTGTTTGTTTTCTTTCTTTTGAAAAGAGGAAGGAGGCTATTTCTAATTTTAGTAACCTTTTGTTTTCATGGATTTTGTTAGATTATAAATAAATTAAACTAGATTTTGGGCCTAGTTTGTTGCATGAAATCTGAGGCTTAAAACTGCATGGTTCATGGCCCTGTGAATAATGTGGCTTTGAGTGGTTTATGTATATTATAGGCTGGAAGTTTTGGAAGAAGCGGTGGTTTATACTTACACGTACATCATTGGTTTTCTTTAAAATTGATCCGGTTAGTATCTTGCAAATCTAACCTATCTTTACTTGGAATCCTTTTTTCCCTTTCATTCAATTCTTTTTCTGCTTCTTTGTATGAATCGGCCTTGGATATATGCGCATACCATAATTTTGCAAACGGTAAAATTGTGATTGATTAAACTTCTCCCTCTATCAATATCAAAATACCGTTAGTTTATTCTGATTTCCATGACAAATGGCATTTTGTCCAGTCGCATTTGTGGTTAGAGATTAGGAGGTGACCACAGAGTATAAACTTATGGAGCTTATTTTGATCTGTAGTGTGGGGTGCCTTTCCACAGAAAGGTGGTGAAGTAAATACGACATTAGGGGTATTGACTTAAACAATTCAGGAAGTTAAGTTTTGTTGTCGAAATCCTCTTTATGTAGCATTCTGATGATCTGTCTTATAGTATGAATTTTATCTTTCAGTGTTCTTAAAGAAGACAAGAAACTGCCCACTGTATTGTTTCCTGGTGGAAGTGATGGGAGAGCATTCACTGTTAAGGCTCTTCATTTACTACTAAATTTCTATATAATAGGATAGGATGGAAATTCAGATACCGTTACTTCTACCTGCCATTTGGAATGGTTTGGTTATATACACATTCTTCACTGTTTTATCAAATGTTAGGCTGAGACGTCAGAAGACTTGTATGAGTGGAAGACAACTCTTGAACAAGCCCTAGTGCAAGCACTGGGCGTTGCTCGTGTCATGGGTCAAAATGCTGTTTTTAGGAGTGATGTGGGTAATTCTCTTGAAGGGTCCTTTAATCAATGTTTGTCCTTCACTGCCGTTACATTTTAGCTTATTGTTTCAATTTTAATAGCACAATTCAATTATATATGAACTTTCCTTGTGGTTTTTTTATGTACTTCGTATTTTTAGTTTATGCTTTATCATTATTTTGTTTGTTTATCCAGCTTCCTGTCATCCGTATATTCACTTGTTTTTTTATTGGGCTTCCAGGGAGGGATGAGCGGCCTGTTAAGTCTTTGGCTGCTCGAAGACAAATTCTTCTAGCATTACAGGATATTGATGGAGGTCCATCCGTCCCTGAAAAACTCTTTGGTTTCTTGATAATCATGGTAAGGAGGCTTTTACTGCCATGACCTTGTAATATAGTTGTATTTCATTTAACTTAATGCCCCTCAGGTGGGAATCACTAACCTGACTAATTAGACTTATTCCCTTTGCCATGGATGATCTTTATTCATGCTGAATAGGGTTAACATGGGCCTAGCTAGTTCTCATAATTCTTTTGCCTCTAGTTGGAGTATAGGCTATGCCCTGCTCTATTTTGTTAGATATGAAATTGATCCTAAGCTAAACCCAAGTAAGAGACTCTTTGTGGAAAATTCTGCCTGTTGTTCCCATGTTCTTACTTAAGGTACAGAAATAGAAATAAGGTGAATTGTCTCTAATAGCATCTCATGGAACATTAAGTTTATTATTTATATGAGACTCACGTGACAGCTGGACTATTACATTGTGGCAGCACGTGGCTTCAGTATTACGCCATGCTACTATTGCTGTTTTTTATGTTACTCTTGACTGAAACTAAGCAATAGGAATCTTTTGCACTCATAAAAATGACTATTTATGACTGTTTATGCTGCAGTCGACAAGAGATTAAGAGAAAACAGAACTTTTTTTTTTTTTGGAAAGGAAAGTGGGCCTCTTGTACATTTTCATTGATGTGTTATTCTGTCTCCTAGTACATGACTATGTGATTATAGATGATTTAATTCTGAAACTAAGTTCATGCTGCCACGACGTATAATCTCACTTTTCAACCCAATGCCTGAGATCATTTATTGAACTATACAAACTATATGCATGCAACTGTTTTGAACCGTATACTTCTTTTACCCCTATAACTTCCCATATTCTCGATTCAGTAGTAGATCCATTTGGTTTCTCCTTCTAGCAAATCTCCATGTTTACAATCTTTGTGTCTAATTGAAGGCCTTGCTATTGCCAAATGCCAATAATTAGAAGCCAACATGTGACTCTGGTGCTAGAGTCCTAAATACACAGCTCTCTAAAATCTAGATCTTATTTCCCCTCCCCATGATTCCCTAGGTCATAAGTAGACGCTTGATCTTAATCTGCACCATCAAGATGGAGTTCGCTGATTTGTGTACCTGGATATCATGTTATGCTGATAATTGTTGTATTGCACCTGTTTATTTACTTCTATTTTGTGTTCTGTGAAACCTTTTATCATTCAAACATTTTTTGAAATTTAGCCCTGGCAATATGCCACATAACATTGGCCTCTGCCATGGTGTTTTTGGGGCTTTTTGCACTTGATTGCTGTTCATCTAGTTCTACAATGAGAGATTCTACAATCAGAGAATAAGTTGTATGCATGAGTAATGTTTACCCTGATTTCTTCAGTAAAGGGTTGTTGTTTAATTTGCCATGTGTAATTATCAAGAACTAAAGTTGAAGGAATTGTACGGCAGTCTGCAGATGTTGAGGAAGTTTGATCGGAAGGGTTCATGAATATGAGCAAGGCACTAATAATTTTCTTTAAGGCCATTATTCTCTCTATAAATAACGAGCAATATGTTTTTATAAAAGGTTCGGAATCCAGATAACTGATAAAGTCCCCTGGGGTTTCCGACCATCTGTATCCCAAGAGGAAAAAGTACACGTGGAAAGGGAAACAGAGTTTCATAAAGTCATCTGACTGACATGGATTTTTTGTTTGCACAGATTGAGAGAGACATAAGGACTGTCTAACCAATTGTACATCATACCATTTATTCATGCATTTATTCAAGGATTCTTTATCCTTGTAATGACGCATTCACAAACCACCCCCCCCCCCCAAAATTTTTTTTTTTTTGCCCTTTTCTTTATTATTTATGCAGGATGAAGTCATTTTTCAAGCCATTACTCTCTGCCTGCGCATTTTCTAATATAGGCAGCTGTTAAATCCCACGCCTTTTATGACATTCATACTTGAGCGAAACCTAAAACCCCAAACTATTAAGAAAGCTTACCTTAGCCCAGCATAACAAATGATTCTGTATACTGCAGAAAAATTGGCTTGCCACTAGCCCATCACATAGGTGTCTGTACATCAACTGTTTGATTTTTTTTGGGCACATTTATTCTATTCTTCAAATGAAAGACCATAAAAGATGACATTATGACACAGATGCTCAGATGTGCATATTTATGTTTAGTTATGCACACAGTTTTTGGACCTTGTGGGTGCCTTCAACTTAGACTTTCCATGTCTTTGCTGCCTTATAGCCTCCTTACTATGCTTTGGCATATTTTCGATGTGTGCCTACTTGCAAAGATTGATGATCAATGCATCATTCGATGCTTGATTTCAATGCCTATTTACGAATGTGGTAGGATTGAGATTGATGGCTATTTATAAATGTGGGAAGATTAAGATTGATAACTATTTACGAATGTAGGACATTTGAAGTTGGTGCCTCTTGATGAATGTGGGAAAATTTAGGTTGATTCTAAAGCATGAACTTGGCCTGCAAAGTTGCCTTAACTATTCTTGCAAATCTTATGATTCTTTGGAGTTGCATATGTGGCTTATTTAGGGACGATAATTTTTTGATGTAAATAGATGTACTCACCTTGGTATATGAGCGTGTACATGTAGTACATTCCTCTGAGGCTCACTGACATTTTCATCATTTGATGCCTAATTTCAAAGTGCCCGAATATAATTAAGGGGTTCTACTTTTGCTCTTAAGCTTTGATTCTCTATGTCTTTGCTGTTTTATAGCCCCTCTACATATACTTTGGCAAATTTTTAGTTTATGCATACACACGAAGATTGATGATCGTAGCATCATTTGATGCTTGAGTTGGATGCATATTTATGAATATAGGAAAATTTATGTTGACTCAGGCTTGGATTTGGCATACAAAGCTACCGTAGTTATTCTTGCATACCTTGCGAACCTTCATAATTGCGTATGTGGCATGTTTGGGAAATGACTGTTTTTTTATGTAAATAAATGTACTTACTTTGGTGTTTGAGTTTGTATATTTAATGCACTCCTGCGAGACTTTGTCATTCATATTATTCAATCCCTAATCTTAGAGTGCATAAATATAATTACAGGAGTCTAGTTTTGCTATTTAGCTTAGACTCTCCATGTCTTTGTTGCTTTATTAGCCACTAACATATACTTTGTCAAATTTCCGATGCATGCATATTTTCAAAGATCAATGATCACCGCATGATTTGATACTTGATTTCTATGCCTATTTACAAATGCGGAAATATTGAGATTGATGCCTTTTTAAGAATGTGGAAAATTTCATATTGATTTAGAGGCGTGAACTTTGTGTGCAAAGCCATCTTTATTATTCCTGCATTCCTTGTGATCCTTCGGAGTTGCATAGGTGGCTTATTTGGGAAATTATAGTTTTTGGTTGTAAATAGATTACTTGCTTTGATATCATAGTTTTTTGCTGTAAACAGATGTGCTTGCTTTGGTATTTGAGCTTATATATTTAATGCAATCCTACTAGGCTCTTTGATATTCATATTATTTGTTGCTAAATCTTAAAAAGTGCATTAATATAATTATAGTAGTCTACTATGTCATTGTTACTTTATAGCCCCCTTACATATACTTTGGCGCATTTCCTATGCATGTGTACTTGCAATGATTAAAAATCACTGTCATTTGAAGCTTGAGTTTGATGCCTCTTTTCAAATATGGGGAAATTGAGATTGATGTGTATTTACAAATTTGGGAAAATCAAGATTGATCCAAAAGCTTGAACAGTGCTTGCAAAGCTGCCTTTGTTATTTTTGCATGTCTTCTAATCCTTTGAAATTGCATGTGGCTTATTCGAGAAATGACAGTCTTTAGATGTAAATAGATATACTTGCTTTGTATTTGAGCTTCTATTTTTAAGGGTACTCCGACAAAGGTCATTGACTTTTATATAGGAGCACCTAATATTTGTTGTTCAAAGCAAAGAGGAGAGAAAACACAGAATTCTGGTAAGAAGCATCGGATGACATTGGTTTGTTCTTGTAACAGTTCTTTTCTTCTATGATAGTCTCTTGATGATTTGTACCTTGCCAACCACGCTCCGTCTTCTATTTGGCTGTGTATGATCTGTCAAAAGAACGTGGCCTGCTAGTCTTTTGATAATTTATCAAATACAAGGAGAAGGTTAACTGGTGGATGATTAGAGTAGGGACCGAACAGAGAAAAGGCAAGTAAAAAAGAGAACATATATTCTAATAGCCTCTCAGAGAAAAACCTTTACTACACCCATATGCTAAAAAAAAGAATCACAAAGGAAAAAAACCCCTTGTAGCACAGAAATTGTTGGGTTCTTTGTTAAGAGAAGTTATTGCATTAGATGGCAGGGGGGAAAAAAAAGAAAGAAGTTATTGCAGTAAGCTCAAACCAAATAGACTATTACTGCGAAGATGCTTGCCTCGACAAAGTCTTGCTCTTTTTATTCCTTCTAAAACCTCCGTATGAATTGTTCCAATAGCAGCATGCCCAAGATCTTTCAAAAGCCTCTGTCTATCTAGATATACTAGACAGTGTGATAGTGCAACCACTGATCACTTGATGTCTTAGAGCTGTGTTAAGTTGATATTAGAATTTCATCTATGGTTGGTTTGGTCAGCTTATAATTACCTCAGATCCAAGCATCTTGGATATTCTAAACAGAACCCCTGTGGTCAATGTAAGGATAGTAGCAAAATAGTTTCACTGATTTGTCATTGGAGTCAAGAATTACAACTGAAGCTATCATGGTTTTTTTTTTTGAAAAAAAAAATGTTGATCATATCAAGCCTGTCCATTTTAAGTTGGTAACATTAAGTGATGACCCACTTATTATGAGAGAGATTAGATGTATTCTTGGTTCATGCTGATATAAATATATACATATTTTCCTTTTCATCTTCCATGTTTCTATACCTTTTCTGGACGTTTAAATTCATCAGGGGAAGCTTTCAGAAAATGAATCCAGGCACTACTTTCAACAACTCATAGATGATGTTGCTCATTGTCACAGTGTGTGTACCGTGGAGACCTAAAAGGTAAGGAGAAATATATGGTACTATCTCTAGTCCTTAATATAAACATTAGATTGACTTTCAATTTGATCCTAAATATAAGAACTCAATTCATTTTTTCTTTCATATTTATCTATTTTTTTAAATTAGTCTTTGTAGTAATTGCACATGTTAAATGTTCATCAAATAGTAGTTTTAGCTAATACACATACATAGTAAGGATATTTTAGAAAAAACAAAACTAATTTAATTCATTTTTTTAATCTTTCTAAATTAGTCAACTAGGTTTTATTTTAAAGACTAGTATTAATTTTCTTTTCCATTTAGTATACCATGTTTTAATCTTGATTATAATTCTGCTATCTATCCTGTTATAGCCTGGAAATCTAGTTCTTGATGCCTTTGGGAATCTGAAGGCTTCTGACTTTGGATTAGAATATGGTTCTATAATTTCATTTTAAAGTTTCTTTAAAAAGTCTAGCTTAGTTTAAAGTTGTGGTTTTAATCATTTTACTAATTTTTTTAAAAAAATGAATCGTATATAATTTAAATTAATGTATTAAGTTAAAATATTTTAAATACAGTAATAATTTATTTTAAGCTTTAAAAATGTTTTAACTAAAATTTTAATTTTAAACATTTTAACAAAAGTTTTGAAAAATTAATAAATTGATGTATTAAATTAAAATAGTGAAAAAGATGGTAAAAATTTATTTTAAGCCTTTAATTTGATAATAATTATTAGATTAACTAACAGGTTTAGATGGTGAGTATACAAGTTATGATTTTTTGTTAATTTATTTAAAAATATGAATAAGGGTTAAGATATAAATTTATTTCAAAAGTTTTCATGCAAGAGCAATAGGTACTAGGAAGTTTTTTTCAATACAAATTTATTTCAAAAAATTTAAAACTGTACCGATTTTGGCCCTACAATTAAAAAGTCAACTGTCAATGTTATTATTTTAAAGGTTAATGTTAGTTTTTTTAACAGGGGCTAAAATTATTATGATTTGAAACTTTTAAGGTAAATTTATACCTAAAAAACTTGAGTGAAAACTTTTAAGGTAAATATACATATTAATCCCATTAACAACTAATAACTAGGGAGTTATTAACTGTAGAAAATTTTAAAAAATAACATGGAACTTGTTAAAGGTAAAGGACTAAAATGAAAATTGCTCTTTGGCCAAAAAAAATGTGGAAATTATCTAACGGTGTGATTGGATGGAGAGACAATTAGAAAGGAAAGTAAAAGAGAAAATAGGGAGAAAAAAGAACTTTTCGCTCTTTGGATTAGAGAATAAAATAGGAGGGGAAAATAGGGATCAACGAAGAGTATTCGGTCTCATTTGCTGCATTAACGCATGGTTCCCTGCATGAAAACTGATTGATAAGTTTGGTGGTTTTTGTTCTTAATCCTTTTGCCTATAGCCTGTGACGCGATTAAGAGGTGTTTAGATTAGCTTTTTATAAATGATTTTATGAAGTATTTTCGACTTGCTTAGAAACATTTTTATCAAGTGTTTAACATTCCCCAAGTCCCGTTACTCTTAAATGGTTCTCCATTTAAGTATTGAAAATTTTGCGCCAAGGAATCTCGAAAATTGTAAATTTTTTAAATATTAAAATCTATATTGGAAATATTATTATTTTTAATTGAAGATATTGTTTTCGATGACTTACTACTGAATTTGAAAAACGTATTAATTTTGAAAAGTTACTCTCAAATCATTTAAAGCTTTACATGAAAAATAAAAGAAATTTTAATTATAACAGCAGTTTAATTTTATAAGATTATCATACTTGCTGAGATTTTTCACTTTACTTATTCTCTCAAGTCTTTTTTTGTGGGAAAAAATGATATAAAAAAAGTGGAAAATTGCAATATTTTAATTCAGGTAGTTAAAAGGTCAAAATCTTAGAGAAGGAAGTGGTGCCTGATCTGGTATTTTGTAAATATAATCAAATGACTAAAATGCTCTTGTATCATATTTTTTTTAAAAAATCAAACTTGTTATTATCAGTGTATTTTTTATCATTGGTTGCTTAATATTTATCATTGTTAATTTACAACTTATTAATAAATAACTTGTCATTATTATTATATTTTTTGTCATTTTCTATTTAACACTCGTCATTATCAGTTTAAAACTTGTTAATAAACTTTTCGATATAAGAGTATTTTTGTCATTTAACTATAGTTGCAAAATGCTAGATCAGGTAAGACTTACCTCTTCTGGAATTTTGACTTCTTAAGTGGCTGAATAGAAATATTGTAATCTTTAATTTTTTTATGTATTTTTTGTGAGTATGATTTTGCTCAAAACAAAAATGTCATCTATTAACTGTGAACAAACAACTACAATTGGTTTATCTGCACTTCTTTTCCTCTTCACTTCCTTGAAAAGTGTGTTCTTTGACCTTTTATTCGGGTAGGGAAAAACAAGAGAGAGAAAAAGTGAAAAGAAAGAAAAATATGAAATCATCAAATAATTTGATGATGCAATAAGTACGATTCTTTTCATTTTGATATTTGATTTGGTTCTAGACATGATATATTTTGATATAGAAATAGATATATTTTAGTCATTTAGATTTTTTTTTTGTTTTCTTTCATCCACGAGGAATAATAGCATTTTTTTCCAGTTTTCTCTTTTCTTATTTTCTTTTCTTCTAATTTTTCTTCCCATCCAAAAGGAAGAGTAAGAGAATTTTTAATTAGTGCTAATGGAAAGCATTTTTCTTGTGAGAAATGAGATATGTAAAAGATATTACTTCATTCAGTTTAAAATATAAGATAAATTTTGTTGAAGAGGTTTGATTTTTTACAAGATAATATTTATTTTTGTTTAAGCATTTAATGATTTTTTTTCCAATTTTGTCTCTATATATTTTCTTTTCTCTTTGATTCATTTATTATCTTTATTAATAAGAGTGTTGTTTTTAAAAAAAATACATGCATTGCATTTTTATTGTTTTAAACTGATTTTAACTAATTTTCTAATAAACATAAATGGAGAAAGTTTACCGTATATTTTGAACATGAGAAAATACCTCTCTATAAATTACTACTATCTCTTATTCTAATTATAAAATCTCATTTATAGTTTACAAATGAGATCTTATAAATAAGACCGGAAGTAATACTTAATAACAATAATTTTTTATTTATAGTTTTTATATAGAGACTCAAATATTATCTCACATTTAAAAGTTGTTTTTAACATTTCATTTTATAATATAAAAAACTACACTCCTTGAACAAAACGAGCACTTATCCGGAAGCACAGGGAACGTTTTCTTAGACAACGCACCGCACATTTATGACTTTTTACCTGCATTTCAAAATCTCATTTTGAAATCCCACACTCATAAGAATTTCTTGTTTTGAAATATTTATTGGATAACAGGCCGTTAGTGAGAGCCAGCGAGGGAGAGAGGAAATAAAAAAATGAATAGAATGAAAATTAAAATAATCAACGTGCATGTTTATTCTTTCGTGCTTTTTCTTATGTGCATGACATTTAACGAAGGAAAGTTATAAATAAAACCAACTAAAATTCCGTGAAATTAAAAATAATATGATGCTTGTTCAGCAAAGTTTTAAGTATGAATTTTTTTGCTAGGTACAAGTGTTCCCTTTCTACTAGAGATAATTGTATATTAAACATGAGCATTTTAATCCTTAGTTTATCCTATTATGAGAAATTAATCATTTTTACTCAATTTAATCCTTATTAGTTGGAATCTTTTAAATAGGCAGCATAACTTCGCTATATTTAAGTCTTGAAGGCGGTTCATTAATTTTTAACTGAAGCGAAAAAAAGCTATATATGGTCAACATTTCAATAAAAACAGATTAAGTTTTACATCTTAAATATTTTTTATGGTTTTACTCCGCTAAAAAAAATATTTTTTCAAATTCATAATTAAGATGTTTTATTAATTTCATCATAAACGATTTGCATATGTAAATTATCTAAGTTAAATTTGACTAATTGACATTAGCATTTGTCTCGCTTGTAACAGTATAAGTATGTAACAAAAAAAAAATTGTATTTAAGTATACATTTTCTTGGAAAAAATACTAAAGCAATAAAATTAAAGTTACACCAAGTTTAATGAAATGTACGGTAGAAATTAGAAGAATGGAAATATTAGCTTAAAAGACTATAATATATATACACACATGGCAAAATATATATAATTATATATATAGTTGGCAAAAAAAAAAGAGAGACCATAACACACACTCACTTAATAAAGTTCAAATTTAATTTCAATTTGGCGGCGAAAAAAATTCGGTTTCAAATTGATCTTGTTGGCATGTATAAGAAAAATAATTACTCCTCCAGCTCTAAATATAAGATCTTTATACTAGTGTGTATAAGGGTTTTATATTTAGAATTAGAAAAACAATTGTAAATATAAAAAAAACAAAAAACTTGTTTTTTTGGGGTATGGAATTATACAGATTACATATTCCCATACTTGTTTACTCCCCGCGCTTTCCCTCTGCTCTCGTAGAGACCGCAGTGGTGAAGAGGATGATTGGAATCAGGTATTTTCCTGTCTTCTTTCTCATTTATCTCTCTCTGTTCTGTTCCTATTTCATCATCGCAGTCTTTCTGTCCTTTTTTCGGATTTGCATTGGCTGCTCATCAGTTTTGATGAGCACCCAATAGTCATCAGATCTGGACAGTTCAGATTTAATTTTAATTTTTAAAATAATTATTTTAATATATATAGGATAAAAAATAAAGATAATCTCTTAACTATTATTCTTTAAAAATATAATTTTTTTTATTTTTAAATAATTATTTAAAAATATTAAATCTAAACTGTTCAGATTAGACCTCGAGATTGCTCATCGTTTGCTGATCACCGGATGAGCACTGAACGCGGACGCTTTTTCTCTTTCTATGGCGGTTCATTACCCATCCACGTTTCAGATGTCCTCGACGTCTTTTTCCTTCCTCTAATTCTTGACAATTGAACCATCCTCTTCCCTCTATTTCCCACTCTTTCTTCTTACTGCCTTTTTGTCCCTTCCGCATTATTGCAAAATCGCAGTCATTCATCTTTCTTTCCATCGGTGCCCGTTAGCATCGTCTTTATCTTTTATTTTTATTATCATGATTATCTCAACGGAAATTTAATTCCCTTCCATTTTCTCCGTGAGACTCAGATTGTTTTTAATTCAAGCCTGCGTCAGATTCTTTCTCTTTTTGTTTTTCCATATCTGATTGCATCCATCTCCCATATTGGGTAATGGCTACGAGGGTTGGAATGACGGGAATGACCTTCCTCTGACGTCATGTCCTGCGTTCTTGTAAACAACGAAGAGGCGAATTCAGTCTCATAGTCGGTGCATTAACGCATTGTCCCTGTGCCGAAACTGATCGATCAGTTTGGTGCCTTTTGTTCTTTATCCTTTTGGCTGTGGCCTGTGGGTTTACGATTAAGCCGTATTGCTCTTAAATGCTTCTGCATTTCCTATCCTCGCTTCTGTTTCGTCCTATATGAGCTTATATAAACATATACATACAGAGCATGCTTTTGGTGATAAACTAGAGAATAGTGAAGCAAAAGAGAGCTCAAATGACGAAGGATCAACCCTCACACTGGTGGTGGCTAGACAATCATAGCACCATTAGACAATCCCCTTGGCTCCAATCCACTATCGCTGGTGCCTACTAAATCCTTTCTCGGTCATCTGTTCCTTTCTTGCTGCACTTTCTGTTATTGCTCTTTGGCACTTTCAGTGTAAAGTACTTAACAAAGCGTTCACTCAGGTCAGCGATGCATTATAGCATGAAGGTTGGTGGTGGAAAATGAATGACTCGGGTCCACCACTCAATCATTCTCTGGTTCGCTGTCTTTTAATTTCTTAGTTTGCCTCAAGCAGACTGTGAACGGTCTCTTGTTAGCCTTGTTTGTGCTTTAGGAAAAAGTTTAAGTATCATTATTTGCTTTCTTAAAGTTCCGGGTAAATTTAAAAAAGGGGGGGAGCGGGGAATGGAGAAATTAGAGGAACACAAGTACCGTGAACGTGAAAAGTTTTGGGGCCTCCTTTATAATTTTCTGGGTGCTACCTTTCAACTTTTTTCCTATTTATTTCTCTGGACTTTACTATGAACTTATACTTGATCGCCATTAAAACATAAAATTTTAGTAATAACTCTGAGATTAAGACAGGTAGGGTGATTTGATGAATTTGTGTATTGTGTGTTGATGGCAGAGCTGAATGAAAAGACCAAGACAATATTAGAACTGATAGAGGAAGATGCAGATTCTTTTGCGGAACGTGCAGAAATGTATTACAAGAAGCGACCCGAACTTATCCACATGCTCGAAGATTTCTATCGGACACAGCGGTCATTAGCTGAGCGCTATGATCAAGTCAAATCTGATACTGGAATTCGCCTCCTCACGACAGGTGTATCCCCATTTCCGCAGACCAAATACCAACCAGACAACGTAAAGGGTCTTGAGGATAGAAGTTATGATAGCTATTCCGAGCATTGTGATGCTGAGGAATCTGTGGAGTCTGAAATTGATGATTCTGAGCTGAAATTAACTACCAAATTTGCTGACGATGATGAACTGATGAGGTTGAGGGAGGAAATTGAGAGACTCGAGGAAGAAAACAGGGCTTATAAAGATCAACTCAACCAGAAAGATGCCATAAATGATGAAGTGATGATCCTGAAAGAACTAGTGGGAGGACTCAGAGAAGAGAACATGGCTTACAAGGATCAAATGAAGCTGAAAGATGCCTTGTCTAATGAAGTAACGATATTGAGGGAAGACATAAAAAGATTCAGAGAAGAGAATAGAGGACAGAGGGATCAACTCAAGGAGAAAGACGAAGAGAAAATAAAGGTAATAAGACATCTGAGCTTAGCAATAGATTTGCTGAGGGAGGAGAATGCGAAGATGAGAATCTATGTTGCTAAGGACTACAACAAGAAGTGGAGTAACCCATTTGGGTTCAACAAACTCAAGGGAGCCTTGTCATGGAAGTTGCTCAATGGTTAACGGAACCCTAGTACTCTAGCTTCCTAGTTGTGGTTGTCATGACGTGGTCTTGTAATCCAGTAGTTCAATAGTTTCGTTCCTGTTCTGAGAATCCCGAGCTTCTTGTAATGTAAATAAACCATGTTTCTCTTAATTACAATAGTTAAAGAGCAGATCGCACGTAATGCCTTGTAGTATAAATCCCGAGTGGCTTTTATTATAGATCAACTGTATTTCTTTTATTCGTTTAATGCAAAGTGCGCAAAGAACAGAGTGAGCCAAAAGGGTTTTTGTGCAACACCGGATAAATTGGTGGCCCTCGAGGAATCTTCAGCTAATGCTATTTCTAAGGTCAGTTTGGTTGTGCATTTTGCCTTTTTAGTGGATCTCTATTGCATAGAACAATTAATAGCAACAAAGGACCATGTGGGAGGGAGTATTCCTTTTTAATTTTCAGTTCAGTAATAGACAATATTACATGGACAGTGACAAGCCTCGCCATTCTCTAACCTCATGGACATTAACTTTACCAGGAGTTAACAATGCCTTATACCTAACATGAAATGCCCAAAGAACATAAAAGAACAAACGAAAGCAGCACTGAAGTATAAGCAACATCCGCATCCAGTTACACAAAACGAAATTGCATCAAGAAAATTACCAGTGAAGCCAGATATGAAACAGAAATCAGAGAGCGAGATGAAGCATGGGAAGCAGCAGGCATGGAGGCCAATGGCGGAAAAGCCAGTACAGAGCCAGGAGTGTCCAACACTTGAGGATTGGGAGGGCTAGGACTTGAAGGGATTGTGGGCAAAGAGGACTGTGAAGGAGAAGAAGCAACTCCCCTTGGAGTTGGAAACAGAGGCTCAATATCTGGGGATAACATAGGAGCTTCTTCAGAGCTTGCTGGTGATGCTGATATCGTAGAAACATGAGTACTTAATGGAGATGCTTGAGCTAATGATGGACAAGGGTGTGCCGCCATTAAGGCGAATGATAATAGTATAGCCCAGAATGAGCAAAAGGAAGCCATGAATGATCACAAAATCAATTGCTCCGTAATGAATGTGTCTGTGAGAGAAAGAAGAACAGAAAAGGATCAAAAAGAAGAAAAGAATGGCTGGTGGAGAAAGTGAATCTGAAGAGGCTGATGATTGAGGAATTAAAAGAGGATTACGAGAAGTGGTGGTGGGTTCGCTCTGCACTATTCTGATCTTTTGTCATGGCCCTCACTATTGATTATCTTCTGTGGTTGTATTGTTATTTGCTATATGTTATGTTTGTTCATTTTTTAAGAAAATAATATTTGATTCTATCAAATTTTTTTCATAATAATATGTGTTGATGGAAAATAAAAATTTTATGAGTTTTTGAGTATGTTGTGGGAAAATAAACCTTTGTATTTTTTGGGTGAAAGCTGTAAGAGTGTATTTAACATATCTATTGTTTACCTTTTTCTAGTATCCATTAAATGTATCCGAAATTTTCTTGCCTCAAAAAAGAATACAGAGGGATTGATGAGACCGGAGAACACGAGCATAAAGTGAAGTGCATTTTCGTGGCCATCAACTAAAGAGGTTTGGTAGCTCAATCTTCCTGGAAACCATTTTCCGACGGTGGGGACATTTTCCTTTAAATATAGGAAGATGGCTTCCCATCATTTTTTGTGGAAAAATTTTTGGGACAACTTTACCCCCTAAAGAGAAAGCACCAAGGGACAGGGATGATGGAAGAGGAGAAAAGAGCTGGATGGAACATCAAAATTATACAGCTAAAGGAAGAAATGAGAGGAAACACATTTAAATACTCTCTAAAAAAAACCACTGAATAATGAGTGGGCATTTTTAGATGAAGTAATTTGATCCTTCCTACTCATACGAAATGAGCACATTCAATTTTTTTTTTTTTTGGTGAATGAGCACATTCAAATTTGATACAAGGGAATCTATATTTTTTTGTGTAGATTCGAATTTGCTACAAGAATATTTCAATTTTCAGTATCAAATTCAATTTTGCTAACTCTTTTCCTTGTTATATTGAAGCTTAAATTTCATCCGACATAACTTTATCAATTTAAATATCAATTAGGCAAGTCACCTATCACTAAAAAGTTATTTGAGTCTAGTTTTTAATGAAATAAAAATCCATTCACAAATTTGAATTTGATCCACCTCATGACTTGGAAACGAGAAGTTTTAAGTAAAAAGTAAAAATCTGAATTGATAAAAGCCAAGAGAAATATAATGACTAAAAACAAAACGTTTGAGACATTTAGAATTGCAAGCTTTCGAAAGAGGAAGTTCCTGCAACTACGAGAGAATATAGGAAAGAAGTATAGTGACTAAAAATAAACGTTATCTTCATATTTATATTTGTATTATTTATTATTTTTATTTATTTATTAAAAATTAATATTTATGATTTTTTTATGAAAATCTATGATGATTTTTATATTTTATTGAGTATTTTATTTATTTATTTATTTAAATGATTATTTATTAATTTATTTTTTTGGATTATTGAATTTTTTTTAATACTATTATTATTCTTTAATGTTGAAAAGCATTTTTTTTTAATATCTTTTTTTTTTCCATTAAGGCTAACATGGTAAATTGCACAATTTTTCAATCCATTTTCATCTAACTAAACATAAATTTTTCATCAGCTCATTTTTCTTTCCAATGCTTACCAAATATGCCATTATTTAGACATTTTCTATTCTATTTCATTCTTTTCTTTTCTATTTCTTTCCGTTCCAATTAATTCGTTCTAACCAACAGACCCTAAAAGTAAAAACTAGGTATAGGTGAGAACCTGGAAAAAAAGAGAGAGCAGGACAAATAAAACTGTTAATGCTAATAGCCAAGCCAAAATACACCTAACTTTCCTTAAATTTGGAATGCCACCCTTCTTGTTTAAAATTGACACCCTCATTTTTTAAATTTTGACAATAAACTCCCTGCTATTAAATCTAATCTAGATTATATGCCATATAAGATTAATTAAAATTACTAGAAAAATGACATTGAAATTTTTACTTTTCAAGTTCAAACACATAGGCCGTTGGCCAAAAAGAAAAAAAGCTTAAAGGTAATTTTATCATTCCTCTAAGCAATCCCTAATTTTCACTTTTATTTAACGCCATCTTTCTTTTTCCAGCAACTCCTCACTTCCATCGATGACTTTTCTTGAGAGTTCCTCAAAATCCATCATTTTTTGTTTTCAAATTCTAATGATTTGCGCCCTAAGCGCCTTTCTTAGTGTTTCTTCAAGCCCAAAAAAGCATGCCTTTGTAAATAAAAGATGCGTACATCCAAAAAAAATTTAAATTTTTTTGCTATATATAAATATTATTTTATTGGGGACAATCTGATTTGAAATATTTTTAAGATATTGTCAGATACTAAATGTGAATACTTCTTGTATCAGAAATTCAAATTTTGGTTTGCCTAAAGGACTATTCCTTTCACTATGATAATAAATCCAAAAGTTTTTTTACAGTACATTTGACAAAAAAGAGACCCACTGCAAGCATAACGTACATGATCGTTGTGGAAAGCAAGTAACGTGAATAATAATAACAATAACAATTAAAAAAAACAAGACTTAATAAACACCAAATAACTAGTAAGAAGTAACACAGAAAGGAAAACGTCATTAAAACATTAGCGACTCTGCACAATCACCTATTCAATTTTCAGACCCAAATGATAAAGCTTTCACTCAATTTCAGTGAAAAACAGAGGCCAGAAGACAAAACAAAATCATAGGATCTTGTCATGCACTTAATTAATTTCACTATTACACGTTGAAAACTTCATGTATACTTTAGACATGGGTCTGAGAAGGTTATAGTTATACGTATTCTGGCCTAATAATAACAATAATGATAAAATGTTAATAATAAAGATCACAAGTGCAATCTCATTGTCTTTGTACTAATGGCTTTCAATGCACTAGATTTGGTCTCTTAGTCCCGTTTGGTACAGAATATTAAAAATGAGATATTGGGATTGGAATTGAGATTACAATTGAAAAAAATCATTAAAAATACTTAACATAAGTAATTATTTGTTATATGGGATTGGGCAAACCCATAGAGGCGAGATTGGGAAATACCACTTCTCTCCATAGTATTCGCCAATCCCACATACATAGGTTTCGCTAATCCTATATACCAAGCATCTATCTAATACAAACATCTCTTATACTAAACATTCTTTAATAAATTTCTCAATGCAATTCTAATTCCAATCTTTCATTTTTAATACTTCCTACTAACATAACTTTACTTCCATGGGAAAAATTTCCCAATTTCTTGATGTTAAAGCTAGCCCCAGAAAATTCCTTGATGTTAAAAGAAAATCATGTAGTTTGGTAAACTTTGTAGCGTTGAAATTAGAGGAATTTTCAAAGAAATAACTTATAAAATATTAAATAAAAAGGGGAAAAAAAAAGGATCTCCCGCATCGGTTTCAATCATCACGGAATGCGCATATGAAGCAAGAATTTGATTTAGAGCATTATGCAAAAAGCATTTCCCTTCCGGCATTTTTTTTTCACGAGTCTGTAAATACTCCTTGCTTTTAAAAATGGAAAGTATTTGAAATCAATAAGCATAATCATTAACGAAAATCATAAAAAAAAATGTTAAAAATTAAAAAATTACATACAGGAATCCATTCACAAAAATTGTCGGTCATTTACTTATTAATTGTTATCAAAACCAATACTAATATTGTAATGAGTCGCTATTTTGCAAATTGTTTTCTTTTCTGATTTGAGTAGTTTGTTAGGTTGTATTGATAGTGTTTTTTTTTTTTTTGAGTGTTTGCTCTCTTCGGCCTTCTTTTGCTATCAGTGTTTGTAATCTGAATTTGTGATTAATAAAACTGACTTCTTTTTACCCAAAAAATAGGCATAGAATGTAAAATGAAAACAGTTCTCGGTAGCCAAAAACAAAGGAAAACAATGTTCTGGTGTTAATTTTATGAAAAATAAATTTTTGACTCAAAAGGAAAATTTAAAAAATAATACAAAATTTAGGTTCTCATTAAAAAAAAAAAAAAAGGCACTCATTCACATAACATGTGTCTTCGTGCACGAGTGATAAGCGTGGGCTATGGCAACGATCACAAAGGAGTTAAAGTTTTGAAAGGTAGCTGGGCTACAGAATAAGACAAGCCCAACCCAAAACCCGAAGCCCTTACATCCTTCTTAGTGTTTGGGCTTTATTTTATTGAAAGCATTCAAATTCACTTGGGCTATCCCTAGTATTGTGGATTGCGTCTTATCTGCATTTCATCCATCCAAATAAAGCAAACACCGCTTTTTGTAATAATTATATAATACTCCTTCACTTTTAATTCATTTTGTAGTGTAATTTACACTGTAAAATAAATTTTATATTTAAGACTGAAGGGAGTATATAATTCTGTTGGGTTATGTGGGTCAAAAAAGAAAAAGGAAAATCAATACAAGTGCCTAGCAAGTTACAATAATTGGTTTCAGAAAGTGTTGAAGAGGCAGCCTTCACTTGCTCATAATTTGCAGTCACCAACAGGAGACAGTTGCACAGTCACAATCCAGCTGTATCATGTTGTGAGTTCATAAATACTTTATTATTTAATTATCATATTTAATCAGTTTTGTATAAATAATCAATGAAATTTCAATAATGAATGTTACAGAGTTTAATTAATAATTTGTCTTACAGTTAAAAATAACATTTTTAAATGCCCAGTAACATCACTCGGCAGCAATTTATAACAGTTATCTGACGTACTTAAATAGCATTAGTTTTCCCACCAAAAAGGTAGGTGAAAAAATATTTTTAAGACATTAGGTATTACTAGAAAAACATTGAATATTAGTTTTTTTTTTCATTCATTTTCTTTCTCTTTATCTTTACTATAATTAATAAGGGCACAATTGTAGATGAAGCATTAAAACAGGTACAAGAAGTGACGAATAAAAATGACCAAAATTCCTCCCTACAAATGACAAATAATAAGTAGCAAAGTGCTACATGTTCTAAACCAATATTGAATGCGGCTTAATTCAATTCTATTTATTTCCCAATGGGAATAGACAATAAATGAAAATATTTATCTATAGTACTGAAAATTGGATGTCGCCATTTATATTTTGAGAAATAGACATGAAGCAATCACACACACATATATATATATATCACGTCCACTATATATACACACATAACAGAATATACTAATATGGCAATTCATTTATAATAAACTGATAACAACTCTTATCATTTTTAAGTCATAAAATATGTGCAGGTCCCAAAAAAAATAAAAATTGTGACTCTCATATATAAAAGCTAATTTAATTAAGGCATGCACATAAAGTAATTAAGGTCACTTGATCTTGACCCCAAAAAAAAAAAACAAAAGAAGGAAGTTGAGCAGAAAACAGAAATATCTCAAATCTAACGAGTTCGTTGAACTACTGCTTAGTCGTATTTTTCAATGAAGCCAATATATATATATTCAGTAGCCCCCAAAAAAATAAATAAAAGTGACTGAATATGATGTGAATAATATCATGCCGCACATACAGTTGCCTCCAAATTGTTTTCTTATCTCCCAAGTAAGCAACCTATCCTCATCCTCACGTAACATCGTGCACCTTCAAAGTCGGCGCTTCTCTTGCTAATTTAATTAACCGCAGACAAGAGAAATTTAGAGATTATCGAAATAATAAAGAAAGTAAAACTGTATTATATTAAAGTAAATTGCGAGCGTATGAAAATAATCAAGAAAAGATAAACCGCGTGACAATTTGTGTCTCTCGAGCCGACACAATGCCTTCAATTTCTTGTATGGTGAGATCATCAGCAGCCACTTGAAGCTCACTTTAGAAATTTTCTCACATCCCACGACATCATTCAAGCCATTAAACAGAAACGAGCAAGAAACTAAGTAGCTTTTATATATATATATATATATATATATATATATATATATTCTCTCAAGCTACAAATATTCTTCCATATGCTTGATCTCTCGCACTGCTTCCACACACATTGAACATTACCCACGACATATATAATGCAGCATCACTGTGTGATCATTGTCGGAGCAGGCCCTTCTGGCCTCTCTGTGGCTGCATGCTTAACTCAACGATCTATTCCCTTCGTAATCCTCGAAAGAGATGACTGTTTTGCTTCTTCGTGGAACAAATATTCCTACGATCGTCTTCACCTTCACCTCAGAAAGCAATTCTGTGAGCTTCCTCACATGTCGTTCCCACAATCTTATCCTCAGTACGTACCAAAGAAGCAGTTTTTACAGTATTTACATGACTACGTGTCGCACTTCAGAATCAGTCCTCTCTACCGCAGAGCCGTGGAGAGGGCGGAGTACGATGAGGGTGGCCGGGAATGGAGGGTGAAAGCTAGGAATGGAGATTCCGGGGAGGTGGAGGAATATTCCGGGCGGTTTCTGGTGGTGGCCACGGGAGAAAACAGCGAGCCTTTTGTGCCGGAGGTGAAGGGGCTAGCTGGGTTCAAAGGGAGAGTGATTCATTCAACTGGGTTCAAGTCAGGGAAGGAGTTCAAAGATGAGCATGTTCTGGTGGTTGGATCTGGCAATTCTGGTATGGAAATTGCATTGGACCTAGCCAACCATCGAGCCAGAACTTCCATCTTGATCCGAAGCCCGGTAATATAAGTCATTTCTTTATATCTCAGCTGGAAAATGTGTGTATTTATACATGGTTTGTTTGTGATCAGTGTGCTTAACTGAGAGGGGTTGAATTAATTAATGCAGGTACATTTGCTGTCAAGGAAGATGGCGAATTTGGATTGATGCTACTGAAATATTTGCCTTTGAACATAGTGGACTCACTTTTGGTGATTCTTAGCAAAATGGTTTATGGCGATGTTTCAAATGTGGAATCGAGAGGCCTCAGGAAGGTCTTTCTTTCTTCATGAAGACCAAGTATGGCAAGTATCCAGTCCTTGATGTTGGAACCTACCAGAAGATCAAATCTGGGGAGATACAGGCAAGCCAATCATGGCCTGCATCTATTTCACCTTCTTAATTGTTATTCAATTAGGAACAGTCCTCTAGTCTGTTAGCTCGCCTACATTTGCAGGCAGCATGCTGATATATATTCTTCAAGAGAAAATGATATTTTAAAGACATGAATTCATATTACGGAAGAATTCTTCAATTTAGAAACTCTCGCGTAGACACTTGGGAACATAAACAGTGCCCCTTTTTTTTTTAAAAAAATATAGATATAATTCAACCTGTAGATTTTATATTCTTTTTAGTATTATTAAGGGTTTTTTCTCGAATGATTCTGCACTTTTGCTTCCATGCTCGAAACGTAAAGTGAATTTGACTAGAGAACGCAGGTGGTTCAAGAAGAAATAGAAAGCGTGGAGGGCAACGACGTCGTGTTCAGGAATGGCAGGTCGCAACCATTTGACTCCATCGTTTTCTGCACTGGCTTCAAAAGATCAACGCACAAGTGGTTAAAGGTATGGGATTCAATTCAACCCAACTGATTCACCTTTGCGTTTTACGACTTGTTAATCTTTGCGTTACAATATTATACTCATAAAGAACCCGATAATCACGCGGCTTGTTTGATAGGGGGCCGATTATCTCTTAAATGATGATGGGATTCCCAAGCTTGATTACCCCAACCATTGGAAGGGAAAGAATGGCTTGTATTGCGTTGGATTATCAAGAAGAGGCTTCTATGGAGCTTCCGCAGATGCTGAAAATATAGCTAACCATATTAGCTCAGTTGTGTCATAGAGCAAAAGGTTAGATTATGATATTAGAATACCTTAATCTTGGAATGGGCCCTAAATATGCAGATTCATGGACTTTTGACAAAAACTTCAATGTCTGAGAAACAGGAACTACAAAGGATGAAATTATTATGTATTACATCAATGCCCTCCAGGCTTATCAAAGAACCCCTCTTGCGTACACAACTTTTTCCCTAAAACAATACTGAGTATACATGCAAAATTGTAATCAATTGCAGGAGTGAGCAAAAGAAAGAAGGGAAAATATGTAAAATAAATAATAAATAACATGACGACAAAAACCCATTTCTCACCCCATTCATAAAAAAAGAAAAGCATGTAATTTAGACTTTGGAGCGAGAACAGAAAAGGAGGAAAAAAATTATCCCCTCTAGCATCCCCCTAGTAAGAATCTAGATTGATCAATTTCCACCCGTTGCCACCAAGGTTAGCTGCGCCGGTACTGTTGCAGCGCATCATGGGGGCCCGAAATGTGTTTTCCAGCACTGCTGCTAATGCGCGAGGAATTTCATATTCCAACCACAAAAGTGAGAATTTACGCCCAGAGCAGTCCATCAAAGTCAATTTCAAAGTTTGAAACTGGACTATCACCCAAGTCCCAGTCTAGTGGTTGATCATCTCCCAATGAATCCACATATGGATTCAAAAGATCAGAAGATCTTTCAGATGGGATTCCATAATCTCTCAGTATGCAGGATGAAGCAGCTGCAGCTTCTTCCCTCTCCAAAACAGCAATATAGTTATCTTCAAACTCGAAACATAGATATTTGTTTTTGCAAGCTGATCACAAGCAGAAAGAACAATTTGAACGCGATGCTTCTTAAATAAGCAACAGAGGATGATAGATAGAGGATGTTACAACTTACAATCAACAAGATGAGCAAGGTGATGGATGTTTCTTATTCGAGTCCCGTTGAATCTCAAGACCTGCAACTTTTCTTTGTGAGAAAATATGTCTAAAACAATATTACGTCCGGTACTTAATATAAAAGCTGATTGATTAATTTGAGTAGATTAAGAAAGTTCATTAACTTCATTATTTGTAATAAATAGGCATTATCTTCTATAAAATACCCCTACTAATCATGTATATTAGTTAGAACTATGAAATATTTAACTTGTGCAACTCCTACAAAGACTACTTTCGAAAATATGAATAAATATGAAAGATAAAGTGAACTGGGGTCTTATATTTAGAATCAAATTAAATGTTAAACTAGTTTTTATAGTAAGAACTGAAGGTAGTACAATACAATCACTGAAGTATGCTAGGTGAGGGATATTTTTAATTCAAGTCCAGCGGGCAATGGAATTTCAAACCTCCTACTTTTTTTTTTCAGAGAACATACATCTATGCAATGCAATCACATATCTAAACTAGCAGCAGTTATTCTCACGCATATAAATGACTTGCCTGCTGATTGCTCATATCTTCGTAACCTATGTTGACTTCGTTCGCCAAGACCTGTCAATCAACAAGATGAGCAAGGTGATGGATGTTTCTTATTCGAGTCCCGTTGAATCTCAAGACCTGCAACTTTTCTTTGTGAGAAAATATGTCTATGTCTAAAACAATATTACGTCCGGTACTTAATATAAAAGCTGATTGATTAATTTGAGTAGATTAAGAAAGTTCATTAACTTCATATTTGTAATAAATAGGCATTATCTTCTATAAAATACCCCTACTAATCATGTATATTAGTTAGAACTATGAAATATTTAACTTGTGCAACTCCTACAAAGACTACTTTCGAAAATATGAATAAATATGAAAGATAAAGTGAACTGGGGTCTTATATTTAGAATCAAATTAAATGTTAAACTAGTTTTATAGTAAGAACTGAAGGTAGTACAATACAATCACTGAAGTATGCTAGGTGAGGGATATTTTTAATTCAAGTCCAGCGGGCAATGGAATTTCAAAACCTCCTACTTTTTTTTTCAGAGAACATACATCTATGCAATGCAATCACATATCTAAACTAGCAGCAGTTATTCTCACGCATATAAATGACTTGCCTGCTGATTGCTCATATCTTCGTAACCTATGTTGACTTCGTTCGCCAAGACCTGTCAATCAAAAAGAGGAGTGAAGCAAAATCATACCGTACAACTCAGTGCCACATGCTATGCTACACTTTTAGCAATACAACTAAACATCATATAAAATATTGTCAAGGAAGAATTCCAGCAACCAACCTGGGAAAGGATTACTATCTGTTCCCCTTTGAACCTTGCTAGAGAATAGCGTGCCTTCGTCAATAGCTTCAGCTGGCCAGGGGGGAAAGGAAAATAAAACTCAACAGACTAATTGCATCACATTAACAACTTTCAGGTGCTAATAAATCTGAACTTACCCCTATGGAGTCTTCACATTCCTCTCTGCCAAAAGATCAATAATTAACGTTCAATTAGACGTGCACCCTCAGGAGGGAAAAGTGAAGAAAAATTGCCCAATGTGAAGAACAGAAACGAGTCAGACAACATACTCTATCAATGGCTCTGAGAGGGGTGTGAACACTAAACCGGCAATTATTAGATAGGAAGGCTGACCTCCATCAATGTGATAGGGAACCTTGAAAAGAGAAATAAGAATTAGGAAAAGAAAGAACTCCACATCATGGAATAGCGATATTGATTAATGCTGGATTACTACAACATACCAAATGAACTCGTGGGTTTAAAACTACTTTGGCCTTCATTGGTTTTCCCCCTCTAATGATGCCTAGCTCTGCAGTGTCCCCTGCAAATCTGTAAAACAACATTAAATTTGAGAAGCCACAAAACAAAACACTTGTACCCCCACAGAAACATGATCTTGCAGATAAATTACCAACTTACAGCAATTTAAGTGAGGTAAACATGTAATTAAAGGTCAAAGTTCACAAAAATATTTTGCAATATTTATAGTAAGTGAAAAGTAGTGATAAACTGTACACTGGATCTCAAGTAATTCAGAAAAAAGGAAGACCATACTTTTGACTAATGAGGAATCTGAATGCAATTCGTTCATTTGATCTGAATGGAATTGTTCCTTCACAACCAACATGAACATCATCAAAGCTGAAAATGACATCACCCTGAAACAGAAGATTTTATTTAAAATGTTAACGCACATTTCAAAGGGTTTGAAGTAGCCACAAGTTTGGGTCCACAGGCATGCCATACCTCCAGCCCTTTTCCTTTGAAAAAAAAAGAATCCGAAAAAGATCTCAAAATAAATAAGTTGACAGACTATTCAGCAAGGATGGTACAGAGGTCACTCTAGCAGCTATTGAAAATTGACATCCCTCATGGAACAGAATTTCTGACAAACAGTTCAAATCCTATAGAATCCCACGTTTCTTAAAAGCTTTTTGTTTGACTCTCAATTCAGTTACCATTCAAGAGACCATATTTTTGGAAGCCAAAATTGTCCAATATACCTCCTTTAACACATTGTTAGCATCAGTAGTTGGTTCAACTCTGCGTACCAAGACACCCTGTATCACATAAACAACATATAATTAGCTCTTTACGAGGGCAACATAATTATGCTTTTATATTCCATCATATTACAAAATCAGAAATACCATTGACACAAACATTTGCTTTTCAACCATATGCAGCCATGCGATCAAAAATGTCAACACGTGATATATTACATTATCGACTATGGGCAATTTATATGGAGGGGAATACAAATAACTACTGCATTAAATCAGTGGAATTCAATCATCAATCATTGAACATTAATAGTGAAGACAATAATGTTTCCGGTATGTCCATCTAGACAATAAGTAATATTTTCCAAACCATAGATGAATGAGCCATATAATAGGAATTAATATCCTTGTGTCCCAATTCCAATTGTTTAAAGCTTATAGCATCCCATCTTCAAAACTCTCTATTTTTCTACTCTCTATCTTCACCATACACCTGGCAGTTTTCCAATACTTTTCCTTCCATGGTCAATTCCTTCCATTTCCTGCTCTTCAAACACACAAAGCCACCATATTCACATTCTTATGGAAGTGGATAACATTTTATTCTCATGACAAGGCCCATAATATAAAATTTATGCACAACCAACCAAGATTAGGTGATATTTAAGAAGAACATGGTATTTATGAGTTAATCTAAGAAAAATATCAGATGTGATCATGTGATGTCAAGAATGTGGCTATAATGCTAGTATGCAAGCTGCTTTCGACCCTCTTAAAATTGTATATAGACCAACCTCATTAGATTGTACTTTCAGGCATGCTCTTAGAGCAGGATTCTCTAACTTCTGTAAAAGTACACCAAGGCAAGGGAAACCTGACAGTAAAAACACAAATCCAGACAAGAACAGCAACAACACATATGCATGTTATGTTTGATTTATATGTTAGAATCACAATGGATGTAACAGATGAAAATAATTACTGAAAAAGAGTGATTGTAAACTAATTTTGAACATGCAATCCTGAAGCTAAACGATGCTATAGACATCATAGGACACGAATATAAAACAACAAGGAAACAGATTGTGACTCCCAATTAAGAATAACTGTAGTTCCTGTTTTGTGCATAGATACTAAGAGATTAATGTATGGACATAAAATAGAAGAAAATACGTGAAATATTTTGAGCCTGTCAAGAGGATTGCCAAGAACTCCTGCAAACTTGATATCAAAGAATGGTACAATTGTGAATGCAGAAGTCTTAAGCTAAGTAGCTGCCACTTGGTGTCGGAAATAGGGGGAAAATGTTCTTAGAGTAATACAAAATAACAATTGGTTTCATATAACAATAAATTAACCATGCAATTTGACGCAGTGACTCCAGAAACATTGGGACACTTTAAAGCTACCAAATATTAGCAGATTTAATAAGGGCCTCTTACCAGTGTACTTCCCATTCCTCTCATAGTCATCCAGAAAATGAGAAACAACAGTGGTTGGTATCACATATCCAATATTCTCGGCCTCTTCAGATCTGTAGACCTAGAGACAGAATCCCATTAGTAAATGAAAAAAGAAAGAGCAGGCAGCATATGTGAGCTACTAATTAAATAGCAAAAGCTAAAAAAAAGTAGGATCAGAATTATGCAGTATTATCTAGTTTTCCATTACACAACTAGGGTTGTTATTCTCCCAAAATGGAATTCTAATAACTTGCCCAGGAAAGCTACTTCTCACAGAAATTTTCAAGCCACGTAACCACTGACATATCAACTGAAAGTAGGCCATATAACTACCTGAAATGCAACACCAATGCACTCCCCTTGGTCATTGAAGGCCGGACCACCACTATTACCTAAAATTTATCAGTATCATCAATGGGCATCATGATTTAGATAGGAAAGAAATCATCAGAGAAATATTAACCCTGAGGGTGGAGTGAAACTAAAGTGTAAGCTCTACTGACCAGGATTTATTGCTGCATCAATTTGTATCCCCAATAAGTCAGATGATCCATGAGCATATGATGTGACCTATTAAATTTTACAAATAACTTGGCAGTAAGAACTTAGTAAGGTCCTAGTACGTCAAGGACTGATCTGATATCGCAACTGATCTAATTAAGAGGTTTGAATGGTCACATTCAGGTTACCAAACCTCTATACGAGATACAACTCCCTTTGTCACTGAAATTGTGTCTCCTCCAAGGGGGTATCCCACAACAGTTACAGCATCCTACAAGAATGGAAAATTTGTAATCAATAAAATCTTTCAACCATCGACTATAGAACCCTAAATCCAAATTCAACATTGATGGAAACTAAGGGCCGAAAAAATTAGTGGGTTTGAAGATAGCAATGAAGCTCTTTCTCTCGAACCAAAACTTTATTAGGTCCCTGTTGCTGAAGATTGTCCCATAAAGAGCAAAAAGAATTTTGCCTCAATTGTTTATTCCTTATTCCTTATCGGAGCAGAAACACCTAATCTCTTTCAATCTCTACTACTTCTTCAAACACATTATCATTGAAATCAAATGATTTAATTAAGAATTATCTTTCAGGTTAGCATAAAATATTATTTTATTGCACAAGCATCTATCCACTCTTTTCCAGGTGTTCCCTTGACATAGTTGGCATGGGTAGTGAAGAAATCAAATAGTTATCTTGTCAACAGATGTGGTAGAGAGGGTGGAAAATGGGAATATGGTTCAACTTCCCTTTTCATGCTGCATCTGCTTAATATAAATGGATCATTATGTAGGAGACCGTCAGTATAGTTTCTAAATTCATACACTGGATGTTATTTGTCAAATTTCTAAGTACTTCTAACAGATTTTAAGCATTAAATATCTAATGATAAAGTTAGGACTATCATCATTTACCTAAAACTTCACAATAAAGTTAAGTTTCAACCTAGGTCCAACAAGACACCTGAAACTCTCCGAGAGTGCTGAAATACCAGTAACTCAATTGACTTCAATTTCATTAGTAAATTAGTCACTCATCTCTTCAGGAGAGATTACATTGAAGAAGGACACAAGAAAGGAAATAAAAAGCATTCACAACAAGACAATCAATGAAGGCCTCCAAAAATGAAAAGATATATTCCAAACCTGAAGATGTGGCAAACGTCCAAATCTGAGAGGTTCTACTTCTCTCCAAAAGTCCTCACTTTCTACTGTAAGCAGTGCTATATCACAGTCAATACCTCTCGCCAGAACCTGCACATATTGCATTGAACATGACTACATGAACATGTGCCAAATATCCATGTCCCTAGATAATAGAGAAAATGCAATTCCGACATAGTAAAACTGCAGCAAGCCATGTTAAAGCAAGCTGTTCTTAACACTCAAAAACTGACAGGAGCATCATATGAGGGGGGACCAAGGAACAACCGTTTAATAGGAGCAATACCTTAGCCACATATTTTGTATCATCGCCTCTTCTCTTAACTTTTACCTGCAATCACCCCAAAAATTGAAGACAACATGATTATCATAGTTTGTTATATGCATCATATACTAAGAATAATTGGAATGTTAGAATACAGAAATGGTGAAAGAAGAGCAGTATATAATTTTAGTAACTGGATGACTTTATAGCAGAGTTTCAAATTTGCAATAGTCATAAACAAGCCGAAGTTGGCAGTTCCAGGCTTACATTCCTAGATCGCATAGCCAGTTATTAAGACAATCATAAGATCTACGAAATAACCTTCTATAACTTCTCTTTTCATTCAGTATGTACTAGGGGCAAATTTCTCTCACATTTCCACTTTTTGATGAACTATCTCATGAACATGGCTTATTTGGCTACCAATTTCTAGAAGTTAACACAAAGCTTAGTGGTGAAACTTCTGTCACTAGATCTGATAAAGATTAAGTACTCAAGAAATTTACCTGGGTATCATGCTCCACACAGTGTGCATTGGTCAGAAGTTTCCTACCCTCAATCATGAATGCACTGCACAAGATGTAGCCCGTAAGATTAAGAGAAACAGATCCTTCATATATGTTGATTACAAATATTTACCTTCCAGTACTTGTGTATTGTCTCTGTTTTTGCCAAGGAAGTGAATAATCTGGCGCGGTATGGGTGCAGTAAACCTTAAAATGTTACGAAAAGAAAGATTTTATCTTTGAGAAGTTACATACAAAAAGCAATTGGAATAATAACACTGCATAACATAACAAATCAAGATGATGACCGCTGAATTACAATTCCAGGAAAAGTGATTTAAGGCACCATAAACTGCTAACAACATTAATTATATTTTATTTAATGAAATTATTGACAATCTATATAAATGGAAGTAAAAAAATTGAATTTAAATCCACTTGACGAACTGATGACTGCATGAAAAGTCCCAAGTTGAAACAGCCCAAACATGAAAATTGACAAAGTTGGGGAAAGGAGGGGAAAAAAAAAAAAAAAGTGCAAACACCATATTTGAGTTGGAACTTTGAAATTTGATTATTTGATTTCCTTAAAAAGAGTTAGTATTAAGTGAAAAACAGTAAAAGAGTGAAATCTTTACCTTCACAACGGCGTTAAGGAAATCTCCATCTTGTATACTGCTTGGTTCAACCTGAAATTAAAATAAAATTGTCTTAAAACGTCAAAGAGGGAAAATCTATTCAAGATTCCTCACAGATATTAGTACCAGCTGCTCCTTTGAATCAATCAGAAACTCCTTATCTTTCCTTGGCATGCCAAATGGTTTATGAGCAATTGGTTGGAGTCCCACCATATCCCTTCTACCACTGCCTCCATCAGCATATAGAGCAAGCCTTTCATCTTTTGATCGCCCTGGATGCTTCTTCTGCGCAAAAGCTTCTATCAGGAATGACAAACTTAAGATTGTTGAGATGGAATAACACGTGCGTTTTCATTATAGATAAGGGAAACATATATTCAAGTGCTAGAACTCATTGCTGTGTCTCCAATAATCCTCAACTTCGTTTTATCTTCATCTAAGCTCAACTTAAGCAACCGCATGAGAATGTGCAACATTTGTGGACAAAGATCGTACTGTGAAAGCGTGAATTTACTATAAAGAATGATGAAAAACAAAATTGAAGGAATCAATGCAGTAATAAATAAACTGGGGTTTACTTGAGTGTTGGATTTAGGTGAGGAGGAGGCTCCTTCCGAATTTGAATCTCTGCGCTTGTGACCGAGTACAAAGGCGCGGGAAGTGACGGGTGCGTGAGAGGAGGGGAAGCAAGACTGGGAGGAAATGGAGCAGCTGAACTTAACGGTGGAGGATAGCACGGAGAATAAGCTCGATACAGCAACGGCCATTTCAAGGGGGCCGGAGAAGAAGGAGAAGAAGCAAGTTGAGAGTGTTGGTGTCGAAGTGAATTTTCAAAGCATGCTTTGCTTTCTTCTTTTTCCTTATCCTCTGCTTCCTGCCAGCATGGTTATCAGCTTATCGCTGTACTGGATTGGGCCTCCAATTTTGGCGCCTCCTTGTTCTTTTGACCAATCACACTGTTAAAGTAGACAGAAAAAGGCACAACGTTAATTGAAAAAAAATACGTATATTTTCAGAAAATCTATGCTACATCCACATATACATGCCTGCTTTTCCTTTGACCGAAGTATACTCAGGCAGTTTATCGGATGATTATGTGTACCAAAAAAAAATTAGGTAAATTTTCTTATACTCCTCCAATCCTAAATGTAAGACCCTTATACAAGTGTGTATAAAGGTCTTATATTTAGGACCAGAGGAGTATTTATTATGTTAAATTCTTCAGTCACTTATAATTATATATCTTTTTTCCTTTCACATGAATTTATAATTAATTATCATTAAATTTTAATATTTTAAATAAAATATATGGTCATATGTAATTAGAGAACTTGATATAATGAATATAACAAACTTATATAGGTATTGTCCTTATGTTTATTACTAATCACATAATTCATTTTTGACATGTCACTATTATAAAAAAAAAAAAAACTGATGATGAATGCTCAATTTTTCGGTGCCAAAAAAAAAACTCAAATTTTACCCCTTTTTTTTTCGGCTTGTGCGATTACTTAGCGCCGGAGAGATTTTCCACAATTAAATGCAACTCATCAATGGTACTCCTCCGGTCTTTAATATAAAACTCATTTAACTAATTTGATTAGATTAAGGAAGTTAGGTAAGTTAGTTAATTATAAAAAATGTAACATGTTTTTCCTAAAATACCGTAATTATCTTTCTTAATACCTCCTCTCCCTCTTCTACTTGATTATGGTTAAGAGAGTATCCATAGGGGTAATTTAGAGAAAATTGATAAATATGAGAAGTGGGTCCTATATTTAGGACCAAAACCAACTCAATAATTAGGTCTTATATTAAGGACTGGAGGAGTATTACCTTTTTTTTTTTTTGGGTACAGACCTTTTTCATAAGCAGGGAAGAAAACTACCCAATCTTGCATATCCATCTTTTCTTGTGCCAGCGGCCCAATTTTGCACATTATGCGTGTAATTTTTTTTTAATGTATTACTTCATGTATTTAATATAAGAGCTAGTTAAATGATTTAAATAAATTAAAAAATTTAATTAAATTTATTATTTGTAATAAATGTGTGCTGTCTTCTCTCAAATATCTTTATTAATTATGTATATTAGCTATAACCACCATGTGATGAAACATTTAATATCTACGGTTTCTACGAGGACTAACTTGAAAAAATAGATAAATTTTAAAGACAGAATGGGTTAAAATCTTATATTTAGGATCAAACTAGATGTCAAACTAGTTTTTATATTAAAAATCAGAGAAAATACTTCTTTATTTTGGTTTTAATGTAATTTCAATGTTTATTAAAAAAATAGTAATACAATGCTTTATGATCCTTTACATTTACTAATTTCATACTTTTTAACAGTGCTTCTAAGGAATAATCTTATTTTTATCTATCTTTCATTTTTAAATTTTAAGAGAACATTACTTACTTATAATAAAATGAAGGCATGTTAAAAAGATTAAAAAAAGTCAGCATATTAATAATTATATTTTTTTAGTCATCGCATGGCTCTTAACGAATTTGCATGCTCCGAGCCCTTTTCATTTTGCACAGCACTGGGTCATCAATATGAGTAATAAGTTTTTCAACTTGTAATAAAATATACCATTTAAAAGGCATAACTTTTTTTTTTTGGGATAAAAGTCGTAACTATATTTTGCTTACGACTTTGTGTATGTAGGACAGAGAGATTTAATGCTGGCCCAAAAGAAAAGGGAAAAAGAACTTTCGATACAAAAGGCAAAAGATCTTTATGCCCTGTATATTATCAGGATTGAAATCATTTATAAGCATACTATATGTAAACCGAGACAAAATTCTTCTCACATATTTATCTCGTATTCTGTAAATCACGATTAAAAAGCTACTTATAAGTTATTCTAAATAGATTCTTAATCTGTTTGACTTCTACTCTGAAAGCTAAAGCAATTTGTGATCCGGTAAAATCCAGACTAAATCTACAGTATACCCCGCCCAACAGAAACAAAAGCCTGCAAATTTAAGTTTGTGTGGATTAAAAAAAAAGTTAAATTGAAAAAAAAATTATTTACAATTGAGACAGGATGTGGGAGGAATATCAACAGGAGTTAAGTTTAGTGGAAGGGGCTAGTCCCTTACAATTTAAAGAACTAATGTTTGAATCATTGCTGGAATAGGTGTTCACATTTAGTACCTAATAGTATCTCGAATAAAATTACCTCTAATAGTAACAAAAAAAAGGATGTGGGAGGAATATCATGAATTTTAAAAATGTGTTGGATCTTGAGATTTAGAAGGAACATCTATACCTCAGGTAGAAGGATCAAGCAGATCATGCAAGTTATCAAATTCCTTGTGTAGCTCTCTAATTTATTGACTTAAATATGCCTGCACTCCCCCCCCCTCTTGTTTTTGGGGGGGGGGAAGAAGTAGTTAGACGAAAATAATTATTTCGTGTGATTTTAGGAGTAACAGATTTTTGGCCAAAAGTCATTTTAAAGTTAAAACAACTTCTTTTTTTTTACTTTGCTAACAAATTAAAAGTTAACTCAGTTGATAATTAAAAGGTTAACTCATAATTTATAAAGTTGTGAGTTTAAATCCAACTGTCAATATGAGAATCTTGTTGATGAGTAATCTGAACATAAATGACATGATATTAATTAATTTTTACCCCAATTCCAATATGCAAAAAATTAATCAAGATAAAAGTCACTTTTATTAATTTTTATATATATATATAAATTGGAAGAACAACAACTAACTAACAATAACAAACGTTATCATCCTTGTCAGTTGTCACCGAACTAGGACTCAGGATCTGAAGGCCTCTAGCTCCATTCAAAGCGAACTTAGCAAGTGCATCAGCCATATAGTTCTCTTCTCTGCTAATAACCTGATGTTCAACCTCACATTCCCATGCGAGCATGCTTTTAATTTCCTGTATCACCAACCAATCCGCACGCGCACCGTTATCGCTACCTGAGATAAGAGCCACAACCTCTGACGAGTCGCTTCTCAAGATGATGTCTCTGTCTTGACCAAGGAGACCACGTTACAGCTGAGTTTTGGGGCTCTTAATCCAAAACAAGCCTACGAAGTATCCGTTGGCAGGGCTCTTAAGTGTGTTTGACAATAGAATGATTATCAAACTATACTTCTTAACAGCTTAAATTTGAATGCAATGTTGTTAGAATATCCCCCCTCCCCCCCCCCAACGGGAGAAAAAAAAATAACTAATCCGTTTGATGATTCTGCTGTGGACACACACAGGAGAGGGAGGGAGGGAGATAGGCGATGTCACGAGAAGAGCGTGAAGGAGGGATTGGAGGCATGTTAAGGAGGGAGTTTTTTTTTTGGGGGGGGGGGGGGGGTTGGAAGAAGGTGATTGAAAAGGAAAAGCAGACACAAAAAGCATAACAAAAGTGGCGTGAATCAAACCCCAAAAGGCCACCCCATGCGTTGTGCGTTAAATACAATAAAATCACTTTAGCTGATTTGAAAGAAACCGCAAAGATATATAATAATGGACCAGTTATCTGTGAATTCCATTAAAAAAAAAAAAAGGGACGAGATGTTATGAGTTACGACTTTAAATTTAATTATGGGTCATATTGGCTCTATTATCTTTTTTTTTTTTCACATGCTTTTCCGACTCTTACTTTTTAATTTATGTTGTCAGAAAATATAAATTGATGGCAATAAGGTATTTAATCGATGTGAACAAGCTAATTTAACCCAACCAACAAACGACTAATTCATTTTAAAACAAATTTTATACATGGAGAGTTATTAAGTCACTTAATTAAAATAAGCTAATTAGCCTCGAGAAGGACATTTTTTTAAAGCAATTATAGAGTTTTTAAACAGACACTAAATCTCTGTAACAGTAGTTAAGAGAGTGGGTGGCTCCCACCGAACCTCTCGGTCTCATCTCATCTGTTTTTTTTTCCCCCCTCATTATTATGTTATCATTTATCTTGCCAGGATTTAATGTAACAATCAAATTGGTCTGATAAGAGCTCAAGATGACAGTCAAAATTTGTCCAGCTACCAGAAGTTGAAGATAGGTCAAAATAAGTGCAAAACAGAGGACAATTGAATGAATACAAAACAATCATTTTATATCATACTCATCCAGTTTTATTTATAAGATACTTTCAACATATTTTATACAAATTAAAAAAAACCTTAAAATATATTAAATCTTTATTAAAATATAACAATTTTTTAACTTTACCCATATTTAATATATACACGTTTTAAAAAAAAACTACTCACACTACAATAAATAAATGACAAAATAGTACATTCATGCTGAAAATTTAATAAAGTAACTTATAAATAAATAAAAAAATTTCTCTCTGTTTTATAAATAGTACCAGAACAGTACGTCTTAAAAAGTGAAAAGAGAGAAACGAGACAATAAAATTATGAAAAAAAATGACATTAAAAGAGTAGAACTGCAGAAATAATGGCATTAAAGCTTTGTTCCCCTTGCGTTTTGCCTATGGCAAGATGCAAAAGCATCCTTGGGATTGCAACCCCTCTTCCGAAACAGATTCGAAAACTTAAAAGTAAACGATCTAAAATGTTCTTAGGCAATAAATGTACTGTTCAATCATAAATGTTTGAAGCTTCTTGTAAATCAATAACTCATTAGTCGGCAAAGAAAATCAACTCCTCATTAGTAGAAACGAGAAGATTAGTTGCAATTTGCAAGTAAACTGTGGGTGATGAAATTTTTTAAATTACAGAAGTGTAATTATAAATTCCGAAAGTTCAGTTGTAAAAATTGGAAGTGAGCTTTCACAATTTATATACATTTCTGATTTTTACAGGCGACTTTATAAGATTTATAGTCAAGATACATGAATATTCCTTAATTTACAATTAATTCCCAATTAATCAATATTTCATTTTTTGTAATTGCTCTTAATCATTCGATTTATATACAAGGGCTTATATGATTCATAAATCATAACTAGGGAACCAATTTTAGTGCTTATTATTTTGATGAGTACCTTAAACTCATCAGATCTGAACCATCTATATCTCATTTGAATGGTTTAAATTTAACATATTTAATTAGTTACTTTTAAATAGAAAAAATTATTTTTTAAAAAAATGAAAGTTAAGAGATTATTCTTATTTTAGATTATATACATATTAAAATAATTATTTTGAATAAAAAAAATAAAAAAAATTAAATCTGATATGAATGATTTGGATTTGATGGGTTTTTATAAGTATCAAAATAGTTCCTGGTAACTAGCCCTGTGGCGATTGCATTAAAATAATTTTGTCGTTTTTTATTCAAATATTATTGTTATCTGTAATTGTAAATTCGCGAGTTTTCAATTCATTCAACGTGTCTTCTCTGCATCCTCTCAGATGCTACATCGGGGTGACATGTGACACAATAGTCAACACCAAGCCAAGCTCTAATATTAATTTTAAATAAGGTTATCTACAAAGTTTTCACTCATTAGCTATACATTTAGAGAACTCTGTGAGTGTAAATTTACTTCAAAAAATTTGAAATTGTAACAATGTTGTCCTTATGATTGGAAATATTAACAATCGACATCATTATTTTAATGATCAATGTTAGTTTTGTAACATTAAGCTATATTATTACGATTTTAAACTTGTAAAACAAATTAGCACTCAAAAATATTTGTAAGATCCCATCACTCATGAGTGAAAATTTTCACAGATAAATTTGTGTCTTAACCCTTTAAATATACTGTCTCTGATTCTTAATATAAGAATTTATTTGATTTTGATTTTAGTTCTAAATATAAGATCCAAATTATATTATCTCTCATATTTATTTATTTTTTTCAAAGATAGTTCTTGTAATAATAGTATTTTTAGCCAGTACACTTGATTAGCAATAATATTTTAGAAAAGACAAAACCTATTTATTACAGATAACTAACTTAACTAGTTTTTTTAATCTACTCAAATCAGCCAATTAATTCTTATATTAAAAAGCAGAGATAGTATTTTTTTTTAAAATATTTGTTCCTAACTTAAAATAAAACAGCTTAAAATATAATATCCACAATACGAAGCTGTACCGTTTTTAAGCGTGCAATTTGTTTGCAAATGGCAACAGGGCGCGAAGCACCGGCGCTCGATCGATCCAGGGCAGTGACTCGTGCGACTTGGTACATGTACGGAGAGGCCAAATCCGCCGGGTATTGACTGAACCAGAATCATCGAGCAGAACCTAACAATAACACTGGAACATATTTGGGGGGAAAAAAACCTTTTATATTGTAAAAATATTCTGTAAAATATAAAAGTAAATTATTAAGAGATGCCAAACACCCTGCTTTACCATTTATTATCCTTAATGTTTTTAAAATTAAGGGAAGATAATACTAAAGGGGGGAAAAAAGAAAAAATATATGTTATTCTATTTTATATAGCGATAGAAAAAAAAAAGGGTATGAACCGGCATGTTCTCTCTTTAAAGTCTCTTTTTATAAGCTGAGGGATCTATTGATCTAAAGGTAAAACATACTTTTCAAAGTTATTTCAAGGGGGCTACTTTATCTGTGATCAAATATAAGTAAAAAATAAGAATATCTTTTGTTATCAAATATTAAAAATATCGCAGACTTTTAGTGGTGTTTATTGCCCATTTTTCAATGGAAAGAAATAATCGTTAGCCCAATTGCACATTTCTATTGGGGACAAAACAGAAAACATAAAATACCCGTTAATGTATGTGTCTAACTTTGTGTTTTTTCTCCCCATAATTCAGTACCTATCGTATCATTTCTATTCATGCGTGCACATATTTTTCACATGATATCATGGTAAATTCAGTCAATTTATAATTTATCAGGTTTTTAATGAAAATACTTTAAGTGCGCATTTCACAAAAAAAAAACAAAGGCATCATGGTTTGATGGCTGTTCATATTTTAATTAAATAATAATAATGTAGATTTAAAGGCATAAAAATTATTAAATAATTTCTCTTGTAAACAATAAATTAAAACTCAACATACAATATGAGTGTCTGTGACGTCAATTAATTAGATTTGTTTTTGGTGACAAGTCCAGTTATTATTTACTCCTCCGATTCAAAATATAAACATCAAATCTTTGAAATAGATTTGTTGGATAATTTAATACTTTCTCCGATTCTAAATATAAGACATATTTTATAATGTAATTTACATTATAAAATATGTCTTATATTTAACACCAGAAAATTATATTTTTTTATTTTTATCTTGAATTAATTATATGTCTCTCTGATACCTTTTTCCTCACTCTTTTTTTCCCTCATTCTCTCCCACACACTCTATTCTTAAATAAAAGTATTTAAAAAAAAATAAGTTACATTTTTCATATATTTATTGTTTTTAACCAATTTTTTAAAATATATAAATGAGTTATTTGATGCTTATATTTTAAGTATTTTGAATTGAATGAAGTATTAATTAGAAAAAATGACATAAAAAGAAGTTAAAAATTGTAATATTCTAATTCAGACACTTAAGACTTCAAAATCCTAAGAAAGAAAGTGATGTCCGGGTATTTTGCAAATATAGTTAAATGATAAAAATGTCCTTATATCAAAAAGTTTATTAACAAGTTGTAAATTGATAATGATAAGTGTTGAATATTAAATCAAAAAAATATATTGACAATGACAAGTTATTTATTAACAAGTTGTAAATTGATAATAATAAATACTAAACAGCTAATAATAAAAAATGGACTGACAATAACAAATTTATAATTTTTTTTTAATTTAATATAGAAGATATTTTAATTATTTAACTGCGTCTGCAAAATACTAAATCAGATTCCACTTTCAGTAGGATTTTGAAATCCTAAGTGCCTAAATTAAAATATTACTATTTTCAATTAATTTTTCCTATTAATTATTAATTAATGTGGCAAAAATCAAAGTGAGGCACGAATTCATTGGAATCAACGGCGGCCATTGATGGATCGCCCGAGGCCGTTAAGAGTGAGGACAGTCTAACGAACATAGGCTGCGCACTAAGGAAGCAGAATCAGACGAAGTGGCGGAGTCACAGAGACAGAGGGAGAGAGAGAGAAGAATCGCCGGTGCATGAGCATGCAGGCGATAAGGCGCTTCGTTCATATCGGCGCAAATTAGCAAACATCGCCACCAGCATCATTCAAGACGAGAGAGAGAGAGAGAGAGAGACTTTGTGGTGGCTTTAGCAGGCATGAAGGAAGTACGGTTACTGTAGACATCTGAGAAGCTGCACAGCGACTCGTTCAGCGCAAGAAAATAAAGCAAACCAGTCTGCACCAGGAGTACTAACGCAAGCCAAACTCACCCCACCCTCTCTCTCTCTCTCCCCCCTAGCTCTTGCCTGGCTATCGCGTACTGTATTGCGCACGTACAGAGTTACAGGCGTTACTGCGACAGTAACAGCATCACGCAATACGAAGAGAGTGAGAAGAGGGCCCCCCGGCTGGCGTGGTAATGGTGATGAGGCTCGTTGGGGGAAGAGAGGGGGAGGAATCTGAAACAGGGTGCGTGAGTGTGAAAAGCTTGAATGCTATGGACTGAAACGTTTAGATTGTGCTGGATACCCGACGCCTCTCATTACTCTATTTTGTCGCTTTGCAACTTTCTGTTCTTAATTTCTGGGTCTTTAACCATTTCTTCATTGCCCCGCATTTACTTCCCATGAGGCGCCAGAGGAGAATGAACGGTATAGCTGCTGCGAACAAAGGGTCTCCACCAGCGAATAACTCCCCAAAAAATGGTGACGGAACTTCGACATTTAGCTATGGCGGCCTCTCCCGGGAAGGTAATCACAATAACCAATATGAGAGTTAGGACTTTGCTCTTTCTTTGTCTCTCTTTTTCCTTTTAATTTTGTGGGTGGGTAAAGGAAAGAAGAAACCTGCTGATCAAACGGCGGATACGTTGGATGAATGGATTGTCTTTGAAGTTTTGATTGATTATATCGAGTTTTACGTTTAGAAACCTATGGGACATTCTTGCTTCTCTCATTTCTGACGCGACGACGATTGGTCGTCATTCAGATGTCTTGAATTTACTTCATCCTTTAACAGGGTCTAATCAACCCCTGATAATGTCAGGACTCCCGTTCCAGAAATGATTGGTTCATCTATTAATTGGTTAATTAATTAATTCTTCAATTGTCGTTATAATTTTAGGTGAGAAAGATGTTTTGAATGATTCACTGTGGCAAGCATGCGCCGGCGCTTCTGTCATTGTTCCTCGCACTGGGGACTTGGTCTACTACTTTCCTCAAGGCCACCTGGAACAGGTTATCTCCTTTGCCATTTTCTGGGCCACCCCATCCAATCTGCTATTTTCTGCAATTAGTTATCTTAATTCTACTCTGTAAATTCTGCGTGGAGATTTCTAGCTGAACATTGGAGCGAAGTTGAAAGGCGAAACAACTGCTCACAAAGAAAATACTTCCGGGAGAAACCGAGATTGTCACATATCGGATTTATGGAAACAAGACAAGGCCGCATCTCGGGACGGAACTCGTTATGAGAATTTAATTGACGATATTAACTATTCTCTACTTCGTCATTTAATGGAACAGTGACTATGCGATTTTTATAATAGTATCTCGTGAAATTTTCATTTACCCGACAAGGAATTGTGTGGATTTCTATATAAAAACTAAACGATGATTAAAATCTTTTGGAATAAGATTTTTAATTACAACGCTGAAGTTCCTCCTATTTAATACATTGCTTGTTTGTTTATCTCTTAAATAGTGAAATCTGTATTTTCATCTTGACATCTGGAACAGGTGGCTGACTTTACTCGGCAAGATGGTCACATGGAACTTCCTGCTAGTGATTTGCCTTATAAAATCCTTTGCAGAGTCATGGGTGTTCAACTAAAGGTAAAATATTATTTCTGAGGGATGTGTGTTCTTCACTTATTTACCTAATAATAATATATTGAATAATATTGGGTGGAGGAGATGATTTTTGAAAGTCCTCCCCAGGTTGTAAGAAGGTTGTTATTTGCTGATTGGGTGGGTGTTGCTCTCCCAAGATCAGTGAGGATTCAATAATATTGGGCCTTAGAGCCCCGTACTATTCACCAAAAAAAAAAATTGAATAAATATAATACTGTTTCTACAGGCTGAAGCCAACACAGACGAGGTTTTCGCTCAAATTACCTTAATTCCTGAGTCAAAGGTTGGCAGCTATCCTTGTTCTTTTCTCTACCGTATTTTTTTCCCTCACTTGAGCCGTGCCATTTTCTTTTTTGACAGCTTGTCTTTTGGATGAAATTTAAATTAACGTGCTGCAGATGTTGATGCAATATAGTGTCATGTTTATCCGATGTTAACCGCCTCCATTGTGATGAATAAATTTTTTCTTTTTTTTCGTAACTTGCAGCAAGTTAGTTCAGATGATAAAGAGTCTCGACTAAGGCCCAGAACTACTTCCAGATGCTTTAGTAAGACGCTCACCCTATCAGATACAGGTGCACATGGTGGATTCTCCATTCCTAAGAAACTTGCCGAGGAATGCTTCCCACCTCTGGTTGGAGATATTATCCTTGACCTTAAATTAATTACGTAGTCTGACAAATTATTTCTTTTTCAGTTATTTTCAAACTTGTTGAATGAACTCTTTTTTCCGTTGTGCTTTTTTGACCTGCTTGTTGGAGTTTCCATTTTCACCAAGGATATAAAACTACTTCTGCCAACAAATGACGTTCATTTTTGTAAAATTCTAAATGGTTCCTATTGATTTTGGCTGGTCATTGTACCCAGCTTGTTAACACGCGAGGTTCCATATTGACCATTCCGTTTCTTTGTGTATCTTCAATATCGCAGGATATGTCTCAGCAACCACCAGGACAAGAGCTTGTTGCGAAGGACTTGCATGGTGTGGTATGGAACTTCCGCCATACCTATCGGGGTAAGTTATCTTACGTTGCGCTCTCTTGATCTGGTTAAAACAATGTGGTCATAACCATAATTAAATTGAGTCCAACTCTTTTGTTTAATAACAGAGCCATTATCGCTTCACATCAATTCTTGACGATATAGAGGGCGTCTTAGCCGCCTCTAATTAAGCTACTCGCTATACTTTGACTTATTTTGACAGCACTTCGACTTTGATCCCTTCCCCCCCCCCCCCAATAAAACTTGTCAAATTGTACCTTATTTAAAAATCAAACAAGCTAGCGGGCTTACGTTGATGGCAGAGATTAAACAAGACTCGTGTGATAGCTTCGGATGTTGTAAAATTGTTGAATGCAGAAACTTAACAGCATTACGAGCCTGTCCCATGAACTTGGTCTAGAGACTAGAGTATTGACTGTTTGACAATTTTAATAATTTGAAGCTAGTAATTCAATGAGCATTAATATGCATGGTAGGGTAGTTGTTGAGCTTCTTACTTCTAGTTCATCCCATACATTGCCTAGTGCCAATTCAAATGAGGAGTAATAGGAAGCAGTCTGTTCGCCCAACTAGTTGAAGGATTCTTCAGAAATTTCCGTTTCCATTTATCAATGATGAAATATTAATATGTTATTGAGGATCACTTCCATTTTTTCTTGCAAAAATATTCTCTTTCGGATAGCCACACGAGCTATCATTTTATTTTTGATACATTCATACGGGCTATCTTTATTTGGGAGCTTGATGTTTATAAAATCGATTGCAGGTCAGCCGAAACGACACCTGCTTACGGGTGGCTGGAGTTCATTCCTGCATTCAAAAAAGCTTGAGCCCCGAGATACATGCATTTTTCTTTGGTTATATTTTTTCTATTACATTCTTCTAAAGCATATTAGTGAAGATCAGAGAATATTTTTTGTTGTTAAACTAATGTTGGAAAATAACCCAGTTAAAGATTTAAAGTATGACAGTGTTTTTCTATTGCTTTTCTAGCATAATTGAGGGCAATCTATAACAACTAGGATTGATATCAACTTTTACAAAGAGGGATCTCAATCTTAATGACATCATAGCTAGAGAATACAGATTTTGATGAGAAATATAAAGAAGCCGTATGGTTATTTTTAAGTAAAACACGAGGATCATGTTCGAAGGGCGAGTGACAAGGATGCTACTTGTATGACTACAGCGGAGAAAATGGAGAACTTGGTATTGGGATCCGTCGAGCACTTAAACAACACAATAAAGCATCCCCATCCACATGCGTGATATCTGGCCATAGCATGCAACTCGGAATATTGGCCACTGCTTCTTATGCTGTTGCTACAGGATCCATGTTTACTGTCTACTACCGTCCTTGGTAAGTCCTTCAAGATTTTTCATCCCATATTAATGTCAGAGGCTAAGCATCAACATCTTTCGCATTTCATGCTTAGCCTTGTTTTTCTGGGCGCATGGTTTTCCAAATTTATGTCGAAGGACGCATACTCTGCAGGACTTGTCCCTCTGAATTCATTATTCCACTGGATCAGTACATGAAGTCAACTAAAATGAAATATTCATGTGGAATGAGGATACAAATGCAGTTTGAAGCCGAAGAATCTACAAAGAGGTGATTATGAAGGAACTTGATAAGCAATTTATAAGTATTTCCTTTTGTATAAGTAAATGCCTGTATAAGTGATCATCAGATATTTTGTGGTTTGTTTGAATAACCAGATATGCAGGAACCATAATAGGTATTGACGATATTGATGGCATGAGGTGGCCTGGTTCAGAATGGAGATGTCTCAAGGTAGCACGGTCCATTCCAATTTTTCACTTCTGATTCCTTGTAATTGCAAGCTCTTCAAGATACGTTTATATTTCTCCATAGGTGAAATGGGATGCCAAGCTTGATACAGATATGCGTCCTGAAATGGTTTGTCCTTGGAACATTGAGCCCCTGGAATCTTCCGGGAAGAATACCGTTAACCTACCGCAACCAAAGAGGTCACGTTTACTTGGCCCATCGATGTCTGGATTATGCGATTTTACCAAGGATGGTGAGTAGCTATCCGTCTATTTTTGGGTTCTGCATAGCTGCAAATTCAGTCATAATGTCTCATTGTTTATAACGTAGTACTCTGTGACCTGTTAAATTTCATAAAATGTTTCTTCTGTATATTAAGTTTTCTTGTCGTCTTTTTTTTGGCTGTCACTATCAGGCATCGATCTGAACTCAGCCAACAATGCATCTCAGAGATGTGAAAGGGACTTACAAGGTCAAGATTACAAAGATGCAGGCTTCCCACACTATGACTCACAGTACAGGACGAAGAATCAACCGCACTTTCAACTGCGAATCCCTCCTTGCCATTCTCTTGGTGGCTCAGCACCATTTCCAGATGATGACATTTCAATTTCAAGTCACCCCAAACAGCCCCTAATCCCAACCACTTATGGCGCATGTAATAATGTGCCCGTCGCCAGGTACCTTTCACCCTCAAATGTGAATTCCAGTGACTCTGAATCCCAGGGGTGGCGGGCTTCTGAATCGAAGGATGAGAATGATAATAAAATTGAGCACAAGCTATTCGGGATAAGCTTAAACCACCCGGAGCTCCCTTCACCACAAGTTGCTGCTTCTAGCAGTACTTCAACCCTTCATGTTCCTCCAATGTCTCAGTCATGCGTTTCTGCGACTATCCCGGTTTCCAAACCATCAGAGGGTATTTCAGGTGTTACGTCGCAGAAAAAATGCAAGAAATGTAGCTCTGTTAATAGCAGGACTTGCACCAAGGTAATTTGCTTCTCTCACTATAAATTGATTTGCATTCTTCGAATCCTGTCGTATGTAACTCATTGCTGTGTTAAGATCAGTTGATTTATAGTACTGTGCTTATGACATAAGGTAGCTTGTAGCTGAAACAAGTTTTTGAGGTATGCTAAATAATCTGCAACAATGGTAACATTTCTATTTCAGGTGCTTAAGCGTGGAAGTGCACTTGGTAGATCGATTGACCTCTCACATATTACTGGATACGATGACCTCATTTCTGAACTGGACCTGATGTTTGATTTCAAAGGAAGCTTAATAGATGGAAGCAGCGGATGGCATGTTGTTCCCATGGATGATGACGGGGATATGATGCTGTTTGGAGATTTCCCATGGCAGTTAAGTGTGAAATCCATGATAGTGTGAAAACAGTTCTATATTTTCCACCTTTGGTATTGTCTCTGTACTGCAGTTTCAACTTATATCTAAAATTACTGACTAAACTAAGTTCGGTAAGTAAAACTTCATGCATGGTAGCTACAAGTGTTCTTTTTTCTTCTTTTTTTTTGGGAAGTCACTTGGGCAATTTTTGCAGCTAATCCATCAGCATATTGCACTCGACCAATTTAGATGAAATGCGTGGGGTCAGTTGAACTTCTTACTTACCGCTCGTTTGAATTCTCCCATAAACTTGCGCAGGGATTTCCAGTCCATGGTGCAAAAGATGATCATTTGTCCAAAGGAGGACTCCAACAACCGGAGTGCTATTGCTAGCACAGCAGACTCAACAACCTTGTAATCGCGACGTTTCCGAGTCCTGCAGCACAATGCAGCCATTTTGTTGCCTATGGAACCAAATGGCATATCGCATTGATGCAGCCTTGTGATGTTTTTCTCTTTTACATTTCTTTCTTTTTCCGGACAAATTTTGGCTTTCTGTAATGTGATGATCTCGACTTAGCTGATGTCGTTAACAATAACAAGTTACTTATTTTATATTGTCTAGTTTATTATTACCATTCAACTTATGGAAAGTAGATATATTTGCAGCTTCCAACTTCTAAGTATTTTTTGGGTATTGGATTGGTCAGACGAAAATGACGTATGTTTATTCCAGTTGAGATTACATGAAATTTTTTGAAACTTGAATTAATTCGCAGACGGTTTTCAATTTTTTAAATTTAAATAAATTTCCTTCTATTTAATTTTTTTAAAAGTAATGAACATCTCTACTCAGCTTGTTATTATACTAACGAAAATATAATACATCAAAAATTATCTATGCAAAATAAAATGTGAAGAATTTGTTTTTAAAGCGTCTTCCTTCCATGAGATCAGAGGAAAAACAAACTAGTGGAAGAGAATTATATCGTAAATTAAAAAAAAAAGAAGGTAGAATTCATTGTCAAACAATACATGGCTAGAAGTTCAAAAGAAAATCAGTTTAATTTATCCTAAGTTTTTTTATTATTATAACTTGCTACCCTCCATCAGAAAATGGATCCAAATTCAAATGAGAGTCCTATTGCAAATAGTTGCCGCAATAAATTGCCTCTGAATTGCAGGAGGTTCATCTACGTATTTTATTTTTTTATCATCCATTTATGTGAACACGAAGAAAAACACAAGAGTCTCTGAAGTTAAACGACACAAAAAGTCATATTTCCAGAGCCGCACACTTAACAAAGAATACAAGCAAAACAAGCATGTGCAATTGAGGCAAGCAAAGAACTAGAGATAACACGCCTCTTAGACGCTGTTATAAAAGTCCTGTGCAAATCAGAGAGTTACCTAATTTGACATTAGCACAAGAATCCCTCCACTGGGAGGGACCATTGCCTGTCATTTCAACAATTCTTCAGCTTTGATGAAGATAATGGTTTTTGTTCTTGTTCTTTTATCAGAATATATGCTAGCTCCATTATCATCTCCTCTCGATCCTGATTTTGCAGCCATTTTATCCACAATCAGAGCTAAGACCTTGTCCCTTTTACTCTAGGAAGGCTCCAAGTTCCATGTTTGACTGAGTTTCAAAAGGAATTTATTCACAGTTGAAATGAAAGGGGTTGCTCATTACTTTATTTATATAAATATATATTCATTCTTCTGGATATATAAGCAATGCAGATTTTTTACCGCACTTGATGATCTGGAGCAGGTAACACAAAACTCTTAAAAGATGTAAAACCTCCATCCACAACCAAATTTTGCCCACTAACATACTTGGCATCATCCGAGGCTAAATAAAGTGCAGCATTGGCAATATCCTCGGGCTCACAATTCGTTCTCTCTAAGACACCAAAACTATGAACAAGCTGAACAAGTTGGTGGGCATCATAATGTGGATATATCTGACTCAATTCTTCTAAGCAAAAAGGAGTGGGAATAGCAAAAGGTGATATGCAATTCACACGGATTCCATACCTGCACAGCTCTGATGCCACAGACTTCGTAATGCCTATCACAGCAGCCTTGGACACTGAGTACGTGTGCTGGGCCATCCCACCCATCACCCCGGTGACACTTGCTGTACACAGAATGGACCCACATTCACGTGGGATCATCACACGTGCCGCATGCTTCATCCCTGCCATGACTCCTCGAACGTTGATGTCCATGACCTTGTCAAATGATGTCAGGTCAAGGTCCACAATGCTTGGAGGAGTTCTGCAGGCTATCCCTGCGTTAGTGTACATGATGTCAAGTCGGTTATACTCAGAAATGGCGAAATCTACAGCATTGGATATGTCTGATTCTTTAGTGACATCGCAGGTTATGAAGGTAGCATTTTGGCCTAGTTCTTTTGCTGTCTCTTGGCCAAGCTGCTGTTGGATATCAGCAATTATGACTTTTGCACCCTGGTTGATGAATTTTGTTGCTGTAGCCTTTCCTATACCGCTTGCTGCTCCAGTGATCAATGCAACCTTGTCTTCTAGCTTCCTAAACCATCATATCATATCATATCAAATGCTAAACATTTGCTGTTTGCATAGCTCAAAGGTTTATCAACATGCTATGAAAGTTTCATGCACAAATGATCATTGTCTCTACAGCAAAAGAACAACCGAAAAAGCCAATTGTGTGCATATGGGGGAGATATTTCTGTCCCGATTAGCATTTACATGGTGGCAACAACCGAAAAAGCCAATGTGAGCATATGGGGGGGGGGGGTATTTCTGTTTCTGACGATTAGCGTTTACATGGTGGCAGGGTTATATATATAAAAAGATAAAAAAGAGCTGTAAACCCAAAGAGAAGATGAAGGATACTTGGCCACACCTTCTAGGCAGAGTAGACAAGAACCTATTGAAGCTCTCAGCGAGCAAAGCCCCCGAATCAAAGACCTTTTTACTGTTTTCAGAATCACCAAAAAATACTGAAAGCTACATATTCAGAACTCAAAACTGCTCAAAGTTGAAAGGAAAATTCACAGGATCAGGGAATACAAAACTATAAGTTGAAAAAGTTGGTCTTGGTCCTTTCAATATAACTATTGGCAAAAGCAGAAAGGCAAGACAATCTTACAAGCCTTTTTTCCCCAGTAAGAGAAAGCCGATTTTGTGTACAAAATTAAAAGGGGATTAGCTGTAGATGGAGAAAAGACCAAAAGTACAACTAAAAAACCATTCATGCTTCAACAAACTTTCTAGTAACAAAGAAGGATATAAAGCCAACTAAAAGGACCAGAAGGAGGAGAAGCCGACCTCAAAACTGTCCTTAACATGATCTATAGCAGAAGAATGGATCAATTCCAGAGAATAACAAAGGAAGTAAGTTTGCAGAGTAGTTTGAGTTGAGCTTCAGGTGAGTTCGCAGGCAGTCAATTGAAGAGATGCCCTCAAATTTGGAGCTTTGGAAAGTGGCAATACGCAGCTCGACAAGCCCATGTGACGTGAATGACAGATGATTCAACCGTTTCCCAATAGTTCCCAGAAAATTAAACAAGATATCACTTTAAATTAGGCCCACCTTTGACCCAAAAAGGAAAAAGGCTACCAATTAATTACATTAGGGGGTTTGTGGGGCGGGGGGACAAAGTTGAATATTATATTACCTAATCTGGAGCTCTTCTGTGTTTTTTTTTTAATCATAAAATTTAATTTAAACCTCACTATTACCAATTTTGGTTTTAAGCAGGGATGTGAGAATAAACAGGTCAAACTTTACTCTTAATAGGACAGATTTATTTGGCAACAAATCAGTTTGAGCCTGACTTGTGGCTCGTTATAGACTTTGTTTCTAATATAAATTTGACTCATACAAAGGCCTGGCTTGGCTTGAGTCTTTTAAAAAGACCTGTAATTTAAAATTTTCAAAATGTATAATAAAAAATACATAGAACAATAAAAAAGAAAAATATGCGTACTAAATATTAATTATTTTTTAATATGGTTTTATTTAAATTTTAATGTCATAGGTATTATTTTAAATCTTAATTACACTTAATGTTATTAAAAACAAGTTGTAATTATATGTTAAAAATTGGAATAATAATAGATGTAAATACAAAACAAAAATTAAAATTAAGATAAATAAACAAGATAAGTTATGTTGACAGGCTCAACAAACTTTCAAAAAGTCTAGGCCTGACCTATTAAACTAGACAAACTTTCAAAAAGGTCTAAGCTTATTTTTATTTTAAAATAAGCCAGATCCTGACAAGTTACTTGACCTATTTTTGCTTCTAACTCTAATAATCATAAATCATATCAACGCCAAATGTAGACGAGAGCACAAGACCAAGTGACAAATATGACAGATTTATTCCTCATTAAATACCTTAATTTTGCATAATTGGTAATAAGTGCCAAAGTCTCATTAGCAATTAATTTAAACCGTAAGAAAATAACTAAAAGTTCTTGGGAGCTTTTTCTTTTTTCTAAAAAAAATTGAAGTCCCCACCCAAAAAAAATCACAACAATGTCTTAAGTTAATTTTGTTGGAGACTTAAAATTATAAATAGGAGAAACAAACTATAAAACATTAATTATAACTTTAAACGCAATAAAATATATGTTTTCCCGCGGAGTGTCGAAGTGATGATTATCTGAGACGGCGTCTTCCATTTTCATTTTCCCTCCAAATTCAAGCATTTCGTCGAATTGGCTGCAACGTTTATGTTACTTTCCATCGATTCTCTGTTTGCCGTCAGTACTTTCCTTTTGACTCTATTAGGTTTTTCGACGAATTTCTGAGGAAGAACCAAACGCACGCAGAGTTCGTTGGCCACGGAACATACTTGAGGCGCATACCCCTCATTCTGTCTCCACAGTCATCCCCAACTGGTAGTTTTTATTTCTTTTCTGTTCGCTCTTAAACACCAAAATAAAGGACTGCAAGCAAAAATGTTATTTCGATCCTCTTGTGTTCGTTGACGTTATCCAGACAATCTCTTGTTTCTTTAATCATTTGGGTATATATTGGTATTCCAACTGCTAGCCAAATATAGATTTTCCCGATATCGCTATTTGTGATTTTTCCGCTTCAAATGGCGCTAGACTCTGGAACATATATCCCACGAATTCCACTCATAAGTCGATCAGAAAATAATACAGAATGTTTTATGTATTCAGACTCTATCTTTAGAACATGCACACTGTTTGAGCAAATAGCAAGTACCTAGAAGGAATATCAGGGCATGGCCGGCATGCCACAAAGTGAATTGACAGATGAGTTTTTGAGTGAATTTATGCTAGAAGCATGCGTTTATTGCTGCTTCTGGATATGTATGATAAATTGTCTGACAAGAATTTTGTTTGGCACTTTGGCTACAATCAGGAGGTAATTTCAAATTTGCAAATAAAGATTGTACCAGCAATTTGAGTAGACTGGACTCTTCGAAGTAGTGCTTCTTAGTCACCTAATGCTTCTTAGTCCATTAGTTGAAACTCAGTTGGAAACCTTCAACGTGATTCTGACTTCATTGAATGTTCAAACCCTGAAGAAAACATGACCACTGGTCCAATGAGTGCATTTGAACAAGTAGTGCTTGACAGTGAGGATGAAGAAATGCACAGCAGTGAAGTTGTGACTGTTTCCAAAGGGTTGCGGAACAAGAAAGCTTATCGAACAGTTAAAAATCCAAGAATAAAGTTCCAGAGGAGGCAACTTGGGCCACCTTCACCTAGTAAGCAAGCGGAGAAGGAAGCAGCAAACACAGATATCCTTTCTTCTGGGAAATCTGTTACTGGTAAGCATCTTTTATCTGCATCAGAAGTTCAAGTTATTCGATTAATCATCTTGTTACTCATGTTTGCCAGTGTTTCTTTACTGTTATTATAACATATACTTTCTGTCTAACATTAATTAGTATACGGAAGTAATTTGTTCTAAGGCATTCATGGATGATTAACTTTTGGAGAACATCCTATATCCTTGAAGGGGACAAAGAAACATCAACTGACGCTGAGAGCTCTGATCACAAAAATCATCAACATCTATCTACAAAGTTGAGTCAAATACCGTCTCCAGACATGGAGATTTAACCCAAGCCGATGCACTGGGATATGTGGATCACTACTTGTCAGTCAACAAAGTAGAATTATTTCCAGGAATTTGCCATGGAAAGGCCAGTAGAGATAAATCACCACCTCTGATAAGTGCGAGAGGGGTACGAAATTTGGCGGAGAAAATTCAAGTTCAGATCCATCATGAAGAAAAAAGACCCTTCGAATGGGTTGACGCCGGTCGAAAGGACAGAGGAGCTGGTACTTCCAATAGGATTGCAACATCTTCTAATTTTGGGGTCTGTGTACAGACATACACAAGAAGAAAACAGAAAAGTGGTCATCCTGAGAATCGAGAAATCTGTATCACAAGTAATGGATGCGAAGAGAAGTTAGCTCAAGGACTAGGAACAGTTGAGAATAATAACTCTATCAAGGAGCTGGATGTTCAGTCAGATGCTGCAGGAAAGAACATTGACGCGTATCCTGGTGTGGAACATACGGAGGACGCCTCTGATATTGGTTTAGACACCCAGGTAGCTGCTGAAGCTATGGAGGCCTTAGCTTATTTGCCCCCTCCTGATAGTCGATGCACAAGTATCAAAGATCAATCAAATAAACAAAGAAAGAGGAACAATAATTTTGTAGATGGAGGTATTGTGAGATCCAAAAGGACAAGGACTGGTTTAACAGCCGATCCATTCAAGCTGGTTCGTAAGGCTGAATATCTTATGAAGCCTTCGAGTTTAATTGAGATAGCTACGAAGAAAAGTTTGAATTGTCAGGTTCAACTTTGTCCCCGGCTGTCCACTAGCAGCAGTTTTTCAAGTCTTAACTTGTGGCATTATCCGAAAGGACCAAGAGGGAAAAGAAAATGTCCTGACGTAAAAAGCTATCCAGATGCAGCTAGAAGTTGGGGTACTCAGTCTATCATTGTCAATGGAAATGAAAGTAGTATCTTCTCTATCGCAAATCACAGAATTCGGGGAGATATAGAAGGCCAAGATATTGAGAACAAAGCATGTTTTCCTAACATCCATCCTCTTTATAATGCTAAATGTATCGGCAGTGGCACCATCAATGTAGGCAGAGAGGTTTCGAATGCCAATGCTACTTGCTATAAGCATCACAAAAAGCCAAGCAACAAAAACCTGCCAAAATCCTACCTTTTAAAGGAGCTTATTAGATTAGGCGTTTCTGAGTACGCACCAGATCTGATAGGGAAAAATCTGAGACAACGAAAAGATATGTCACATGTTCGAGTTCTTTTAAGCCAACATTTGGATGACAGTATCATTAAGCAGCAAAAGAAGGTAAGATCTTGCTTTTATAGACATTGTGGGACTTGTTAAACGATAAGGGTGAAGATGTTGTTTCTTCCCTGCAGATCTTGGCACGGATGAATGTATCTATTGCATCAAGCCCTATGGAGGCTACACATTTTGTAGCAGACAAATTCACACGTACAAAGAATATGTTGGAAACCATGGCTCTTGGGAATTTGGTGGTGACGCATTTATGGCTTGAGAGTTGTGGACAAGCCAACTGTTTAGTTGATGAGAAAAAATATATTCTGAGAGATGTGAAAAAGGAAAAGGAGATGGGCTTTACCATGCCTATTTCTCTTGCTCGAGCAAAACAGAAACCACTTCTAAAGGTGAATATACACACTTAGATTTAAGCCAAATTTTCAAACACCTTGATATCCATGTCTTAATCTCTTCTTGCTGGCCTCTGTAGGGTAAAAGTGTCTTCATTACCCCTCACATTAAACCCGATAACACAGTGATCACAAGCTTAGTCACGGCTGCTCGCGGTCAGGTACGCATTTCCAATGCATATCACTCTGCAGTCGATGATATTATGTTGTGGTTGCCGTGTTGGTGATAAGCCATTTTGGACAACTTAATTTTTTATTTTTCTCCCTACTCGTCTTTTACCATAAATTTCTGAAGAAACTGTTGACATTTTCAGTTGGTGGATGAAAGCCAGATTCATGCAGACAACAATGATGAGATGTTAGATAATCTGTTGATTATTTCTTGTGAAGAAGACCGTGAAGTATGCCGCCCGTTCTTTCAGAGAGGTATCCACTAAGACAATTTATATCTTGTCAGAATTATTGAGATCATTCTATGTGGGATCTCAATATAGAAATTCATGAAACTTGCAGGAATTGCAGTTTACGGTTCAGAGCTTCTTCTGAGTGGAATAGTGACCCAGAAACTGGAACTTGAGAGGTATGATAGAATCTTTTGGCCAAAAAAACAGAAGAGGTATGATAGAATCTGAGCTGTGTTTTCTTTGTTGTCGTCTTTTCCTTAGTCTACATGCATTAGAATCCTTTTCCTTGGTTTGGCATGTAATAATAGAATCACACATGGTTGTCAGCCACTCAAAGGAATTTGTTGCGTCTAAAAGTGGGAAAAGAAAAGGAAAGAACACGCATCAAGTGCGTTGAGTTATCGAGATAGCTAATACGTAACTTTCTGGATTGATAACTGAATCAATTTGTAGCACAAAGTAGGATCCTTTGGATTGCAAATGCTTGTGCATAGTCTATTCTGCTTGGAAAATCAGGTGTTTATTTGGCCAATGGCAGGCATACACTCTTCGCAAATCAGGTTGCTAGGAAATGCCACAACACATCAAGCCGCCGTTTTGGCAAGGCCTACCAAAGGCGTCGCAACTTGTACGTGCATCAAATTCACAGCTGATATAAAAGATAACGGCTTTCTTGTCCATGTGGAGCCCATTTAAACTGATCGAATTGATCCATACCTTGACGTTCTGTAGTGGTACTATTTTCTCATTTGCTTGACTTTCGGTGTGCGTCCCTATGCAGTTTTTTGTACCTCGGAATATAACGGTCCTCGGCCAGAATTGGACTGGCCTTTTTGTACATCCTACTTGTAGCAGATTACAATTATAGCAGAGGATGGGGGTAAAGACAAGGGGCATAAATTATATAGACACTGACCACAGCCCATAAATTGCTTTGTATGTATCATCTCAGTCTGAATACGTCGGATTCGCCTAGCATGAAATTATAGTCTGCAAGTGAAATCATAAAGAATCTACCAGCTGGGCCGGTTCCTTTTCATTAGCGTACTTGGAGTTCGGAAATTTTATGTAGCACTAAAATTTACCGCAAGTAAATAATTGGACGCCAGAAATTGATAGTTGACAAAATAAGTCAGATGGGCATAGCCTATGAGCCTCTCCACATCTTGCGCAGAGACAAAAAAAGAGGATATGGAATCCACCTCTCTTTCTCTGCGCATGAAGCAACTTGTATGGGAGAGAAGCCTCTTGCCAAATAAAACCTCCGAAGCACTACACAATCATGCATGATAGCAAATCCTATTCTTTCCGAATAACAGAATTAAATGACAATTAAAATAACTGCATTGGATATCAATTCTTTCTCGCCCTTCCAATCAAGATAGGATTTATCAACAAAACAAGGTCAACATAAATACGAGTAATCAGCAGTAAAATACATAAATTCCTTCTTTAGTCCAAAAATACAGTCACTAATCTCTACATTCTAGGCGCCAAGATTATCAGCACGTGATTACTCTGATATTGCCAAAGGGGCAATCTGTCGATCGAATACCTGTAGGAAGAACACAATAATTTCAATCACAATACTCTGGAATTATGCAGAGAACAGGGGGCCAAACAAAAATAAAAATAAACTAAATAAAAGTAACAGGTTGAACATGATCATAAAATCACTATGGCATTATGAGTTGTAAATTACAGCATAGCATCAATATTACCACGTCAGTGATTGCCTTCAGTTGACTGAGCATTAGCATTGAAACCCTCATAACCGCCAGAAGATGGTGCTGGTGGATTGGCTTGATACATAGCTGATGAAGCCACAGGAGCACCATTAGACGTTGGTGCTGTGGCACTTCCAGGAGCAGTGGCTGGGGGAGCTAGGGTAGGAGGCCTGGGTAGAGCTGCTTGACCTGGGGCCAGAGGAGCACCTGGTGGAGGGACCATTGGGGGCATGGAAGGTACAGAAGCATATCCTGTGAACACCCATTGAAAATCATTCAAATCCCACATCGCTAGATGACCAACCAATTTCCCTTTTGCCGTGAGATGAAAGGTGATTGTCATACTAACAAAGATTGACAGATTAAACAATGAAAACTTCTTGAAGAAAACTAAAATTGTTGAGAGAACTAGCACCAATAAAGATGGTCACACAAGCAAACTGAAATTCATCTGAAAAGGCAATTGTAGTAATGGAAACCAGAATATATTATGATTGAAAATCATGTACTATGTACATAATTATAGTCACCGGCAACAGCATAGGTAACTGCAGATATTTGAATGTAAAATGCAAATTACATGACAACCCATGCAAGACCAATGCTTAGATAGGGAGGGCCAAAAAAGTTGAGTCAAGAAATGATTGCCTAGAAGTATTATCCACCTGGAGCGCCAGGAACTGGTCTAGGCAACACAGGAGGTCTGATCCCTGGCATTAGTGGTTGACTTCCTGGAATTTGTGCATTTCCAGCAATCGGCACTCCTGGAGTTGGCAAGACTGGAAAGCGAGGCCTCTGAGTCAACAAATGTTGATTAAAAGCTGCACCAACCTGCTGAAATGCTGCAGCTTGCCCAAGATGTTCTTTGATCCTTTGGTCAATTAGACTCTGGGTTTGTTGCTCCTCAAATTGCTGGTAGTAGGCTCTCACATTTGCCTGGCATCAAGAATAGGGAAGAAAATGAGCAAAAAAGAGAGAGATGTCATGTAGTATATACATCATGCAATAATGAGGAAATTATATGTGCACAATACCTTGTGCTTGTAACCTGCATTATGCTGCTTTCTAACTGATGGCTGCAATACAGACAAATATTGTAAGCAAGGGGTATAAGCAGGCAAGAACTCTCATGGACGTATACCAAACATGAACATCTGGCATAAGAACAACATTCTGAAAGGTGGGCATAAGAACGTAGTGAAAGATGCTTGTCTCAACAAGGCAGGGTGCTATGGAAGGCTAGTGCCTCAGAGTATCTCACATCATAAGAGGCGCTGCCTTCAACTAGTTTTGTGGAGCAACCACCTTCAGCACTTTTTTTCATTTTTCCGAAGCATGTTAGGAAAGAGTTGAAAGGATACATGGAGGGAAAAAGCAGAACCAAGCAACATGTGGATACGCCTTTAAAAATTGGTTTTGAAACGATTGATGATTCAATTGAGACTGAAAGTGTTGACGAGAACATAGGCAGACAAGCTTAAAGTGTGGTGCCGTTGTCAAAGAAGCCTAGGCAAAAGGGTCCACTAAATTCCTTTGTAAGACAAAAAATTGAACGAGTAGGCTTTACTATGGAAAGGGGAGTCGCAGTAGTTAAACTTAAATTATATGAGAAAAGGACTCTGGCTTATCAATGCATTAGTAGGCTTATATGGCAAACTAGGATTCCATTCAATGTTGCTTGAATGGACGTTTTTAAGCAGATGATTAAAGCCATTGGGCAATATGGCCCAAAATTTGAGCCCCAAGTTATGTTGCAAAATCACTAAGATTTAAGGACACAGGTGCTCCATTATGTTGAATGGATGGACAAGACAGATAAATCCAATCTCGAAGGCTTTTTCCCCCCTAATTTTCTTTCTTGAAGTCATTCAATCTACTTGATGAGCTTGCAGAATAAAATCCATTGATGCATCATATGTGAAAACTTACACGTATTATTTTATTATTTATGTAGCAGACATTTTTCCTGCTTTAACAACCAACTTAATGAGCGTTTGCACTTTTCCTTGCTTCACGAGGGGTTATGCCTTCTTATGCACCGCCCCTAAGATTTTTTAGAGGTCAAACGCTTTAAACACACCTAGGGACATTGTCTACCTTTTGTATCAATCTCTATTGCGTTCTGGTCAGAATAAACACATGGATTGACTGCAAACGGAAAACAATAACAGCATTGACAAGCTAAGCTTGAGTAAACAATAGTAAAGCAGTCCCAAAACCACAATCAAAATTACATCAGTGAAGAACTGGTGCAGAGTATTCATAAGTCACAGAACTTACAGAGTCGTGGGTCAAATAAGTGTCACAGTAGTCACAGTAGTACCTGCAGATCCGATTGGGGAGAAGAAGAAAAAAACTGTTGATAAGTTTCTCTATAATCAAGCACCTAGAACACTGAGTACATACCTAGGCATCGATGTTTCTATGACAATTCTGCAGCCAATTGCTGAGCCAGAAAAAAAACCCTAGCAACAAAAGCCAAAAAAATAGAAGAATCAGAACTTGAGTGAAGTGAAGTCCAAAAACCCAAAGTTTTGCCAAATTGACAAGCTCAAGTGAAGAATGTTACTTGAGTTTGCAATAAAATCAAGCCCTAGGTACGAATTCGTATCTGGGCTCGTAGCTGAAAGGAATGCTTATGCCACAAACGGGATGGCCGCTAGAAGACTTCGACACAGGACCCGCCACGTCTTCTATGCACCCTGCAACAGAAGTCGCATCTGGCTCCGGCGTGGTCGTCGACTTCAGTTCTGCAAGCAGAGAAGGCACTGCAGCGTCAGGCACGTAAGAGGCGGGTTACAGGGTTATTTAGTTTGTTTGGAATTCAGAAACGTTAAAAAAACAAGTGTTTTTAATATAAATTCATTTTTCTGATAAAATCTAAAATACATATAAAGGAGGACAAAAAACAAAACACATCGGTCATATATAGGAACCCGAATTATAACAAGCAGGAAACAGAGCAAAACAGCGAACCAGGGGGTAACAAAGTGACGCGAACGGAAAAAACAAAAAAAGCAAGCGAAAGAAAGAACGCACCTCAATGTAGGTCGAAGAAGATCACGACGGCAGCTGAGTTCACGACGGCACCTCTCAGCAGATTGAATGGGAATCGGAGAAGAATGGAGGCAAAGGTCCGCTAGGGTTGGCAATGGCTCATTCAATAAAAATAAATGTTCCTTCTCCGAATCGATGATGAAAGGGCTGTTTGGATTCTGGTTTTAAAATTTGCTTCTAAAAATAGAAAAACAATTTTAAAAAATAAACTAAAATAATTTTGACAAAATTTCCTTTTTTTATTTTTTTATTTTTTATTCTCAAAATTTTTAAGAAATACTTTTTTTTTTAACTTGCTATCTATCACTTATCACTGTTAACAGCAACTATTACTATTATCAACGGTCAAGTGTAATTTTTTATAATTTTTTAAATGTGATTTTTTTAAAAATTATTATTTAAACAAATTTTTTTCAACACTTATTTTAAAAATTAATTTTATAAAATTATTATAAAACAAGAAAATAAAGAACAAAAACAAGCAGGCTCAAAACAAAAACCAAAAAGACTTGTTTGACTAATAATATTTCTCTAGCAAAACAAAAGAGGTAATCATATTTTTTTTGTCAAATAAAGTAATTATATTTTATTTCACTATTCATTTAATATATCAACAACGCTATAATTGTATTTGATTTTTCATGATATAATCATATGTTATTGTTTATATAAAATACTACTTTTCCTTTTATTCTTAATATAGAAACTAATTAACTGATTTAAATAGATTAAAAAATTAATTAAATTATTTATTTATAATAAATAAATATTATTTTTTTAAAATACTCTTACTAATCATATGTATTGGCTAATTATATGTACAATTATTACAAAAATTTTTTAAAATAAATAAATATAAGATACAAAGTGAATTTTAATTTTTTTTTAACTGAAACTAGAGTTAATACTAAAAAAAATTTGTCAGGAAAAAATACTAAAAATGAGATCATAAATTGTAAATTATTTGCAGCTTAACAGTTAATTTTCTCAGGGTTACTTGACCCATTTGCCAGACCCATCTCTAAACCCCCCCCCCCCTATATGGACCTTTTCTAACGAAGCGAAGGACTTGTTTTGTTTTTTTTGCCCAAAAAGCAAAGGATTTGTTTGATCCAAAATCTTCTCTCGTTATTTTCTTCCCCATTATGTACGGTTTTGATCTTCAACACTGAAAGCAGGAAACAGGTGAAAGCAGAAATGGCTGGAAATCCTGCCTCCAACAAGTTGGGACCTTCAGGTTATGTTAGATTCTCTTTCGCTGGACTATTTTTCAATCTTCGTTATTTCACTGCTGACACATTACGGCAAATGCCCCGCTTTTCAAATCTTTATGGATTTCCTCCGCTGAGATTTGCTCGGATTATGCCGAAGGTGGCCTTCGCTGACCTATTTCGTATAATTGAATGCAGTTGAATTAAGGATTTATTCCCTGGATCTGTTATTATTTCTGTTGATTTAGATTTGAAGGTTCAGGCTTAGCATTTTTTCCCCTGTAGCTTTAGAGCAAGCATTCGATATCCTAGCGTCTTTTTTTTTTCTGTTTTTTTGGGGGGGGGGGGACGAATGAACGATGCAGAAAGATAGAACTCAAATGGTACGTTTTCTTCTCTGAGAACCCCTCATTTAAGAATTGATTGAGGTCGCATATGTATGCTCCAAATGATTTACAGCATGATGATGGGAGCGTAGACTGCGGGTTTATTACCTCCGTGAAGAACATGTCGATCCTCTATCTACCAACTTCTGCTCAAAACTTTCTTGACCCCTTATATTAGCGTGTATTAAGTTTTCTTTCTGCCACCATTACAAGTCATTTCTTTTGCATTGTAAACGTTTAATTGCGTTTGCTGAGATGGTGGAAAATCTTCAGGACCTGCGAATGGCGAGAAGTTGAGTTGGGCTGTTTCCCCTTCCTCGGCTTTCAATCACTTTGCTACTAGCGGAGTTTCTGTCGCAGTGGCAACTGCAATTACTCATCCTTTAGGTTCTTTCTATCTTTCTCTTCCCCTTTCAATAATGTGGATTTTGGTTTACGGAACCGTAGTTTGAGAAATGTTCACGCATGCTTGCCCATGATTGAATCTAATAAACTGTTTACCTATTTTGCCAACGCACTTGCAAGTGTCGTATCGAAGATTTATCATTTCTTCTGCAGAAAAAAGAGTTCAGATGGGATTTCATTGATTTAGATCATTTTGCATTTGATGTCACAATCTTTTTTGAAAAAAAATTGGGTGTTGAATTCTTTGTAGCATCAACAGAGAATGCAGTTCATTGATTCATGATGCATGGCAAAATGAAAGATGAAAGAGAAGCTGAGAATGGAACCATGTATTAATTAGCTACTTAGAAATCATTGATTTAGGAGGTGTTTGACAACCCTCAAAACGCAAAACGAGGCAAACTCCTCCACATATTTACTTCGTAAACCGTAAAAGCACTTTTGAAACCACGATTTGGTTTTCATCCAAACACCCCCTTAGAGTAGTTGAAAACAACAAATTATTGCTGTAGGTTGAATTTGACAGGGAATAGCTATCACATTCTCAAAAAATGGTTTGACCTGTTCTGTTTGCAGCGTGGGGATTGATGGTATTCTTGTGTCTAGATTTTCATCCAGAGGAAAATATTTATTTATCAAGAAATTATACATTAGCAGTCAGCCTGGCAAATTAGTCGGAGCAAATGAAAATTTATGCTATGTTTCTAATGAATCATCTATGCCTTGCATGAAAGATTTTATATGAATGATAAAGGAGAGGATTCACTGGTGTATTAGTTTTGGATGTTGTTCTCGGGTACACATTTTTACAGTAGAAGTTATGTCAGAAATTTTGTTGAGCTTTAGAAAATATCTTAACTTTTAAGATGGTGAAGATTACCTGTGCTTGAGCCATACTGAGAAGAAATCAAACATTTCTTATCAAAAGGGGGAAATACAAAGAAAGAAATTGAGTATTTAGGTTTTGGAGATATAAAATAATTCATCAAAAATTTATTTTTACCTTTGTTCTACATCCTCTGCAGATGTACTGAAAGTCAGGCTGCAAATGCAACTTGTTGGCCAGAGAGGTCCTTTGAGTGGGATGGTACTTTGCTTCCTTCAATCCGTCCTCCAAATGTACTTGCTTGTCATATTATATTACCGAATTTCTATTGAATAATTTATTCAGGGCAAACTATTTTTTCGAGTCCTGAAAATGAAGGACCAAGGTCCTTGTATCTGGGTTTGAACACCTTCATTGACAAGGTCAGTTGTCTATGGAGGCCTCTTGTATGAACCCTCTAAGCATGCCTGTGATCTTGCTTTTGGCTCCACCAATGTTTTAGTTAAAATTGCATCTGGAGCATTTTCTGGGGCTTTTGCAACCGCACTGACCAATCCAATGGAGGTTCTAAAGGTAGAAGTAGCGTAATTTTCCATTTTCATTCAAGCACGTGTTTTTCCATATTTTTTCTTCAAGATCATATTCCCACAATCAGGTGCGTTTGCAAATGAATCCAGACAAGAGAAAGGGAGGACCTATTCTAGAGCTTCGAAGGACCATATCTCAAGAGGGAATGAAAGGCCTTTGGAAGGGCATGGGCCCTGCTATGGTCAGAGCAGCTTCCTTGACTGCATCACAGCTGGCTACATATGACGAAACCAAGCAAGTAAAATTGTGATCAAACTACTGATTTATTAAACTAGTGCTACTTGGCTGTCTTAAAGCATGAATCATATTATGTCTTTCCAGACCCTTGATATTCACTATCAGTCCTCTCGTTTCCCCCCTTGTTATCCGGTTCCTTTTCATTGATGCAGATCTTAATCAAGTGGACCCCTCTTGAAGAAGGATTTAATCTGCACCTGATGTATGGCTTTTCTTTTGATTCGATTTCTTCTTGCAATCTTTTCTCCCTTCAGTGGGCAAACTGAATAGAGACAATCATCTACGGTTGAAGCAACAAAATTGACTGAGTAGAAAGAGAAGATTTGGGGTTTGAAGAAAAACTAACAAAAAATATTATTGATGTGATAAATTTTCATTATAATAGGTTTAATATTCTTTCTTCCTCCACAGAGGTATACAAAATACATGATTTCTCTTTCAGTTTCAAAAAAATAACACTCTTCCCTTTTTGACACCTTCATTGACAAGGTCAGTTGTGTCTATGGAGGCCTCCGCTTGGGCTTGTATGAACCCTCTAAGCATGCCTGTGATCTTGCTTTTGGCTCCACCAATGTTTTAGTTAAAATTGCATCTGGAGCATTTTCTGGGGCTTTTGCAACCGCACTGACCAATCCAATGGAGGTTCTAAAGGTAGAAGTAGCGTAATTTTCCATTTTCATTCAAGCACGTGTTTTTCCATATATTTTTCTTCAAGATCATATTCCCACAATCAGGTGCGTTTGCAAATGAATCCAGACAAGAGAAAGGGAGGACCTATTCTAGAGCTTCGAAGGACCATATCTCAAGAGGGAATGAAAGGCCTTTGGAAGGGCATGGGCCCTGCTATGGTCAGAGCAGCTTCCTTGACTGCATCACAGCTGGCTACATATGACGAAACCAAGCAAGTAAAATTGTGATCAAACTACTGATTTATTAAACTAGTGCTACTTGGCTGTCTTAAAGCATGAATCATATTATGTCTTTCCAGACCCATTGATATTCACTATCAGTCCTCTCGTTTCCCCCCTTGTTATCCGGTTTCCTTTTCATTGATGCAGATCTTAATCAAGTGGACCCCTCTTGAAGAAGGATTTAATCTGCACCTGATGTATGGCTTTTCTTTTGATTCGATTTCTTCTTGCAATCTTTTCTCCCTTCAGTGGGCAAACTGAATAGAGACAATCATCTACGGTTGAAGCAACAAAATTGACTGAGTAGAAAGAGAAGATTTGGGGTTTGAAGAAAAACTAACAAAAAATATTATTGATGTGATAAATTTTCATTATAATAGGTTTAATTATTCTTTCTTCCTCCACAGAGGTATACAAAATACATGATTTCTCTTTCAGTTTCAAAAAAATAACACTCTTCCCTTTTTTTAAAAAAAAAAAAAAACAATGCACATTGACATTTCCTACAACAAAAATAATCTAACATTACCCTTTTTCTCTTAATAAAGCACCCTTTTTCTCTGCCAATATTAACGCACCCTTATTTATTATTCAATATAACAAGTATTGAATATGCATGTACTCAGAAGTTGGTGAACTAAAACACATGGAGTTTATTCAGAATATTGTTTTATGAATTCAAATTCGCGCCCCCATTTTGCTATTTATCAAATCTGGTCTAAATTTATTTTGATATAAACAAAAACTAATGTTGCTTTGTATCTTATGAAGCTCGAGTACAGTGGCAGGCATAATGAGCACCCTCATAACTGCTCCTATGGATATGATTAAAACTCGTCTCATGTTTGCAACAACGAGAATCCAAAACTGCTGGAGGCTATAAAAACGCGTTTCATTGTGCATATCAGGTATTACGTTTTTTCTTTGTCCTCAAACTAGCAGCTTCCCCACTCCCCAACCAAAAAAAAAAAAATAAAAATCCACGCTTCTTTACCTGCTCGAACTTGGGCTTAGAGTACCTTGGCTATGGATACAAAATTTTTACAGATACTTACATATATGTCTGTCTGTCTGTCTGTATGTATGTATGTATGTGTGCATGCAACGGCTCAAGTCACTCAAATTTGAATTTAACTGGTTCCCATGTAATTCTTTTACCCTATTAAAACCAGATACAGAGGAATGAAGCGATGGGCTTACTCAAATATGAGTATATTGTGTTTTGTATGCACACTAATTATGAACGTCATTCTATTTCATGCCTGCGATGTTGTAATCCCTTCTTATGCAATGCATTTGTGATGTGTGGCTTCAGGTCCTGCTTACAGAAGGCCCAAGAGGACTTATAAAGGGTGAGTTTATATTTGATTTGCATTCTTAGTTCTTACAGTCGATTCATTTGCCTTCAATCATCTCCGGATCTTTTAAGATGAGCTACTGTGATTTTTTGTAATGTCTCTTGGCCTCTTGGGAGCAAAAATAGCATGTCAGGATTACTACCTTGTAAAAGGAAAAATTAATCATCTGGTCCCTATAATTTTGATTTGATTGTAACGCAGTCTCTATAGTTTTGATTCAATTAAAACTCCGTCGTTGAACTTTATTCAGTACAACTCAATCTCTTTAGTGTTAACAGGTTCAAGAAATAACTGTAGTATAATTTTATCTTACTAAAATGTAGGGACCAACATTCTAAATGACTAAAATTATAGGAACTAAGTTGTATCAAACAAAGTTTAGGGACTGAGTTTAAACCAAGTCACAATATTATGAATTGATGATTGTTGAGTTGTGCTGAGTTAAAGTCCAGGAATTGGGTTTTAAATGAGTCAAAACTACTGCAACTATATGATTTACTTCCCCTATTTAAAATAACTCTTAGAATCACCTTCATAACCACTTTATGGAGGAGTAATATTATCACACACACGCATAACTTGCTTTTATTTGTGTGGGGTAAAAAATTTATTTATAACTATGCATATCAAGTTTGTTCACAAGATATATTTTTGTCAGGGGATTTGCAATATTCGCAAGACTAGGGCCTCAAACCACAATTACGTTTATGTTATGCGAGGAGCTACGGAAGCTTGCTGGATTGAAGGCAATCTAGTGACCGGCTGCCTCGAATGATTATTGAAGTGCCCAAGCAAATGACTTCTAGTAAACGAGTCCCTCTTCGGGAAGATTCTTTCAGTTTGTTATTCTCTTTAGCTCGCAGTTAATATGCACAATTCATAAAGAGGCTCTATTTAATTCTCATATGGCCTCCATGTTCCCCATTTCCCGCGGTATAGTCCTCCTGCCCAATCAGAGTGAAGGACTGGGTCCCTTTTTGACTTTGGTACTCGTGATTGTATTACTATGTTCAATTATTCATTGTATAAGGGGAAAAATGGGTATGATTTGGGATTACCCGCCCAGGGAAAAAAGGGGTTGGGTTTTTCTCTGTCACACGTGCAACTTTGGTACGTCTCATGAAGAATTATGTAATGAATGACAGATCAAAGTTGGCTATTTGAATATTTAATTTGATGTTTATAAATGTCTGGGTAACTATATGGTTACTGAGTGATTGGAGGAGGAAGTAACTTGTAAGGAGATATTGTGTGCGCGCGCGGCGAGGAGAGAGAGGAGAGAGAGATCGGTCTGATCATATAAAGTTCTTATCATCACACGAGTATTGCATGAAAATGACAGCCGAAGTTAATAAATCGTGGGGGGGAAAAAATGAAAGGATCAAATTAAAATCAAGTAGAATTGAAAATTTTAAATCAAACGTAAATTTTCTTGTGCATAATTGATTAGTACAGTCTGATTGAGTTTTGAATCAGAATCAAAAGTAAATTAAACTTTTACACACCTACCTTTAAATGCAAAGATGATGTTGGCTATTGGATCAAATGCTGGCCTTTCATGCTGCATATTATAAATGGCTGTGTCTTCATCCAACAGGTAAAATGTGGAGAGAAATGCGAGGCTCTTTGAGTTTTGTTGATAAAAGCATTATTATTAGGTGCAACCAACTTCCACCATTTGAAGGCTGAAGAAGTTTCTGCCATCAGGATTCAGCCGTAGTGATTCCACAATGATGCTTTCCTCTTTCTGTTACGTTACGTCTATCTAAGAATTCAATCCCCTCAGACCTAAAATGACCAAAGCCAAATAATTTATTTCTTTCCCTCTTTAATCATGCTCCTACTTAATAATAATACTCATTATCGTTATCATTATAATTATTATTATTGTCATTATTATTACGATCTCCTTCGGCCCCTCAGACCTCATTTTATGCATATTGATAGTGGTTTTTTCACCTTAAACAATCGCCTGAAATGGGACAAGCGCACTCAATCTTCCTGCATATCTTTAATCATGTGAGTGCTATTAAGGACACCTTGAATACCAAGTTAATTTTTGCCTCATCAATTTCTTTATTTTCCCACTGGGCCACATACTCCAACAATTTCTTTAATAAAGGCCATTCTTGGTGTCATGATGGAAAAAGAAAGGTGACGAAATTTGTGCATAATATTAATTTATTCTCGTAATTATTATTTAATTTTTTTCTTTCTGTAGAATCTTATGATCACTTTTTATTCCATTATTTTTCTCCAATTCATTCCACTATGCATATTGAATGAGTCCTGAAATAATTTGCTAAAAAGAACAAGAGGGAAAAAAAATTTAGGATATGGTCCAAAAGCTTCTATTCTCTTGGTATTTGACTCATCAATCTTTACAGTTTTAATTATGTTAAAACTCAATTCCTAACACTTGATTTGATACAGTTTAGTTTGTATATTTCAACCATTCAAAATATTGGTTCTCATCGTCTAAAAAATAATTTTAGTTTTTCTAAGATGCAGATATTAATATTCAAAATATTTAAACTATATGAACTAAGTTGCTCCAAGTTAAAATTTAAAAACCAAATTTTAATTGAATCAAGTTAAATTATAGTAATTGAATTGCATCAAATTAAAATTTAGATACGGAATTTTAACAAAAATTAAAATTATAACAACCAAACTTAAATTGGCCTTGGGAAAAAGAAGAGGAGGAGGGGAAGGTGCTTGTGCACGCAGGGACATCTGAAAAATGCAAAAAATCGGAAAGGAGAGATGGTTGGATATAAGAGGAAAAAAACAAGTGAGTGTGGATTGAGGGGAATGAGAGGGTGATGATAGGAAGTGGAGGCAAACTCATTGAAGGGAGGGGCCTACTCATAACTTTGGAGGCCGCCATTTTGGTGTGTTGTAACATCAAACCTCAAAAGAAAAGGCATGTAAGTAACGTTTGAATGTTTTATTAGTGTCTTGAATATTACATGTATACAAGGTTTCAAACTGAACAATAAAAAGGCTTTATTGTCCTTTTTTGGGTTGAAAGGGAATTCCCCTTTCCTTGTTTCAGCAAATGCTCATCAGCTGTCTCTCATTTCTGCTTAATGCCAACTCTCATCCTCTCTCACATCTATGCCTTTGCTTCATCCTAAAATATAACCCCCCCCCTCCCCTTTATTTTTTCCCATCACACTTGATTTCCAATAGCTTCTCTTGTAGGGCAAGGGCAAGGGCAAGGGTGTGTCTCTACTTCTTTTCTTTCCATTTTCATTCACTTCTCATCTCAGTCATAAAATTAAGATTTGATGGTTCAGATTTCATATTTATAAAATTATGAATAAAATGTTAAATTTTAAAAAATAAATAAAATCAAATAAGACTACTAAATTTTAGTTAGTATAATTCAAAACAACAACAAAAAAATACTTTATAAAATTATTTTCAAAAACATGAAATCTGAACTGTTAAACTTTTAATTTTAACGTTGAGATGGGAAGTGAATGGAAATGGGGAGGAAGAGAAGCGAAGAGACTCTTTACCCTTCCTTTGTATATATAACAACAGCAAAAGAAAATACTACATTCATTATTTAATATAAAAGCTAACTAACTAATTTGCAGTGATTAAGAAAATTACTTAAGTTTGTTATTTGTTAAAAATGTGTATTGGTTTTGCCTAAAATAACACTTTTAATTATTTACATTAGAATTAATCTTAATAGAAGTTCCCACAACATATGCAATCAATATAGATAGTTTAAAAAAAGAATTATATATTTGGCTGACAAAATGAATCATGTTGTTATATTTATGATCACAATAAGTTTCCTAATTAACTCATATATTTAAAATCGGGGAGAATAGCAAGAATGGCAGACTTTTTCTTCCATAAACATGTAAATATGTTATTTTGATAAAGTCATGTGAAAAATAGCTTATTGGTTTTCATAATTTTACCTTATTTTTAATTAGGTTCTTAAAGGTTTCTAATTGAATCTTTACAGCCTTTTCAGACATTAGCCCTTATATTTATAATAAAATGAAGTCACAGGGACGTATATTAATTTATCCCTAATTCATTCTACCATCTACTCAATACGATAAAAATAACACCCACCCCCAAAAAAAAAAAAAGCTTATAATACTGATCATCATGTTCATTCAAGATAAAAGTCTAATTTAAATTAAAAAAAATATGATCTGAATAAAGAAGGAAAAATGACAATAAAAATACCACTTGAATTCTAAAAGGACAAATAAGGGACCTGAATAAGCAAAATGACAAGGAGGTCACTGGGAACCAATCTGGAATTAATATTTTCGGCCAAAAGACCAAAACGCCCTGATGAATGCGGGAAGACCGAAAGCTGAAAGTGAGAGAAAGGAGAGAGGAAGACCGACGCAGTGGAGAAAGGAGAGAGGAAGACCGACGCTGATGAATGCGGGAAGAAGGAAAGAAGAATGTTGGAAATGCTTTAATCTTACTCTTTCGCATCACCACCATCTGTAGAGATTTTGATTTTGGTTGTGGGAAAGAGGATTTGTAGTGAGAGAGGGAGTGAACCGAAGCGGAAATCAGCAAGCAATTACGTAACGTAACTGCTGTGATGCCTGCTGGTTTTTTGGTAAATCCCATTACGTGAATGGTAAATTCACTATACATGTAGTTAATTATGAATTTTACAAAAGACATAGTGTGATTTATAACTTTTGTATGAAAGTGACTACTTTGTTAATGGATTTTGCAACCTGTTTTCAGGAGATAAAACACTTGTTTGTAAAAACTAATAAAAATTTCACGCTAAATTTGACAAAACGTATAGTGGGATTTACAACTTCCGTAGTAAAAAGACCACTTATTCAATGGGTTTTGTAACTTGTTTTCAGGGATGGACAGCTTTGTTTCTAAAAACTAATAAAATTTCCTATAAATTTGACAAAACACATAGTGAGATTTACAACTTTCGTAGTGAAAATTACCACTTCTTAAATGAGGAGTTTGCAACCTCTTTTCAAGGAATTGGCAACTTGTTTCTAAAAACCAATAAAAATTCCATGCTGAATTTTACAAAAACATAGAGTGATATTTACAACTTTGTAGTGAAAATTACCACTTCTTAAATAGTTTTGTGCAACATCTTTTCAGGGGATGAGCAACTTGTTTCTAAAAACCAATAAAATTCCATGCTGAATTTACAAAACACACAGTGATATTTACAATTTTTGTAGTGAAAATTACCAATTACCACTTCTTAAATGAGTTTTGCAACCTCTTTTTCAGGAGATGAGCAACTTGTTTCTAAAAATCAATAAAATTTGATGCTGAATTTTACAAAACACATAGTGATATTTACAACTTTTATAGTGAAAATGACCACTTCTTAAATGAGTTTTGCAACTTCTTTTCAGGGGATGAGCACTTGTTTCTAAAAATCAATAAAATTTGACGCTGATTTTACAAAATACACAGTGATATTTACAACAAACTTTTATAGTGAAAATGACCACTTCTTAAATGGCTTTTGCAACCAGTTAATTCAACGTGACTACAAAAGTTGTCACTTTTATTTAGTTTTTACAAACAAGTTGTTTATCCCTGAAAACAGGTTGCAAAACCCCTTAACAAAGTAATCACTGTTCACTACAAAAGTTGTAATCACAATATGTATTTTGTAAAATTCATAATTAACTACATTATAGTGAAATTTACCATTCACGTAATGGGATTTACAAAAACCAGCAGGCACATCACAGCAGTTACGTTACGTATGCTTGCTGATTTCCGCTTCGGTTCACTCATTCTCTCACTACAAATCCTCTTTCCCACAACCAAAATCAACAATCTCTACAGAATGGTGATGCGAGGAGTAAGATAATAGCATTTCTAACATTCTTCTTTCTTCTTCCCGCATTTCATCAGCGCTCGGTCTTCCTCTCCTCTTTTTTCTCACTTTCAGCTTTCGGTCTTCTCGCAATTCATCAGGCGTTTTTACTTTTGGCCGAAAATATGAATTCCAGATTGATACCCATGCTTATTTGTCATTTTGTTTTTTGCTTAGTCAGGTCCCTTATTTGTCTTTTAGAATTCAAGTGGTATTTTATTGTATTTTTTCCTGAAAAGAATAGTTGAGATGAAAAATGTGAAAAGAGAGTTTGAAAAGGTGGGGTCGTCGGGCTTTTGTCTTATTAGGTTGGCCAATGGAGGACGAGGGGGTCATCCAGCTTGCAAGAAAGGAGAATAGTGACTTTGTTATTATTGGCTAGAAAAACAGATTTAAAATAAATATAATTATAATTACAAAAATAAATACTACTACTCTCCTTCCGTTCCTATTATAAGAGCACTTGATGCTTATGTCATGTTCCTATATATAGAGACACTTACAAGTGTCTCTACTTTTGTGTGTTATTTATATTTCCCCATATTTATTATCTCAACTCACACTCCTCTCTCCCTCCACTAATAATTTATTGTTCTCTCTCATGCTCTCTCTCCTTATTAATGAGGACATTTTTGGAAAAAAATTATACTTTTTATACATTATTGTTCTTAACTAATTTAATTGTTTTTTTGATCAATGTACTTCGGTTATTTGTCTCTTATAATAAGGAACGGAGGGAGTAATATACAGAGAGGGGAGAGAGAGGAGAGCGTGACGATGGTTGAACAATTTGGTGGGGGTCTTGGCGGGACAGTCTGGCGTCCTTATCTCTGTACCTTGTTTACACCGCTAAACTACCAAAACACCCCTCGTCCTTCCTTATTTACTATTCTACCCCGCCCCCAAAACTCTGCCAAGCTATCATTTTTTTTTTTTTAACCAGCGCCAACCCATCATATTACCAGTATATTTTTTTTTACCATGATCATATTACTAGTATTGGAATCCTCGAATTGTATGAGCTATCAGATCAGCAGCAGTCAAGAAGGGAGGTGCCAACATTTGAAATATAAAATAATAATAATAATAATAATAATAAATAGAAATATTTATTATCTTAACATTAACAAATCACAATCTGAATGATTGCTCTCAACTAAAATTCGGTTAGAAAAACTCAATTGGGGAGTCCAAATTCCATCATGTTAACTTCACTTTCATCTTGTGGAAGGAAAAAACAAATAATAATAATATGAAAAATATTTTTAAATCGAGGAATAAATTAATTTATTAAAATTCTAAAAAATAAAATTTTAAATTTAAATAGAAAAACAATTAAAGATCAAAAAAAGATTGGCTTCGTATTAGTTATGTGATTTCCAAACAAAAAATGTAGAGAATAAAAAAAAAATATAGAGAATAATTAAGGCATTCAAAAATTGTAAATAGTCGGCCTTTGTGATCCGAGTGATACCAAATTCCCCTGGATATATTTTTTGTTTTACCACGAAATTCTCCGGGATTCTCAATCCTACATATAGGTAGCACGAGTATTTAGGGTTGGTTCAAGAATTCAATGCGCTGGCGGAAAAAAAAAAAGAAGAATTTAATGCATTTTTTTATTTTTACTTTTAATTGAGTGCATATCTCTCTCGTTTATTATTTTTCTCCTCATTCTCTCTCATGTCTTTTCATATTCAATGCCTCTCCTTATCTCTTATTCATCATCTACATAAATATTGGTATGTTTAAGAAAGAACATTATGCTGGTCAAAAAAGAAAAAGAAAGAACATTATGGGGTATTTAGATCAGCTTTTTAAAAATAATGTTGTATAAGATAATTATGTGAAAAGAGTTCTATCTTAACTTGTATCACCTCATATATATTTTACAAATTTTGGCTTTTGATTAAAGAGATGTTTGGATGAAAATCAAATTATAAGTTTAAAAATAACAAAATAAATAGTGAAGGAATTTGTTTGGACTTGTATAAAAAATTTAAAACACTTTTAAGAGTATCCAAACACTCCTAATTTTGTAACTAAAGTTTGATTAGTTGGAAAAAAAATACATAACTAACATTTTAATTTATGTAACGTGAACACTTGCTTATTAAAAAGTTTGGGCGGAGTATTTTAATGTGTAGGGTTGTAAATTTAAAATTATCTACTGAAGAGTGATGAATGCGCGAATTCTGAAAAAAAAAAAAAAAAAGGACTTTGGCAATATTCAGTGTGAGTTATATAAATACGTGCGTCAGGCAAAATATATATATATATATATATATATATAAAAAATACGTGCTCATGAAGTTTTTCGGGTCTTCTTGAAAATGACAATCATACCCAATATTAACTCACTCAATAATGCCTTTCATTATTTTCATCTGTTACTTTGAGCATGGGACTATTTGGGATTGAATGTTAGCTGCCATAAATGTGTTTTCAGTTCCCACACAAATTTTGAAGATGCTTACCAACAGAGTTAGGTCTAAGAATGAGCTGGCTAATCTTTTTCAACATGACAACAATATCTTAAAAAATCATATCTAATAGAAAAATGTATGTGCTAAAAAAAGGATTTTGAAGGTGCTTTTGCAGACCAAGATTGTGAAATTTAATTTAAAGCTCCCCGAAGTTAAATACTCCTCCGGTCCTTAATACAGGACTCAATTTTTGAGTTGATTTTGGTCTTAAATATAAGAGCCTTTCTCATATTTATCAATTTTCTCTAAATTATCTTGTGAAATCTCTCAACCATAATCAAGTAAAAGAGAGAGAGGGGGTATTAAAAAGATGATTATGGTGTTTTAGAAAAAAATGTGTCACTTTTCTTATAATTAACTAACTTACCTAACTTCCTTAATCTAATCAAATTAGTTAAATGGGTCTTATATTAAGGACCGGAGGAGGAGTACTTTTTCTTTAGTACTATAAATATGGTGGACAATTAAAAAGCTCCTCCACTAAATCCTAATATACTCTTCCGGTTCTAAATATAAGATTTTTATACATACTAACATAAGAGTTTTTATTTAGGATCGGAAGAATATATATTTTTTAATCCTGGTCTTCATTTATCTATGATAATAAAACAATGTCCGTATTTATTTCATCGTACTCACTCAGAGATCATGGTGGACCTCATGCAATTTTTACGCTTGTTATCATGCCTTTAACTAAAACATTTTAAACATAGCCGGTATTCTTAATAATATTGTGATAATTATATAATAATAAAAATGTATAATTTTTTTTATATTTATGAACAAAAAACTCTTCATGCGTTTTTTAAGTAATGAAATAAGAAATTATAGTGCGATTAGACATAAATACAATTTTTACGCTTTTGTTATCATGCCTTTAACTAAAACATTTTAAACATAGCCGGTATTCTTAATAATATTGTGATAATTATATAATGCAATTAAAAATGTATAATTCTTTTTTAATATTTACTGAACAGAAAAAATCCTTCTTCATGTCGTTTCACCTGATTAAGTAATGACTAAAAAAAGTGAAAAGGATGCTTATTACTTAACACGATACTTCCAACAAAACTAAAACGGTACTTCATGCCAAGATTAGTCTTTATCTGCGACTCATAAATGGTGGTAGCAGCATTAAAATTTATATGCACACATATGAAATTCAATTTTTAACTATATTTGACTCAAGTTGAGGGAGAAAGTCGTAGAAGTAAAGATGTATCTTTATTATTATTTCTGATTTATATAAGAATTAATTTAACTTTTAATTTAGTCATAAATATAAAACTCCAATCAACTCTGACTCTGAGATATCTTAAAAAAAACAATACATATTTATCACAAATAACTAACTTAATTAATTTTTTAATCTATTTAAATTAATTAACTAACTCTCATATTAACAATTGGGTGTAGTATTACTTTATTTAGAATAAAATTAAGTATCCCAGAGTTTTTTCAGAGGATACATGGGGACTTTAAATTATGATTTTCACATTTAGAAGGTGTGCGTGTGTCCTGTCATTTTGCATCATTGGTCTTACAGGCCACTTAGGGGAACAGAGTCAGGAAAATCAAACTTAAAAAATTGCGATTTCTTATTCACATCACTGGAAAATATTTTTTTAAAGTTGGATCCCAGAGTTCTTACTTATGAAAAAAAAAAACAACTTAATTAGGTAACTTTTTAGTTTATAAGTATCTGCCAGCAGTATAATTTTTTTGGGGCGAAAAAACTATTTTTGTTTCTAGTGGTACTCTTCCGGTCCTTAATATAAAACCTATTTAACTAATTTGATTAGATTAAGAAAGTTAAGTAAGCTAGTTAATTATAAGAAATATGACACGTTTTTCATAAAATACTATAATCATATTTCTTAATACCTCATCTTTCTCTTCTACTTGATTATGGTTGAAAGGGTATCCATAGGGGTAATTTAAAGATAATTGATAAATACGAGAAATGGGTCTTATATTTAGAACCAAAAACAACTCACCAATTGGGTCTTATATTAAGGACCGGAGGAGTATTTTTTTCCGGGAGAAAAAGTTTTTTTTCCGGGAGAAAAAGGTTTTTTTTATCGTCTTTTTAATCTTTTTTAATTAGTTGGTTTGATTTTCCTCTTTCTTCACTCGGCCTATAATCCCCGCCTCAATGTGCTCACATAATACTGGTGGACCACCGAGGCATGTTTGGCGCATAATGTAATAAGTAAGCCGCATTTTTATGTCAAGCATCGTCAATTTGTTGTCGTTTTTATTTGTCGGAAAAATAATTTATAATTGGCACTATTTGCCTTCAAAAGTAGGGACGTACTGTATCTGTTTATAAATTTTGGAGATGAAATGGAAAGGATCTCAACGGTTTTTACATTAAAAATAATAATATATTTATTTCAAAAAAAATAAATTAAATGGGACTAATTGAATCAAACGGACTTGGGATCCCAGTGCGTCGCATGGAATTTAAGAACAAGAGAATAATATAAAAAGAATACAAATTGAGGGAAATCAAATTTTTATATTGTTGTGGTACATGCAGCCAATAGGATTACGTATTGTTGTGCTTCAAGCAATGTTCAAAGTCAAACGCAGAAAAATAAAAAAAAAGAAAAACCAAAAACCGGTGCAAGATAGGGTATTTTAGACAGAAATTCACTATATTTGTTTCCATACGGGCAATTTCGTTAGAACCAAGGTGGTCCTGTGTATATTTAAAGAGTATTTGCTGCAAATGTAAGAACGTGATGTTGGAGCGTAATGTTTAAGTTGTGTGCCATGTACTATGCTGTGCTCTTCCTTCATTTTCAAGTCCAAGCCGCACAATATTACGTTGTTTGGATCTGGGATGTATAAACATTTATGAATATTTTTACGTAAATTGAGACAGTTTTTTTTTTTTTATATTTATCTCGTTTTATAAATCATGATTAAAAAATTGTTTATAAGTTATTCTAAATAAATTTTATATAAATAAACTGGTCACTAGTATATTAATTTTCTTAATTAATTTTATTATCAGAATTTTATTCATTTTTTGAATTAATTTTTTTTTAATTGAAAAAAGGGAAGAGGCGAGAGATTTGATTATTTATTTGTTCAGACATAAACTTTTAAGACCGAAAATTTCTGTAACGGCAGAATTAGAAACTAACTTTCTTATGGATTCCTTATTTATAGTTGCAGCCATTACTTGGAAATGTGGAAGGGCAGGAGACAGGGAGCCAGATACACCCAAGTGCCAGAAAAGACAAGCTTCTTGAACAGCTGTAATGGCAGTTTCGTAATAACGGTGTGAAATATGCCCTTAGTATAATATTTTAATAATAAAATTATATCCATTGAAGATCCAACTTTGCCATTCAGAAAGTCCCCAATTTCCCTGCTACGAGTCCAAAATTCGCACTCTTGAGAGAAAACAACCAGACTTTGGAGAGAGATACGGAAAAATTTTATAGCTAGGACCAGAATTTTAGAGCCTGAAACACTGGTACGCGAGAGAGAAGCACAGAACGAGAGTGAGACTGTGGGGAGAGAGTTTCGGCATTAATGGCTGAGGGGAAGGAGGAGAGTAAATCTAGCGAGGAGAGTGTCAAATTGTTCGTGGGTCAAGTGCCCAAGCATATGACGGAGGCCGAGCTTCTTACAATGTTCAAGGAGTTCGCTCTGGTGGACGAGGTCAACATCATCAAGGACAAGGTCACTCGGTCCTCTCGAGGTTCTCTTCTTTCTCTCAATTTCAAATCTGGCATTTCTCTCTCTCTCTGATTCGATCAAATGTGCTTCTCTTCTAAATTTGCAAGATTGGTCAGATTCGTAGACTTATTGCTCCTCTGCGTCTCGTTCCAACCCTAATTTCTTGCTGTTTCGTTGTGTTCCGTTGCAGGTTGTTGCTTCGTGATTTGTCCGTCGAGGCAAGAGGCAGACAAGGCGGTCAATGCGTGTCATAACAAGAAGACGCTACCTGGGGTTGGTTCAACTTTCATGTCCTGTTACCCTACTTTGTGTTTGGTTTTTGTTTTCTTCTTTTCTCTTCCCTGGATTAGCATTTGTTTTGAACATTCATAATGTCTAAGTGAAGCCTTCGATCGAAGCAGACTAAAAGGCTAGTGCCGTAATATTCACTGATGCTCAGGGCCACCTACTTCTGGGTATCTTAAAAGGACAAGAATGATCTGATTTTAGTGTTATGCGTGGCATTTACTATTTTTGGGTACCGAACTCACGACTGCAACTTTAACTGAAACCTATTTTAGGCTTCTTACGATAAATTTGCATCAACAATGTAGTGTAGTTTAACACCAACTAGATGCTAACCGTAAGTATTAATGTGGGTTACTAATTTCTTATGAATTTACTTTAAAATCCCAGTAGAATGGGAAGAATAGACGTGGAGCCCATATGTGGTGATTTTGAGGGAAACGGAACATCATTTTATTTAGTTTAAGTTAGTTTTACTCCAACTTACATGAGAAATGCGGGCGCAATAACTTTATTTTTTTTTAACTAGATATGTAGAAACTAAAATAAAAAATCCATTAGGAGAGGAAAGGGTTAATTTTTAATGATCCAAGCTTTAAGACCACTTCCTCAGTATAAATTATCACTGGAGAATTCATAGTGAACTATTCTTTTAGAATATTTGTTTTTGAACTTTGTGCGTCTTGACCCACCGGTGGTTGCTAAGGTAATCTTATGAGTTGTGATCCATGGAATTGTAAGAACACTTAGCAGGATTTGAAATATTTTGATTCCTTGACTAGCCTTATTCTTACCCCTCAACACCCTTAATGATAACTTTACGAATGTCTTTGTTTGCATTACTGTATGATATTATATCCTCTTATAATTCTTATTTTAACGGGGAAGCACCCTATTCTTTGTTTCCAATTCAGGCATCGAGTCCGTTGCAAGTGAAGTATGCGGATGGCGAGTTGGAAAGACTAGGTGTAATATAATTCCATTAGTTAGTTAAAAATTTTGTTTATCAAATATTTTCTCAGAATTATTTAAAATTTTGTGAGCCAGTTTTCCTTTGTTATGCTTTGTTTCTTCTTTTTGTTTTTCCTTTTTTTTTTCCTGGAGGCATATGTGAATGCGTACACGTGCCTTGATAAATAAGTCTTGGCTTCCTTTCCAGAACACAAACTTTTTATTGGCATGCTTCCAAAGAATGTTTCTGAGGCTGAAGTCTCCGCTCTTTTCTCCAATTATGGAACCATAAAGGATTTACAGATTTTGAGAGGTTCTCAGCAAACAAGTAAAGGTGCTGCTTTAGAAGTTAAAGATATCCTTTCTTTTTTTTTTTCTTCTTTTTTTTTTGGTTCCGGTTGTTTGTTTTTCTGAACTACAAAGGCTTATTACATGTTCTCCTTGGTGGTAGGCTGTGCGTTTTTGAAGTATGAAACCAAAGAACAGGCCCTTGCTGCTCTGGACGCAATCAATGGAAAATACAAGATGGAGGTTAGTTTAATTGAACTATTCTTGAATCCCAGACATTACATAATTTGTTTAGTTGTATGGAGTCAATTGTTACACTATGAATCTGGGCTGAAATGTTTCCATCCGCTACTGTATTATAACTGTAACTGTAAGCAAGGAAAAAATTTGATCTAAAGTACGTGCTGCAACTACAGTAGCTGATCAAAATACTTGCCAACACATTGGAACTAATTTATGTTTGGTTGGAGGGATTGAAATTTTTGCTTCCCTTGTGTTCTTAGTTTCAAGATTACCCTTATGATATCCCAAAAACATCACCTGTCTCTTACCGTGCTTCTCTCTCTGTAGCTTCTTCTCATCCTTCTTTCCCTTTAGCCGATGCCAACCTTTATAGTGAGATTATTCGATAAAACTAATTAAATAATTTTTTAAAAATAGATTAATAAAAAATACTTAGTAAATAATAAATGGGTATAACAAGTGAGGTGAAAGTTGTTACATTTCAAGATAAATTATAATATAACCGTATTGTTTTTTTTTTTTCCCGGGGCAAAGAGAGAAAAAAAGAACTTAAATTTGAAAGGGTTATAACGGTCAATTTACTATCCCTCAGGGCACCTAAACCAAAAAAAAAAAAAATTATATCTCCCTTTTCTCCTCTTCCCTCTAAACCAAATAAGAGAACATTAAAATCTCTCCCCTCTTTTCTCCGGTCTGTTGAACCAAACTCACTCTAATTGTAATATCCAATTTAACTGGCAAGATGTATGGAAAGGCATGGTTTTATTTTATTTTTGGTGGAGAAACACATGGTTTTAAACTACACTACTGACAAACACACATGGCAAGCTTACTCATCCATGAACATTATTCATTGGTGTTGATTCATAAAATTTTTGGTTGTGTGTGCGTGTGTGATAGAATGGAGAGAGCATGCTTTTAAACACAATTACGATTTTAGTTGTAAATTGTGCTTGCAGCATTTTGGACCTTCAAGCGGCATTCAGCCACAAAATCCTGTTGGTGAGGGACATCAACATTAAATCTTGTGTGTTGAATGTAATTGCAGAAGCGCTAATACTTAGTATATTAGACCTTATCTGAATTTGGAAATTTAAACCTGGTTTTGTGCCCTTAATATATGCAAGATGATTGTTCATGCTTAATCCTTACTCATTATTTATATGATGAGACTTGAATTGAAGCCAAGTCTGGGCAAGAAATTACTCTGGTCTCTGAGGCTTATACTGTCTGCATTAAGTGGGCCTAAGTTAAAAAATCTTGAGCTTGGGATTGCTACACGAGAATACACTTGCGCTGGCATAAATATTTGTGAATGTGCAAAAACAAACTTAGAGTTATACATTCATGTCTCATACGCAATCAATTGGAACATGGATGTACCTTGGATTACATCTCCTATCTGTCAATAGTTAAAATCAAACACTGGACTTTATGCTTCCCTTTTCTTTATACAATATGCTTATATAGTTGATCTTTTTCGGCTGATATGAGCTGGTGCAGATTATGATTGCCAATGATGTTGCTACATTGGCATTTGGGTTAATCCATTTAATAGCTATCTGATTATCCTTCTATAGGGTTCAAGTGTTCCTTTGGTGGTCAAATGGGCAGATACAGAAAAGGAAAGACAAGCTCGGAGGGCTCAGAAAGCACAGTCCCAAGCTTCTAATGTGCCACATAATGACTCTCAGCATCAGTCATTGTTTGGAGCCTTGCCAATGGGTTATGTTCCACAATACAATGGATATGGCTATCAGGTGAATTAGATACATCTTCTGTGATGCAATGTATACTCTTAATGACACTTTCAGGCAATTTTTCTTTAGCATTATCATATCATCCTGTCACAAATCTTACCTTCATCAGTTTGTTATCTTTGTGGGGGCGTATATTTGACCAATGACAATGTCCTGTTGATAGGCTGCTGGGGGTTATGGGCTCATGCCATACCGCTTGCCACCATTGCAGAATCAACCTGGTTACCATAATATGATGCCTCACATGAATCAAGGAAATGCATTGGGACCTGAACTTGGTCCCAATATGAACCCTAGAAATTATTCTGTGCCTCCTGGAAGTTACTATGGTTCTTATCCTGCAGTTCCAGGTATGCAGCATCCAATGGCATATCCTGGAGGAGTGATAAGTCCTAGGCCTGTGAGTAGCTCTCCCGGTTCGGTTTCACCAGCAGGTGGAAGTAGCAACTCTGCCACATCTTCAGGTGCCAATAAGAATTCTAGTCAGGTTGAAGGTCTGTGGTCTCTGTATTTATGCATCTACCATCCTTGTTCTTCCATTATTCTTTATTTCTGAAAAAAGAATTGAATGTCTAGTTAGCGATAAGTGTGTCAATTTTTTCATTGTCTTTCGCCAACTCAGGACCACCTGGTGCCAATCTCTTTATTTATCACATACCTCCTGAATATGGAGATCAAGAGCTGGCAAATGCGTTTCAGCCTTTTGGTAGGGTTTTGAGTGCCAAAGTGTTTGTTGATAAAGCAACTGGTGTAAGCAAATGTTTTGGTAAGCCTGTACGCTCTCTGTTAGTGAATTTGATGGGTTTGCTTGGAGATTTTGGTGTCTTATGTGCTACAATTTTTCAGGGTTTGTAAGTTATGACTCTCCAGAAGCAGCACAAGCCGCCATTAATATGATGAATGGATTTCAGTTAAGTGGTAAGAAATTAAAGGTTCAGCTTAAGAGGGACAACAAGCAGAATAAGCCTTACTGATGCAAAACATTGTAGAATCCACATTGTAATTCATGATCCATCTGATGTTTATACGATTTGTAATTTCTGTAACATGAAAGTTCATTTAGACATTGATTATTAATTGATTGATTTTTCCCTCCACGCCTATTGATTGTATTTTAACTTTCTGGTTTCAACCATGAAAAAGGATGGCACATATTTCTCTGGCACCAAACCATTGGTTCAGCCACCAAATATTAGTTATAGAATTTAGATCATGGTTTTGTAGGTTCCTTCTCATAATTGACATGTAGTTGTGAGAAATTATTTGCTTCTGCTGGCGTCACTTGTTGAGCGTGATAGCCTCAGCCTGGGTCCATGCCTCTTGGTCGGATTGACGGAAGCAATTATTTCTCAGCGCGGTGGTGGGAGAGGGAAGGATCCTTTCTTAGCAAGTGGATTTAGTGGACGATGGATATCTGTGGTTAGAAATGCACAGATAGTGGCTCAAGGCTTTCGGGTATAGTCATAATCAGCGTAATCATCAATACATTATTTAATAAAAGCATAAAGTTGGCACAAAAAAATTAATAAAAATATAAAACTTTTAGTTAATATATTCACAACTTCAATAAAAATAATGCAATTTTGTTTTTCAAATTTTATATGACTTTTTTTTTACAAAGAAAAATCCTGTATTTTCGTTCAAAGGCTCAAAGCATTTGAAGTATTAGGACGGAGAACTCGATTCGCATGATTTGAGCATATCACGCCGCTTTAACGAGTTTTATGCGGTCGAGGAAGCGTGGAACACGTGAAGGCTGAATTTTGTCACAATCAATCTTCAATTTAATGGTTAAAATATCTTACAAGTATCTTAACTAATGCACGACCCTGCCTGGCTTGAGTTGGAATTTCGCTTTTTTGTTGAAAGCAGGCCGATGTTTTCAATGTTCCTTTGCTTTCAAATGGCCCGTTGGCACATTAATATTCGTTTGCACGGGCCACGTCAGGCCTAGGTTTCTTTTGTGTTTGTTTTTTGGTTTGAAAAATTATTATAAAATTTCAAGAAAGTAACGTCATCCCCAAAAAAGTAAATTGCATATAATAATATGTTTCGGATTAAAAAATGATAAGAAGTTCATGTAGTTTACTTTTAAGATTTTTTCTAATAATTAAATTCATTCCTCATAGCTTCAGTGATTTTTCATGGCGCATTTTTTTTTTTATTCCTTTATAGTGATAAAATATGAGGCCACTAATATAATTTCTTTTTTTTTCTTCCTTAAGAAAAACACTACATCATAACAACATCGTGATCAATAGTAACTTGTTTCAAATAAGTTAGGTTTATGCAATTTTGAAATGTGCTGCCTGCCACAAACGCGAGGCATGCTGATGCCATTGTCAGCATGGTTAGCGGAAAACAAAGGAGTATTTGTGAAGAATCCAGAGGCCACCACCAGTGGTGCGGTGGGCCCATTTCTTGTTCCACTAATTTGCTTCTTGCAGTTCCCATTCTGTATTACAGGGACACAGAATTGTCTAAAACATGCCCTAAACGTGTTGTTTGTATTTTGTTTAATTGATTTTTTGTGATTATTCATAACTTGGAAGTTTTTGTCATCTCGGACTTTTCGACCATCTCAGATGGGAGGCTTCCGTTGTCAAAGTGACCAATATTAAGTCTAAAACTACAAAAGAATATTTCGTGGGGCGGCTGCCTTGTATGCCCTATGATGTATATCAAGTTACACAAGTTATTTGAAACCGGACAAGGTTGTCTCTGTTTCTTTCCTCAAGATGGTAAAGTAATCCGTTTGTGCGATGGATCTTCTAGAAGGGTGGGTGAAAATCCCTGTACTCGCAATTGGGCATGAGCTAATCATTCCATTATCTTTCTAGAAGACGCCCACAACAATGTTGAGTCGTATCTCTTTCGCTAAAAGCGTCACGTTTCTCTCTCGACTGTGCACTTTGTTCGCATACAAAATCTGCAGAATTCCACATAACCTTCCATTCGTTCTCTCTCTCTCTTTTGTACAAGATGGACATGAAAGGCACTGTAGATGTATCTTGTTACCTGCGTTTTGAAGCCACTGGGGATTCTGAAGCCTCCTGTGACCCCATCAAGGATCCTAATATTGCTTGTCGAATTTCCATATGTGACGATGACGATGCTCAGTCTTGCTGCTACGATTCATCTGAGAGTGTCAATTCTGACCAACTCATCAATGGGTACGAGCCTGACGAAAAGAGGATAGAAGATGAAGATGAGGAGGAGGTGTGTGTTTATGGAACAACGTACAGAGAAGAAGAAGAGGAAGATGATGATGATGATGATTGTGAGATTCAAGTGCAGAAAAAGGTCAGAGTGTGTGGAGATTCAGGTCCAAAGAAGATGGATGAGATGGAAAAGAACAGACTCTTCTGGGAAGCTTGCTTGGCATCTTAAAACTCCATCAGATCATCTCACAGATTCTTCTGGCTTGTATTGTGTAATTGGTTAAAAAGTTCTGTGAAGAAGGCGTTTAGTGGATTCTAGGTATGGCTAAAAGCTCGCATTTTTATGTAATTTTCTGAACTGATGCCCCCAACTGTATATATGATGCAGGTAATAAGTGCTGCCATTCTTTCTGGGCATTTTTGGTCCTTTACGATGATGATGATGATTTGTTTCAAGTTTAAACAGTAGAGTGATCAGCTATACATTAAGAGGGTGTTTACTTTTGAGAGGCACTTTTTCACAAAACGAGACAAATTCTTTCATATATTTACTTACTTTATAAACCGTAAAAGCACTTTTAAAATCATGATTTGGTTTCTATCCAAATATCTTTTAAATAGTTATTCTTTCGGGTCTTATATTTAAGACCCGAAGAGTATTATATTTGCTAATGTATTTATTGGTTTGGTCTATTTTTAACTATTTTTTTGTCTTACAATCTTATGAAGTCAGCTAAATTAAAATTAGGGATGTTTCTTTGATATTTAATGCCGACCCGTCAGTTGGCTCTGATTTTCTGAATCACACTAGAAAGTTATATTATCTTTCGAAACAACAAAAAAATGCTACTTATATATAGTTTGACCGAATTGTTCTTATATTTATTTTTAACATCAGGGTACCTGTTAAATATAAATTGAACTAACCGATAAAACAAATTATCTTTTTATTATTCTTCTGAGATTAAAAGAGTAAATTTGTAATTTGAAACTCATAATAACTGATAATGAATTTTTTTATTAAGAATATATTTTTAATTGAAAATAAATATTAATTTCTGGAGCATGTTATTTTTTTAATTTAATGTTTTATAATTTTAGGAAATCATATAACTTAAGATAAAGGTAACTCTCTCGTTGATAATTAAAACTGCAAGGACTATTCAATCTTGAAAGCTTCCCTTTTTTTCCAAAAAAAAAAAAGGGAGTGAGGAGAAGAAAATTTTACAGCTTTTAACTCAATGAACTTCTGGGTTGCTGAGGGGATAAAGACAAATAGCTTATTACTTGCTTTTACGAGTGCTTTTATATAAATTGAGACAGTTAAATATAAGATTTCTTTTATAATATAATTTACACTATAAAAAAATTTTATATTTAGAATCGAAAAAATATTTATTTTTATATTCTGTAAATTATGCCGGAAAAACTAAACATTAAGAGGAATCATTGCCTTGCTGGTAAAAATAAGCCCAATACTCTCTCTCTCTGTGTCTGCACTTCCACTTAAATGGCCTCTGTATGTTCCACCCCATCAGAATTCAGAAACTGCATCCTCCGACCACCCACTGACACCGACTTAAATAGAGGTATAAAGTACAGAACTTTGGACCCCAAGTTTGTAAAATTGAACGTGCTAAAACAAGACATACTAGATATAATAATGAACGCATATCACTGATAATTTGCACTCAACCTCACCAACTTAAGAGATTCCGAATTCTAAATTATGCGCACGTATTATACAGTCTATTCAAATCGTTTAAATGAAATAGAACTGATCTGTTCAAAGGATTGGGGTTGGGAAAAAGAGGAGAGGGTGTGATTTTCAGAGGTTGAACAGAGGATATGGAAGAGATTGCTTGTTTCAGTCAAGTTAGTCGCCGATGATACAATTGAAACGGCAAGATAGTTCCTGCTAGTCAAGGAGCAGAAAAGTTGGAATGCTCCAAAACGTTCCAAGATTGCTTGTTTCAGTCAAGTTAGTCTGGGTTTGGATGATTGGTATGATTCCAAGGGATGTCATATGATTCCTACATTCTAACCTTGGTACGCTTAAAAGTGGAACTGGAATCCATTAAATTTTAATCATACATAGCGTACATAGCACATCCATCCCAGGCTAAAACCGAGTTTTCACCCTTCTGAAACATGAAGTTGTTGCTGCCCATCCCTTCTCATTTGTCATGGTTGGAATACTTCAGAACTGGGGAACATACACAAGAACCAGGTCCTGTTCAGCCCTGAACTGAACAAGACCCTTCACACAGCCCACACCAACCAAACATTTCCTACCCCTTGTATTAATTTACACAAGCAAACCCTGCTTGTAAAGACAAAATCTGAAACATGGTCCTCAAACGCTGCTAAACAGAAATCTAGGTTCCTAAATGGAGGGAAACATTGGCATTGGCGAAACAGAACCTGTAAATTTAACCATCATCTCCATATCATTGCTGCCTGTACATCCTAGTGATGGACTACTGGTCTCAACTTTTGATCCCCTGGCAGTCTGAGCTGTCCTTGATCTTTCACCATGCGAGCAACTCAAGCAAGAATTCTCGGTTTTGCTATCAGTAAATGACATAGCAGTTTCCATGTTACTGCCAGAGCGACTTATGGGGCTAGCACAGTCCTCCCGCAAATCTCCTGCAGGTTCTTCTGAGTATTCTTTTGTGTGTTCATCCAACTGCTTCAAGAAGCATTCCTCTATGTCACTCAGAGACTCGGCACTGCCTTCTTCCTCTTCACTGCTGGGGCTGTAGTGTGCATGTTCATCATAATCTGACTTGCTTCTTCTTAATTCGCCACTCGTCTCCATTTCTTGCTGACTGTCATATCCCTCCTCAGATTGGCGATCTGATGAACGAAATGACATGGGTGAATATCCTCCTGTCGTTGTTTCTTCACGTTCTCTAAGTGTCTTCATTATCAAGGTCTTCAGCAAGTTCATCACTTGGACCGCATGCATCAGAGCAGTTAATGGATCAGACATCTGTAACAGATGACCAAAATCAGACAGGAAAATTAAGAACAGATGATAATAAGAGTTCAAACATGCATGTAAGAATAGAATCATAGGAGAGCTAAAATGTAGAACCTAGGAAGTAATTTTTATTTTTTTACTGATTAAGGAGACAAATACCTGAGTCATGTTTGGAGCAAAGACCATTGCAATATTTCTTGCATTCATTTTGTTGAATTCTTCCTCCTCTACAACATCAGCCATGAGGTCAATAGCCCAGTTGAGCAAGGCAGCGTCAGTTGGTTTTAGCTGCTTCACGAGCTCAACTGATTCTTCTTCTGTGTTGCACTGAAGAACCTGTTCGGGTGAAAGTCCATCCAGAACTCCTGAAGGAAGCTCTCGAAACCAGGCTTTAATTAAGCCTGCTAAACAGTGCACATCAATGTCATCCGGAACAATCCCCCTATTCAACTGGTCTCTCACATGTTCTTCTTGACTGTTTTCTGGGTTTATGCGAAATATTCCTTCCCGCTGAAAAATCATCAAAGTTAAACACAGATACGTTATATGATGTTAAATGCTTGTGATTGCAACATCTTAGCGCTACAAATAGCTAATATTTATCATGAAATTGGTACCTTTAGGCCCCCCTGTGAGTATAAACGCTCCTGCATAAGTAAGAGAATAGTGGGCACACTATTTCCTTTTGAATCATAAGAACACTGCATCGATTCTGCCGACACGCCAAAAACACTTACACTGCAAGTTTTGATGATTGTAATCACAAATTAGAAAAAGACTGAAATTGTATTTAGAGAATGGAAACGCAAAGAAACAGGAAATGTCACAGAACATTACATGCTTGAATTTATGCAAGACAGTATGTAACGTTAATATCTGCACAGACCTTCCTACTAAGCTAATGTCCCGAGACATTGATACGTTGATTAATGAAACCGCCTTCTTTATCCACAACGACGTGGGAAAAAAATGAAGCATATAATGGATATATGCCTCAAACCCAAGACTAGCACAAGCTTCCCCACTATAAAATGAAACATATAATGGACAAATGCCCCAAATTACCCCTTTTTTTTTTAATATAAGCGAATAACATCGAAGGATAATGCACGGCCTAAATGTTGTCATTTGATGCATTATTCTTCTATTTCTAAATTCTAACCACTGAAGTGTGTCCTTTACTAGCCCTAGAGTTCCTTCAATCACAAAAGCCTCCTTCCTCCTCCAGCACACACGCTTAAACCCACCAATAACCAAAGCTTTCCTCATTCAGCACCAAAGAGCTGAACCAATAACCAAAGCTTTCCTCATTCAGCGCCAAAGAGCTGAACTTATAAAGGAAGCTAAGCAGAACCCATGTCTAATCTTCAAAAAATGAAATAAACCTGGACCGGATGAAGTACCTAGCACTGGGAACCCGGCCCGGGATCTCGATCTCGAACTCAACAGGAAGACCCAGAAAACCATTGAAACGATCGAAAGTGACATGAGTGATGTGCTGAACGTTCGTGGGCCATCCTATTTCCATGTGATGAACAGAGGGTCTAACCTCGTCGGGTCGATCCACCCGACACGACACCATGGACTTCCTCAAAGCGGCCAAGAGGATTGCGACGAGCGACAACTGGTTCTGCTCTTCTTCCGCGGCAGTTCTTCCTCTCTTCGCTCCTTTCCCTCCGCCGCAACCTCCGCCCTTCGTTACCATCACAAGCCCCGCCATTCTCTCTCTCTCTCCCCCCCCTCTCTCTCTCTCTCTCTCTGTCTTCAGCAAGAGATTTTAAATTTGAGGGATGGTTGTGGATTTTATGAGTTTTGTTGGGTTGCATTCAAGAGTTTTGAACTTCAAACGGCCATTCATTTCAAATTCTCCTTCCTTTATCCACAGTGTTCTGACACTTCTGTCCTGAGATACTTCCCGCAATTACTAAATTGCCATTAAACTACTCTCAATCGATTCATTTTTAAACTCGTGATAATTATAAACCCAATTAAACTTATTAGTTTATTTATCAAATTTTCCGTTTTTATGTTTTTAGCTTACAAAATCATGTTAACTCGTTCTTAAACTCGTACTAAATTTTTTGATTTGATTATGTTTAGTAACTTTATATATGAATTTTATAAAAAAAATTTATGTTAAATGTGATAGGGTTCTAGTTATAATCCAGAAACGATTCGTGTATATATATATTTCACAAAAACGTGAAATCAAAGTAAATTATGAATATTGATGAATATAAATTTAATTATTTAAATTTAAAATATATTTAAATAAAATTATTCTCATTTTTTATATATTAATTATTTGATTATATATTTTTAATACCAGTCTATTAATAAAAATAAACTCTTACGAGTTTATGATCCAAATTTAAATCATTATCACGAGTTTTTTTAAACTCGTGAGGTTGACAACCTTAACCCCAATTCACTCACACTTAATCGCTTGTCAATTGTCATTATTGCTGCCGATGGTACAACATTGTTCCCAAAGGGAAAGATCCGGGAGTTGATTAGCCTTAACTACCGCTTAATGGATACACTTCTATAATTTTATGTTGTTTTATTTTGAATTTGAACGGATGGCATTTTGGATTTGTTACAAAACAGGAATGATTCACTGTTTAATTAATACTATTAATCAAGTACTGCAATGTTAATGATTGCTGCCAGAAAAAAGGATGATAATTATTATCAGGTGAAAGAAAGGTTGGCTCTTTATAAATGCATAAACCAATCATGGAGGTTCTTTATTTCCCATCATTAATAACCAAAGGTCGCCTCTTTCATAGCTACTATTATATATTTTTATAACATAAAGCTTTTACACCAGCTCTGTGACCTTTTTAAAAAAAAAAAAAAAAAGAAGAAGAAAGAAAGAAAGAAAGAAACGAAAGAACAAATTCTTAGCTCGTGGCCGTCAGATTTCTCCACCGGAATATTATAGGCGACCAGCGGGAACATAGGTTTTTATGTTGGCATTATTTGAAATCTTGGGGGTTAACCGTTCGAGAAAATGCTATTGTCATAGAGCATGTAATAATATCTACGTTATGTGAGCCAAATACACCAAATATTACTAAGAGTGAAAAGATTAGTACACGTAATTTTCCACCGCCCTGTCATTATGATTATATAATTCACCCAGCAAATTGACAAAGCTACCTTCGCCATGTGCTGTTCTGCACTAAGATCCATGGATTAGCATTTTTATAAGTGATTTGTATGGCAACATGCAGGTTAGCATAGCATATGTCAGTTTTTATCCCCCTGACAAATGTCAAGCTCGAATGCATTCTTTTAAAGATTTTAATAACTAACCAAATAAGATTAGATGTAATAGAAGATACTAGTTCAGAATTAAAGTTAATGCAGATGGAAGAAGAGAAATAAGATAAGTAGTAAAAAAAAATAAAAACAATTTCCGAGAGAATAGATAGATGGCTGGTTGGAAAATGGGGTAGTAATCGAAACGAAGGAAGACCGTTGCCAAAAGGCGAAGATCTGGTTGACCAACAAGCACAGACATGTCGATTTGATTGACTCATTCATCGCTCTCGCTTTGCCTTTTATGTTTTGGGTCTGAGGCTGAGAGTGAGACTGAGAATGCAGACAACTTTGGTACGCCCAACCCAACAACTCTGGGGCCTTTTTTATGTGCCTCGCGTGATTATAGGAATTACCGCTCCCTTCTTATTTTATCTTTTTAGATTTCAATGTCCCTTTTTTTATTGGTTCCCCAAAACTGCTTGTCCTTTTGTTTTCTCTGTATTACCATTCGGATCCTATGCCATTTCTCTCACCTTTCTCTCATTCACTGCACAATTCATATATCCAACAAACATACCATAATCTCATGTTCTTTTAATATAAAAAAAGAAATGATAAAATGACCGCATAAGGGCATTGCCCAGAGACAAAACTCTGCCTTTGCATGGGGGAGATGGTAGGTTCAATCCCCCACAAGACTAGTTTAGCCCCCTTCTAATTTGAAAACATAAAATAAAATGGCCCCCATTTGGTGTTGGGGAAGAGGCGAACGGGAAGGGAAGGGAAGGGAAGGCACTGTTTTAGCATGAAATTTAAAAAAAAAAATAGTAATAATGATATGCCGCGGGTTGGCTCCAGACAAACACAGCATGTTTTCTGCCCGTATCCAATTTTGTTATTTTTGAATTTGAGCATGCTCTTTTTAAGTAGAATTGGGCAAAGTTAGAACATGTCTGGAAACACGTAGGCCATGTCCAGACTATGATATTCACCGGGACGAAAGTGATTCCAATCAGGCATTTAGGTGGGGCATATGAAGAATGGTGATGGAAGAACCGTCTTTGAGATATGATAAATCACTTGTTCATACTTAATGTAAAAACGAGTTATAAATTTGATTTGATTGCAAATATAAGGCACCAATCTATATTATCTCGGATATTTATTTATTTTGCTGTCAAATAATCCATATAGTATGTAATTACACATTTTAAGAGTTTTTTTTATCAAACAATATCAAACGGCAGTACGAATATACAAGATTAACAACAATATTTGACAAAAAATCAACACATGTTTATTATGAGTGACTAACTTAACTAATTTTTTTAATATCTACAAATTAGATATTATATTTAACTCTTGTATCACGAATTGGATATAGTATGCTTTGAGGTTAATGGAGTGTGGGGTACAGGGAGTGGTTTTGTTGGCGTATAATGGAGCGAAGAATGAAGAAGAGAGAAAAGGGTAAAAGTAAGAAGTTTGGGATGGCAGGGGAGGGCAAAAGAAGGGGGCACACGTGCAGCGGGAAAGACGCTGGGGGAGTGTGAATCATGTGAATAAGAAGACAACAAGGTTGGGGTAATGTTAATGTTACATATGGACATGGGAGCTTTTAATGAGGTCTGCGTCACTGGTGGAATCCGAGATAAGAAGGAGCGGAGAGGGACATGGAAAGGGACCCATTTCTTTGTATTTTGTTTGGTTTTTGGGCAGTGCGATGTATGCGACAGCGTTGCTTCCATCTCCACCTTCACCCTCCCATGTTTATTCATCCTGTTCCGAAAATTGTCTTGATATTTTTCCTCGTATTTCTCACCACCCCGCTATCCCTATCACTTTTAAGGATTCTGTTTTCCCATCTCTCTCTCTCATACTATAAAGTTTGGGGACACAAACATTTGACACTTTTTTAAGGCTGTACTTTTTTAAGCATTTTTTTTTAAATGCAAGTCTTAGCAAGATACGTTGAGGGCTGGGAGGACGAGGAGCTGCTGCATGAGTTGTGGGTGAATGAAAGGCAAGCCTCTGTGCAGGCATGTGGCCTAGAATTTATATTTACCACTTGGGCATCCTGTTACGAATTTGGGCCCAACGGCCAACCCCCTCAGGTTAAACTGAAAACTATTTTCTTCGGGCTTAGAACCTATAAGGTTATACGTTTAAATTCTACTGTTGATGTGATTATTTTATTAGTAGAAAATCTGTAAATACTTTTATAATTATTTTCTGAATCTAAAGTATATCCTGACGGGCCCAACTCACCTAATTTGTTCTTAAACAAAAAAAAAAACACTTTTTTAAGACGTATCTAACGGCATTAGCATCAATTCTATATTATGAAAATATATGAACTATAACGATATGATCGGTTTCAAATCGTGTGTAAGGCACGCGTAAAGTCTGGTTATTCCGAAATTTGAGAACGTGATTGTTGATTTTATATTTGCATATACACGGAGGGCGACTGCTAATTTCATTCAGTTGGTCAAAATTATCAGAAAAAGCTATACATATCAATTTTTATTCTGACCTTATTATAAGTCAATGTAACTCATTCTTACAAGAAATGCATTAAATCAATAAAATTTGTTTTTTTAAATGTATCGTTATTAAAACTCATCTCCCTGCCTTTGTAAATAATTCTCACTCTCTTCCCACTTTCTTTTTTATTAGGAGAATTAAATAACAATGAAATTAAAAACTCATTGTTAAATATCCTACAGGCAATTTATACTCGGGGCAAAAAAATTTCTTGTACTGGTAATAAAAACCCCAGTGGTAATACCCTCCATTAACTATGGTCACGGTTCATTTCAGTTCTACTTGACGCCGGAAACCTCGTGTTGACCATTAGCAAAGCACATATCTTTTTTTTTTTTTTGGAAAAAAATATTAACATTATTAACAATTATCCGAAGTGGCAATGAACATGGCACTAATCATGGAGAACTTTGAATCTTGAAATCGCGTCTTCAGGCCCTGTCACACCAATAACATTCCTCCACATTTTTGTCCCCACGCGATCAAACATCTTCATGTCTAAGTTTCAACGCCACCGGCACCCATTCAGGAACATGTTTTCATTTTTCCTTAATATCTATTAATTAATTAATTTGAGCAAATTAAGAAACCTTATTAAGTTACTACTCCGTCCCTTATTATAAGATCTTTTTAACTAAATTGTACCGTTTAAAAAAACAGTTAGAATTAGTTAAAAATAATTAATATGTAGCTAATGCAATTTTTTCAAATATACCCCTATATATAAATGGGTAGGTGTGTGAGAGTAATAGTGAGATAAATAAAGAAAGAGAATGTATTAAATACATTAAACTAAGGGTAAAATAGATAATAATGTATTAAATACTCAGACAAACTAAAAAAAAATATTATAAAAAGAAACAGACCTATTCAAAAAATTGGATCTTTCAATAAGGGAGGAAGGGAGTAGTTATTTGTAATAAATAGATGTTATTTTTATAAAATATCCTTGCTAATTACATGTATTAGTTAGAATTATCATTTGATGAAATTTTCAACATACGCAACTATTACAATGAGTACTTTGAAAAAAAATAGATAAATATGAAATACAAAATGAATTGGGATCTTATATTTAGACTAAATTAAAAATCAAATTAGTTCTTATATTAAGGACTGGATGTAGTACTACATATATACTAAATATATTAATTAAATTATTGATTGATACTATTCCGGTTCTAAATATATGACCCATGTTATAGTAGATATAAATTATAATAAAAAATAGACCTTCTACAAGAGAGAAGAAGTATTAAGTAATTAATTAGCATATGGCTTTATTTATAATCATATTCAATGACATGGATCTGGACGACACGTTACGAGAGAGGGAGAGAGGGAGAAATTTAAAAACTGGACAGCAAAACTTAGGAGGCTCTTCGCGATGCTTGACGCGCACCCAAAAGCATTGACTTTCGTCACTGCTGGGTTCTTCTTCTTCTTTCTTTTATTAATACATTTTTATTATACTACCTCCAATCTTAATATAACATCTTATTTAATTTTTATTTTGGTCTCAAATATAAGACTTCAATCTACTTTGCCTCTCATATTTATCTATTTTTTTAAAGATAATTCTTTACTAATGGTAGTTCTAAATAACAAACTTGATTAGCAAGGATATTTTAAGAAAAAAAACACACATTCATTGGACAGGAGGTAGTATTAAACATTCTCCCTTTCCTGTTTGTAAATGTTTTCGTTGACTTTTTTTTTATAACTATGTACTATGTCAACCTAGCTAGCAACAAGTTACAGGCTGTAGTTGATCATTTATTTGTGCCTTCGATTCGTTCTAAGTAGTAGACGAACATTAGCCTGCAAACTTGAACCTCTAAATTAAGTTTAACTCCTGATCTCTTCGTATACATTTGCTATTTTCATTATAATAACCCTTCCACATCACTCTTTACATGATGGTAACTGTGAAGGTGCCAAGTGGAGGGAAAATATTATATACTGCGTTTTCCACGAAGTGCGCTGGAATAGCTAGGCAAGAAAAGAAGAACTGATCGGTGTTATACATAAAAATTCAACTTGGAATTTGTTTAAGCTCTAATTATTAACCTGAAGGCTTTCATAAAGACCGGTTTACGACATTTGCATCTAAGTATGATATATTTAATAATCAATTAACTGTCAGAGGAATTGCCAAGTCAAATTAAAAACATACAAAACTTTAAAAGAATGATGGCCTGCTATGATCATGGCCGAAGGAAGCAGTTTATATCTAACAAGTATCCATATTAGCCACATAATAATTCAATTATTTCGAATAACCCTATAATTTTAGTATATACATGCATACAGTAATGTGTGTGTACGTCCATATATACATATATATATCTATACATATACATTCACACATACACGCGCATATAATATATAATATTCATCACGATCAAAGCTGGTTGGAGTTTTCTCATATAATTGATTCTTCTTCCGAAGGAAATCTCCATATTAAATTGATATTCTGAATCTCTCTCCATCCAATCATAGCAACTTAATTGAAGCGGATATGTTATTATATAGTTACGCTCCGTAGCATCTGATACTGGGTAGGTAATTATTTGACAGCATCAAGCCTGTCTTGGACAATTAACATTATATGCAATGCTGAACTGGACTTGACTTAAAAAAGAAGACGAAGCGTGCCTATAAAAAGAGATCAGTGACCTTAATGCCAATGCATTCCGATCAAGTAGTTCTCCATATTTGTGAAGGAGAGAAGTGAGATTGTAAACGGGAGATTTCCAATATGAGGCCTGCTTTATTCTTGCTAGGTTGCGTGTTGCTTTTTGCTACTCTTGATGTTGGACAAGGGGGCAAATTAAGGAAGAAATTCTACCGAAGAACGTCTTGCCCTCAAGCTGAGGACATCATCAAAACAAGAACCACACAGCTTGTCTCTTCTAACCCTGCTTTGCCAGCCCAGTTGCTGAGAATGCAATTTCATGACTGCTTTGTTAGGGTACATATATCATACAATTTCTAACAACTTCTTGTACTATTAATTGCTCTTTGTTCTCTATGGATTTTTTCTTTTGGCATCTGTAAATATATATAACCTGTTTTGCAAAACTTAAATACTTGCAGGGTTGTGATGCATCTGTCCTGCTGAACTCGACTGCTAATAACACTGCAGAACGGGAAGCAATCCCAAATCAGACTTTGAAAGGCTTTGAAGCTATTGATGACATAAAAGCAACCGTCGAGGCCAAATGCCCAGGAGTTGTTTCCTGCGCTGACATCATCGCATTGGCCACTAGGGACGCCGTTTCCATCCCTGTAAGTACCTGAACAATCTGAACCTTATTTAACTCCATTCACAGAAGTGATATGCATATATTTATATAGTGCATTTTAGAAAATAAACGGTGAATATAGAGATTTAGAAAGTATAACATATGAACTAAAGTAATGCTACACGCGAGTTGGTTTAGCTTATCTGATGCCTAATATGTGTGTGTGTGTGTAGTTTAAGAAACCTCTATGGGAAGTGCTTACTGGCAGAAGAGATGGGAGAGTATCGAAAAGCCAAGAAGCATTGGTCAATATTCCACCACCATTCTTCAACTTCACTCAACTCAGGGCCAGCTTCGCCAGGAAAGGCCTGACCTTGCACGAGCTGGTGGTGTTGTCGGGCGCACACACCATCGGAATAGCTCACTGCAACTCCTTCAGCAACAGGCTCTTCAACTTCACCGGAAAAGGCGACCAGGACCCTTCTCTGGACCCCAAATACGCCGAGTTCCTCAAGTCCAAATGCAAGGGCCTCAGTGACAATACCACCATCGTGGAAATGGATCCCAAAAGCTCCACCACATTTGACTCTGACTATTACTCCAGCCTTCTGAAGAACAAGGGATTGTTCGAGTCTGATGCTGCACTTCTGACCAACAAGCAGGCCAAAAAGACTGTCCATGAATTGGTTGACCAAGAGGATTTCTTCACCGAGTTCTCGCAGGCCATGAAGAGGCTCGGAAACATTGAGGTTCTTGCCGGCACCAGTGGAGAAATTAGGAAGAAATGCTGGGTTGTTAACTCTTAAAATGCTTCGTCTCTCTTTATTCCTTCATGATTTTGTCTTTGTTCTTTGTTTTCAATCTTCGCTTGAAAACGTGGCATTGTCAAACTATATCATCGTGTCGCTGATTTTATTTGTTGTGGATCTGTATTGATGGGAGAGTTATTTATGTTGTTTAATGAATAAAGTTCATATTTGACCCAAAGGCGGATTGAATACATTGATCTATCGCTGGCAGTGACATGCGTGGTTCCCCCCCCCCCCGGGGCTATCTACGATGATATGTTGTTTATTGAAGGAAAACTAACAGTTTTAGGTACCCTTTACAGAATACAGAGATTGAAACAGAGTGGCTGTCGTTGACCACCTTAAATCAGTCCGAATAAGACAATGGGTTGGTGCTTGTGCGTGTGTTGTAGGTGTGGACTTCCATGCATCACGTTCTACATCTCCCCCCCCCCTAAAAAAAAAAAATCAAATGACAAGAAGTCAACATTTTGTTTTTTTAAAAGAAACCACGTGTCTTATTGGTGACACATCTCACATGCACATGTTATAAAGAGTTCATGCAGTGTATATTACTACCTCTTGTCCTAATTATAAGAGCTAGTTGACTAGTTTGAGGAGATTAAGGAGAGAAATTAGGTTAGTTATTTATGATAAATAGGATTATCTTTCTTAAAATATCTTTACTAATCAAGTGTATTGGTTAGAATCACCTTTGTTAAAAGGACTACCTTGAAAAAAAATAAATAAATATGAGAGACAAAGTGGATTGGGATCTTATATTTAGGATCAAAATAAAAGTCAAACAAGGTCTTATATTAAGGACCAGAAATAGTATAATTTAAGTATATTTATGGAGTTTAGGTGTGTCCACACGTATAAAGAGGACATTAAGGCCAATAATAATTTGCTTTTTCATTTATATCTTACTTTTTTTTTGGTGAATTATATTTATATCTTATTTATATTCTACCAAATATAGCAATACAAGAATACAAGTATCTTGTTTTGAACATACTGAACATGAAGCATGCGTTTGGATGGGCGCTTAAATGAGGAAACATGCTTTGGAGCCTGTACATCGCTGGTTTGAAGTTAATTTAGGCCCCATTCAGTAGAGTGGTGAAAATACCTTATAAGTACGTTTTATATAAACCAAGACAAAATTCTTCCAGTATACTTGTCTCGTATTCCATAAATCACTATTAAAAAGTTATTTATAAACTTTTCCAGATCGTAAGTTGTTTGAGTGGGCTTTTAGTTTAACCAACTTTTGTGAAAAGAGCCAAGTGTGGTAGGAAGCTAAATTTTTTAGCTTTTGCCACGGGTAACATGGAGTAACATTTGGAGTCATGGAGCGAGAAAATAATGAAAATGAGAAGCAAGATAAATATATTTAAGTGGGTCCTATCTTTATCCAATAATTTGGTTTTTTAAGAAGAAAAAAATTAACTCATAAAATTTATAATTAATTTAATATATTATTTTTCTAAAATTTATGAAATTGCATATGGATAATATATTACTTTTGCTCCTTAATATAAACTCTAGTAGACTAATTTGAACAAATTAAATAAATAAATTATTTAATTATATTATATGTTACATAATCTTTCTAAATATACTTATGTATATCCTCAATTTTTCTAAATTAGTTATCTAAGTCTTATATAAAATCTCATGCCTTTTTGTCATTTTATATTTAAATTTACTTTTTTATTATCCATCCAAATGAATTTCAACTTTTCAAATTTATTTTTTATAAACGTCAATTCAAATATAAATCACATTAAAAGTCAAATAGAATAAAAATCTGTTTTGCCTCCGTTAATCCATACATACCCGTAGTAATAATATTCCCATTTCCAGTCGCTTAATTACTTATTCAAACGTACCAAACATACCGTAAAGACTGTAAATACCATTCATATTGGTTTCGTTATCCATGTGACTCGGCTCACATGAGTGATTGAATATACTCTTACAGTCCTTAATATAAGACCCATTTAACTAATTTGATTATTACATCAAGAAAGTTAAGTAAGTTAGTTAATTATAAAAAAAGTGACACATTTTTCCTAAAACACTATAATCATCTTTCTTAATACCCCATCTCTTTCTTCTATTTGATTATGGTTAAGGGAGTATCTATAGGGGTAATTTAGAGAAAATTGATGAATATGAGAAATGGTTCTTATATTTAGGACCAAAACCAACTCAAGAATTGGATTCTATATTGAGAACCGGAAGAATATATAGTAGGGTTTTGGATGATAATTACTGGTTTGATAGAATAAAATAATTGTCTTGGATTGGTGATGCAGGAAGCTTGTTGCTGGATGGACCTAATTAATTAATGCCAAGGAATTCATACAAAGAGAAGAAGAATGAGATTCGTTTATAGATTCCGACGAGTAGCGCTCTTGCCTTGTATATAAAATTACACAAAATGACACCGCATCGAATATAGAACTCACAATAAAATTACTTCGATAGGTTGAAAGCACGAGGTGGTTCATCCCGTTGGAAAAAAAATCATCATAACATATATGATATATCTCTATATAACACAAGAATACATAGACTAGACGTAGGTGAAATTTATACGAATGCTTTTTTTTTTTTGCCAAATATACGCATGCATTATTATCTTCAGGAAAAATACAAGCGACATGATTCTGGTGAAATACGAAATTAATCTCTCTCTTTATCATAATAGTATTATGCAGTACCTCTGGTTCTTAATATAAGAGTTAATCAACTAGTTTGAATAGATTAAGAAAACTAATTACGTTAAATATTTGTAATAAATATGTGTTATCTTTTAAAAAAATCCTCGCTAATCAAGTATATTGGATATAATTATCATTATTACAGGAACTATCTTGTGAAAGACAAAGTAGATTGAAATCTTATATTAAAAATCAAACAAATTCTTATATTAAGGATCAGATGTAGTACAATCTAATTGTTTTGAAGTTGAGAAAGGTGCATTAATATTATACGGTTTTGTTAAAAATTCAGTCAATTATTTCACGATTCCTTAAATCTTACTCAGCGCAGGAATTCGTTTTCATATATTTCTCGTTACTCGTTACTCGTTAGCGTAATCTATTATGATGATGATTATATTCGTATTTAGTACTCCAATATTAATTTATTACAAAGATGGTAGTTATCCGAAGTACATATAGCAATGAACATGGCACCGATTAGGGAGAAATTTGATTCCAGATCACGTTCTGAATCCCTAGATGCCACCAATACCATTCTTCATTTTTTTGTCCTTATGTCACATGCATATGAAGCATCTTCTTGACTAAGTAGTCACCGCCCGCCCTAATTACATCGCTTCAATCCCTTCAGGAACATGTTTGAAGTTTTCTTTGACATTCATATGCATTTAATTAGTTTAATTAATTAATATTGAAAATATTGATATACATATAAAGTAATTAAAGCAACTCCATTAATATACATTATTAATTTCATCAGTAGGGATCTTGGCAATATGTTGGGTAAAAAAAAAGCCTTTTGTATAAGCCAACTTGGGAGGCCATTGTGATGCTTTAAGCGCACACAAAAGCATTGACTTTCGTCATATTATTGTGTTCTTCTTCTTCTTTTAATGGTATTGTAATTTCTATTTGGACGGCAATATCACTCCCTTATAGGTGTCACCAACCTACGTCGTGCACATTAAGAAAATTCAGTTAATTGTTTTATAACACGATTATTCAGATTTAGGTCTAATTGAATGGATTTTTATTCGTGTGTATATATATATATATATATATATAAGCTTCATTTTGTCATAAATTTAACAAATAGTATCCAAGGAAAATGCACCGACCATTTATTAAAACAACTTTTATTATGGATTAACCACACTCAGCAGTGGGTGATTTGTACTTGAAACTGGGGGAGTAATTCAGATATGGTAACCATAAACGAGCCATATAGATGGAAATGTTGTGATATAAAGCTGGGATTGCTAGGTCAAGGCAAGAACAGAACCAAACCCTATATAAGAATTTAGTAGCTTATTATGTTTGAGCCTGTTTTACTCCCAGGCAAGAAGAATATGAAGGTCTAAGCGGTAAAAGTTGAGCGACAGGCCCCAAGACAGGGCTTCCCCCAGTTGCATCTTACCGTGCATGATAGTAGCATTTAATAATAACCAATTAATCAGCTGGCAGAGAAGAATTGCCAAGTCAAATTAAAGACACATATAAAACTCCATAAGAAGTGTGGCCTGCTGTGGTTATGGCCGAAGGAAGCAAGCACTGTTCTAGCAGCTAACCAGACCGGCCATATATAATAATCCAACTATTTATATTTCAAACAACCCTTATTTTGTATCCCCGTGTGTGTATTCATTCCTCATATATATAGTTGGTCTATTATATAATAGTGCTCCTTCAGCCCTTAATATATGATCTAATTATTAAGTTGATTTTAATTCTAAATATAAGACCTATTTCTCATATTTATCAAATTTTTCTAAATTATCCCTATGAATACTCTCTCAATCATAATCAATTAGAAGAGGGAATGAGGATATTAAGGTAGATGATTATGGCATTTTAGAAAAAACATGTTATGTTTCTTATAATTAACAAACTCACCTAACTTTTTTAATCGAATCAAGTTAATTAAATAGGTATTATATTAAAAACTGGAGGAGTAATTGATTATTCCATAGATGGAAAATATCATTTTATATTATTCCAAATCTGATCTCTTTCCGTCCAATTATGGCAGCTTAATTGATCAAGTATATGATTTATGATAACACGGTAGATGAAAGTACAGCATTGAATCAGTGTTACTAGACAATTAAAATGTGAAACGCTGAACTGTACTTAACTTAGAAAAGAAGACAAGAAGGCCTATAAAAGGACATCAATAGCCACCCAGCTAATGCATCCCGATCAAGTTCTCCATTTGTGAAAGTGAAGGAGAAAAGTAAGACCGTTAAGGAGGTTTACCGTTTCCAATATGAGGTCTACATTATGCTTACTGGCTTATCTGCTACTTTTTGCTTCTCTTGTGGTTGGACAAGGGGACAAACTAAGGAAGAACTTCTACCGAAGAGCTTCTTGCCCTCAAGCTGAGGACATCATCAAAACAAGAACCACACAGCTTGTGTCTTCTAACCCTGCTTTGCCAGCCCAGTTACTGAGATTGCACTTTCATGACTGCTTCGTCAGGGTACATATTTCATTTCTCACAACTTCTTCTTGTACTTCTCATTATTCCGTGTTCTCTTTATGGCTTTTTCTGGGCATCTGTATATATATAACCTGCTTGCAAAACAATATGTATAATTTCAGGGTTGTGATGCATCAGTCCTGCTGAGCTCGACTGCTAATAACACTGCAGAAAGGGACTCAATCCCAAATCTGACTTTGAAAGGCTTCGAAGCCATCGATGACATAAAAGCAACCGTCGAGGCGCAATGCCCAGAAGTTGTTTCCTGCTCAGACATCCTCGCACTGGCCACTAGAGACGCCGTCTCCATCCCGGTAAGTGAAGCATATAATACGTTATTATAAATGATATAATAATTTAGCAAAGCAATAAGAAGTTGGTGGCTGGTTAGTTTTGTGATGCGTACGTAATCTCTCTCTCTCTCTCTCTCTCTCTCTCGATGTATGTGTGCAGTTTAAGAACCCTCTATGGGATGTGCCTACTGGTAGAAGAGATGGGAGAGTATCCATAAGCCAAGAAGCATTGATCAACATTCCAGCACCGTTCTTCAACTTCACTCAGCTCAGAACCATCTTCACCAGAAAAGGCCTCACCTTGCACGAGCTTGTGGTGTTGTCAGGGGCCCACACCATCGGAACAGCTCACTGCAACACCTTCAGCCGGAGGCTCTTCAACTTCACAGGAAAAGGCGACCAGGACCCTTCTCTGGACCCCAAATACGCCGAGTTCCTCAAGTCCAAATGCAAGGGCCTCAGTGACACCACCACCGCCGTGGAAATGGATCCAAACAGCTCGACCACATTTAACTCTAGCTATTATTCCAACCTTGTCCAGAACAAGGGACTGTTCCAGTCAGATGCTGCCCTTTTGACCGACAAGCAGGCCACAAAGACTGCCAATGAACTGATTGACGAAAAGAGTTTCCTCACCGAGTTCGCGCAGGCCATGAAGAGGCTCGGAAATATTGAGGTTCTCACCGGCAACAGTGGAGAAATTAGGAAGAAATGCTCGGTTGTTAACTCTTAAACTGGCTCCTAACTTTTTATTCCTTCATGATTTTGTCTTCGTTTTTTTTTTTTTTTTTTGTTTTGAAGTTTCAGTTGAAAACGTGGGATTGTCAAACTAGCGTGTTGTGTCGCTGATTTCATCTATTGTGTTGCTCGAAGAGTTATGCATGTTTTTTATTCATTGAATAAAGTTTGTGTTTCACTCTGTTGACCCCAAAAAAATTGTTTGTGTTTGACTCTGAAGCGGGGAATACATACTTGTATCGTTCCGTGCTATTGTGACTGTACCGGAGCCCCCAAACTGGTTCCCATTTTCCTCCTCTACCTCTCGCCGTCGCGTGGAAAGGCCATGTTTTTTTGCTTACTATATATATTTATATATTCTCCTCCGCTACTTAATATAAGACCCAATTCTTAAATTGGTTTTGGTCCTAAATATAAGACCCATTTCTTATATTTATCAATTTTCTCTAAATTACCCCTATAGATACTCCCTTAACCATAATCAAGTAGAAGAGGGAGAGAAGATATTAAGAAAAATGATTATGGTGTTTTAAGAAAAATGTGTCACTTTTCTTATAATTAACTAACTTACATAACTTCCTTAATCTAATCAAACTAGTTAAATGGGTCTTATATTAAGGACCGGGGGAGTATTACATTTAAATTGAAATAATTTTATAAGACTTACTCCTCTGATCCTATTTATAAGATACTTCCAACATGTTTCATATAGATTAAGAAAAATCTTAAACTTCATTAACTCTCATTTAAAATTTAATGACGTTTCAACTTTATCCCTATTTAATATATATTATACCTAATATAAACAAAGTCAACACAATGATAAATAATGGGTAAAATTGTACATCTATACAAAAAATTTCTCTCAGTACCCTACAAATAAGATTAAAAAATACCTTCTCTCCACTCTATAAATAGGACTAGAGGAGTATTTATTAAGAAAAGCTCACGAATCTGGGGGCTTGCCTTATACTAAAACTCTTTATGCCGTTCTCATTTATTTTACATGTGTGAAAGTCAAAGTCTCAGGTGTCATCATAAGATTTTATCGATTGAAAATATGTATGTAGATTCTTCTTCAATTGTAAATATAAGACCCTTACTATATTTTATTAGGATATGATTATTTTTTTAAAAATAAACTTTGACAAATTATCAAATTATATTAAAAAAGTATTCCATTCCAAATGCGCAAGTTATTTTGTAATATTATTTTTGTACATGTGAAGAATAAAAATCATCCCCCTTGCAATTGCAAATGCGTTAATCTAGCCATTGTTGATTTTCTTTGGCCTTGATCTGTTGATTCGAAATAGACTAATGACTAGTTGAGTAGAAAGTTATTTACACTCTTCCTCTTATTAGAAGAAATTGCTAACTAGTCCACACATATCATCACTAAATAAACAGTTAAAAATATTACATTTGCCATAAAATTCTAGTGATTTTCAATATTATTCTCATTAACTACAATAAATTATCCAACTTCATATTAGTTTTTATTTTCTCACTACCCTTATTAAATGCTGACATATATGGATAAAAAAAATACTCCTCCGGTTCTTAATATAGAACCCAATTGTTGAGTTGGTTTTAGTTCTAGATATAAAACTCATTTATCATATTTATCAATTTTTTTTAAATTGTTTTTATAGATACTTCCTCAACCATAATCAAGTAGAAGAGGAAAAGAGATATTAAGAAAGATGATTATAGTGTTTTAGGAAAAACGTGTCATATTTCTTATAATTAACTAACTTATCTAACTTATTTAATATAATCAAATTAGTTAAATAAATCTTATATTAAGAATCGGAGGAGTACTTAATATTCATTAAAACTAGCATACGGTCTTATAAACAGGATAAAAAAAATGTCTTCTAATAAGGCTTTTATAATAAAGACCAGGATGAGTACCTAGCATATTATACATGCCCATCAATTTGATATATATGTTAAACGACATTAAATTATGTTAGATTCACTACAAAAAAATATGTTAATTCTAGCGGTTATGGTGTTACATTTCTAGCGGTTTTAACCGCAACAAATAACATTTGTAGCGGTTAAGGAAACCGCTAGAAAAACAGGTGTTAGAAAAAATTTCTAGCGGTTATCGCAACCGCTACACATCATGGTCAAAACGATAGAAAATTTCTAGCGGTTCCGAACCGCTAGAAAATATCTGAAGGAGACACATTCCTAGCAGTTATAAAACCGCTAGGAATTTTTTCCGGGGAAAAGTTTCTAGCGGTTTTAAAACCGCTAGAAACTTTTCCCCGGAAAAAATTCCTAGCGGTTTTATAACCGCTACAAACCTGCTAAAACGGGAATTAAATAATTTCAGTAGCGCGCGAAAATTACTAGCGGTTATAGAACCGCTAGAAATGTTTGGGAAATTAAATTTTCACACCAATTGAATTTTTACAATGGCGGGAAACTTTTCTAGCGGTTTTTAACCGCTAGAAAGTTTGGCGCGAAATTTAAATTTGACGAAATATTTCTAGCGGTTCTGAACCGCAGAAAAAAAAATTTATGGTTTTTCATATTATAATTTTAAAAACCATTAAATAAATTATTTTGAAGAATTTTTGTTAATTTGTATAATTAGTTATATGTTACATTTTATATATTCAAATTTTGTAATAAAAAATATGTAATTAAATTATGAATGTGTTAAAAGAAGTGAATTTAATCTAATAAGATAATTTAATTGAATATTTAATAAGATAGTTGAATTGAAGATGATATATTTTGGAATATTGAACCTATAGTATTAAGTTGATGAGTATTTGAATCAGTTGAGGAGGGCATGACAAATGTGGAGAAGAAAAATCTGAAAGGAAAGGAGAAATAAATATGTTAGTAAATTTTAAATAAAAACAAATAAAAGATACAATGAATTATAAAATAAAATTCACTTACCATAGAGTAAAGAGAAAAAAACCACAATATGAGATAGTAAGAAAAAAAGAAAGAATTATGAAGAAGAATAGGAGAGGAAGGAAAAGAGATGGAGTAAATGAATGTAGAGAAGATATGGTATTTATAGAGATCAGCGACACATTTGTAGCGGTGTTTTTGTAGCGTTTTATAACATTTTGTAGCTGTTATTCATTTTCTAGCGTATATAAAAGCGCTAGTAATTAGTAGCGGTTACATATGTAGCGGTTATTAACCGCTAGAAATTTAGTATTTTTTATTTTTAAAATCTGAACGAATTTTAATTTACAGGTATGTATTTTGTAGCGGTTATGAACCGCTACAAATGAAAATTTTTTTATTTTTAAAAAATTTTTACGAATTTTAATTTATACATATGTATTTATGGACGAAAAATTTGTTAAATAATTTATTTTGGATGCTGCTACTCTCCATCATCATCCGGCCTGAAAGGACATATTTTAAAAAAATTTGTTAAATTTATGTTGTATTTGGAAAAAATTAGTAATTAGTAGTTAATTATTTAAATAATTTAAGAAAAGACGTGTACCTGATAAGTGGCAAATTATCATCTCCTTGAGGAAAGAAGTCTTCAAAATTCGAGGGTTGGAAGGGTTCACTGTCGTAAATAATGTCACCATCACCCATATCGTAAAGATCCCGTGGCTTGAGGTGAACGACCATATTCCAGTCTTTATGTTTCTCGTCCTCGACATAGTAAATTTGGTGTGCCTCAGAAGCAAGGATATATGGCTCATCATCTTCAGATGCCCCCGTATGAATAAGTCTTGAGAAATTGACTGAGGTGATGCCCAAATGGTCAGTAGCGAGTCCCCGTGAAGTTGTCGTATTTGCCCAGGAGCATTTGAACAGTGTCACGGTGAAAAGCTGGTAAGTCAACTCAATAATGTCAATTAGCTTTCCATAGTAAGTGACGCCTCCAAAGCGCATATCGCCATCACTACTGCTAGCATAACATCTCGTTCCGAATGTCCCGCAAACTCCAGAGTTTTGTGTGAGCAATCCCTGATCACGTGCAACCGTACAGAACTTGAAGCCGTTGACATTGTACGCGGTAAACCTTCGTGCATGGTCTAACGGACCGAGAGAAAGAGCTCTGAATTCATCTGTGTATGGGCTGTTGTCATTACGTATTCGACGTGTAAACCAACTGGGAAACTCTTTGTGGACTCTTTTATCAATGTCAGCAGAACGCGCACGGCCCCGTAGCTGACGCCTGAGATAACTCCTAAACTCACTATAGTAAAGTGTAATTTGTTAGAAGAGTCAGTAAGAAACAAATATAAAGTGTAAAAGCTAGTGAGCTTATATGATATATATACTTACTGCATGAAGGGTTCAACTTGGCTGCAATTTATCAAAACGTGTCTGTGTGCCTGGAGTTTCTCTGTAGGAGTGAGTCTGAAGAATTCATATCCTCCAACTGGTTTCCCAACAGGAGGAAATAAAGTTGACGTGGAAGGACCGGGAGGAGAATCATCTACGCGACGCGGGCGGTTAAAAGATGTCTCCATGTCATCAAAGTACCTCGAACAGAAAGTTAGGACCTCATCTCCGGAATAACCTTCTGCTATTGACCCCTCAGGCCATGCCTTATTCCTAACATATGATTTTAATTTTCCCAAGTACCTGTAAGTTAAAATTGCATTAATAATTACGAGTAAATGAAAGAACAATGTGAAATTTAAAGAGGCGGGAATAAAAGATAATCTAGTACCTCTCTATAGGGTACATCCATCGATAGTGAACTGGGCCAGCAACCTTTGCTTCTCGAACAAGGTGGACAGTCAAGTGAACCATAACAGTAAAGAATGATGGAGGAAATATCATCTCCAAGTGACAAAGTGTAAGAATAATTTTATTTTGCAGCTGATCAAGCTCTTCCGCTACCAAGACCTTCGCACACAACTTCTTGAAAAATGAACATAATTCTACCAAAACCACCGATACATCAGAAGGAAGTGTGTTTTTCAAGGCCAATGGAAGTAACTGTTGCATAAGAACATGAGAGTCATGACTTTTCAACCCAGTAACCTTTCGAGCCTGCAGATCGATACACCTTGAGATGTTGCTAGAATATCCATCTGGTACTTTTATGTTCTTCAACGTCGAGAGGAAGATATCCTTGTTCTGCTTTGTCAAGGTGAATTTAGCTGGCTGAAACTTGTCGTTTTCATCAGGCCAAGCCTCTTCACGAATTCCCCAGGCCCGTAAATCTTTTCTAGCTGCGAGATGGTCTTTGGACTTTCCAGCTTCATTGAGCAACGTATATAGCACATTATCGCACACATTTTTTTCAATGTGCATAACATCCAAACTGTGTCGTAGCAAATTAGATTCCCAATAAGGAAGAGTGAAAAATATGCTTCTCTTCCGCCATTGCATAGGTTGCGTATCAGATGTCCCACGAGATCGTCGTCCCAATCGTTCGGGATCCACACTCTTACCAAACTCGATATGAACATCTTCTAACTGCCGCAAAATATCCATACCAGACAAAGTAACAGGAGGATCTCTCTTCTCCTGTTTCCCATCGAAGCGAATCCGTTGCAATCTAAGTCTGTGCTTGGAATCAAGGAACCGTCGATGTCCTATGAAGCACCACTTGCGACTGTGTGGAAGGCGACATGGCACAGAATCAAAATTGCACTCAGGACAGGCCAACCCAGTATGCACATTCCAGCCAGACAAAGTTCCCAAACCGGGAAAATCACTTATTGTCCACATCAAGGCTGCACGGAGATTGAATAGTTGCTTGTCATGTGAGTCATATGCCTCAACACCATTCGTCCATAGGTCGAGCAATTCGTGTATCAACGGTTGCAGGTATACGTCAATATCATTTCCTGGTGCTTTCTTGCCAGGAATGATCATGGAAAGCAAAAAGGAGCTCTGCTTCATGCACATCCAAGGTGGTAGATTGTATGGAATTAACACCACCGGCCAGATACTGTAACTTGTGCTCATGTTTCCGAAGGGATTAAAACCATCGGTTGCCAATGCAAGACGTACATTTCTAGGATCATTGGCAAAGTCTGGAAATTTCGCATCAAACGCTTTCCACGCCTCCGAGTCTCGTGGGTGCCTTAACCTACCATCTAGGTTTTCCTCAGTCGCGTGCCACCTCATGTGCTGAGCCATTTTTGATGACATATACATTCTTTGCAACCGTGGTTTCAAAGGAAAGTATCTAAGAAAATAATATATTAAAAATTTAAAATACCGAATATTTTTAGAGACGGAACAAGTAACACGCTGTAATAATTTGTACCTTGAGAATTTTGGCCGGTTTCTTCTTTTGCTTCTTGCCCTTTCGTACCGACTTATAGCGTGACGTCTTGCATCTCGTACAAATCTCTTTGTTGGCATCATCTCCCCAGTATAGCATACAGTCGTTTGGGCATGCATCTATCTTCTTATAGTTCAAGCCAAGCTTGTTAATAATCTTTTTTGCTTCGTAAAAAGACGGAGGGAATTCAGCTTGGGGGAAAGCATCTCCCAGTAATTCCAGCAACATAGACATCGCCTTGTCAGTCATACCGCACAAGCATTTGATGTGATACAGCCTCACCAAGAATGACAACTTCGAATACTTTGTACACCCAGAATAAAGAGGCTTGTCAGCTTCGGTCATGAGGTCAAAAAATTCCCGAGCAGTTTCGTTTCTTAGAAACTCCGGTTGAGGTCCCTCTACTTCATCTTCGTTGGGATTCGAGCTTTCGTGAACACCAAAAGCATCACGCACAGCATCATTCACGGCATCGGCCTCATCCACTCGAACTCCCATCCGTGAAACTACTGGCACTGACTCAGCACCCATATCTAGCCGTTCCCCATGTAGGTGCCAAAATACGTACTCTCGCGGAAAAGGCTTAAAGATTAAATGTTCCCTAACAATATCTTTGGGATGCCACTTTTTGAAATTACATTTAGGACAGGGACACTGAATCTTACCATTTACGGCAGCATTGGCGAAAGCAAAATCCAAGAAATAGTTTAGACCAGCCAAGTATTGCGGAGTCGACCGGTGCAAGTTGATCCACGACCTATCCATGACTAATAATGCTCAAATTTCGTGAAAATATGCCACAGAGCTCAAAGAGAAGTTAAAATGAAATTCAGTTGAAGTGCTTCAGCTTATAAAGGAGGGTGGAGGAACGGTCATTTTTTTGTAGCGGTTACAAAACCGCTACAAATTTGTAGCGGTTTTAACGGAAAATTTCAATTTCCAGCGGTTATTAACCGCTAGAAATTCTAAATATCGGTTACAAACCGATAGAAATTTCTAGCGGTTTAACGGGAATTTTCTCTACATCTGTTTTGAATTTTCTAGCGGTTTTATAACCGCTAGAAAATTCGGTCAAATTTGATAATTTTCTACCAGTTGAATTTTCTAACGGTTTTTGAACCGCTACAAACGCTATTATTTTTAGAAAACCGCACAATAAATTAATAACATTACGAAAATAAATATTTATTAAATTAATAAATGATTATAGAATTATTTCGAGTAATTAATATGTTTAACGTGTTTAATAAATTGTAATGTTGATGTTGTAATAAATAAATAAATATTTCAATATTAATTAGTACTTGACATAAATAAAATTATAGAAATAAATCAATAAAGGAAACAAATAAATATAAAATTTAGATAAATATCTAAATAATATATAAAACCGTAAAATCAAGATTCTAATAAAATCCGATACAATGAAAGCAAATCATGGGTGGGGGGCAGAAGCAGCATCATCGGGATCATCCTCTGCTGAATCCTCCGGCTGACGGTGGGCAGGCCGCTCAACCTGCTGGGACTGGACTGGCGGATGGCGGGGTAGGGGCGGGACTGGTGGCATGTGTAGGTCGGGGATGTCAGGAACCGAGATGTTTGGAGCTATACTGACCACCACATGACGCAGAGCCGTAGCAGCTGCCAAGAGCTGGTCAAGCTGCGTCTGGAGCTGACGATCACGCTCCTGGAACTGACGATCACGCTCCACGATCCTGGCCTCGAACTCTTGTCTGAGCTCCTCTCGCAATTCCTCTGAAGATGAGGAACCCGGCCGCTTCGCACTCGCATGAGAGCTCCCAGCAGTATATGAAGGGCCAGCGCCACTTGAGCGGGGCAACCTAGTCGGTGTAGGTCCAAGTCCAAGCCCGCTAACTCGACCAGGGTGCTGCGGCCGGCCACGACCCGCTAAAAGTGAGGCGGTGGGATCCAAGGCAGACCCCTGAGACTCACGCAACTCGGAATCGACCTGAGTCATCCGTGCCTACCAAAATTAATATAAAGAAGTTAATTATAATATAATGATATCTACACTGTGATATTATATTAATATTTAATTTATTACTTACCGCTATCTCCTCAACCTCATCCGACGCACGCCCGTCTCGGGGTCTATACACCATCGGCCACATCTCGCCATAAGTGGGCGTGTATCCCCGCTCCTGCTGCGTCTTTTCCATCTGTAAATGAAATCAAAGAAATAATTAGTTACAAATTAAATACATCTACATATTTAATAAATTTATTTCAAGTACTCACAATCTCGTCATAAGTGATCGCAAAGCTCCTGGATCCAGCCCTATGACGTATCGTCTGATGCCTGACGCTCCTAGCATTTCTCCTAGAAAGAGCCTGAAGCAAAATGTAAAAAAATTAAATTAAATGAGTCAAGTCGGATAAAAAATAAAGAAATTATAATTAATACAATATTATCATACCATCTGGTCAGCCGTCATCCTAAAATAGACGTAAGTGGACCAGTCTTGGTCCGGGACTCCACCAGGTACATCTGCCAGTATCTCCTGGAGGGGCCTCGTCCCGTCACCTTTCTTCTCCCTCCACAGGTCGGCCCTCCTGTTCTTCCATGCCATCCCAAGCCTCTTGATCGTGTCAGCCCTCAACTCCTCCCCCAGAATAAATTTACTCTATGATTAAAATAATAAATTAACTAAATAACAAATTATAAACAAATAATTAAGCAATTTCAATAATCAAAAACAAATAATTAGTTTTTAACTAATTTAACAATATTATAAATAAAATATAAATTAATCAAAGTTTAATAATAATTAAACAATTAAGTAATTTAAATGAAAAAATATTTTTACTCAACTAAATTTAAAATTATTATAAGTAATAAATTAATGAAATCAATAACAAATTATTTTCATTTAACTACTTTTAAATAATTTAAATTAAAAATATATATTCATTTAACTACTTTTAAAAATATTATAAATAACAAACAAATTAAATAAATAAAAAATTATAATCAAACAATTAAATTATTTGAAAACAAAATATATAATCATTTATTTAAATTAAAAAAAATTATAAATAACAATTTTATATTACCTTCATCATTTCCCAGCCTTGCTGCTTCTTGTCTGAGGTGATCTTCTTCCAGTCCTGCACGTAGATGGGGAACAGCGTCCACTGCTGACCAAGGAGGCGCACGTACTTGTTGTACAACTGGCCACCTTTCTTCGTCGGTTGGCCCAACTCATTGAGCGGCACAACCACTCGTCCGCCCGTCATCATAGACAGCTCTCTGGCTGTCAGCCTCCGATAGGACCTGTTCCCCTCAGTGTCTGCAAAATTTAATTAAGAAATAAATTATATATCAATAAATTAATATAATTTCTATATAAATTAAATACTGATCAAAACTTTAAAAAGTTAAATAAATACTTACCGACAAATTCCACCTCATAACCAGCCTGACGTCTCGGAGCAGGACGCTGTGCAGCCTGGGGATACTCATTCCCCTGATCCTGCTCCTCCTCCTCCTCCTCGTCAGCAGCATCAGCATGGGGTTGCTCATCCCCAGTAAAATGAGCCTCCTCAGTCCGCTCAACACCATCCTGCTCCATAAAACTGAGGATATCCTCCTCGCTCAGATCGTAGTCATGAATGCTGGGAAATGGCTCATCAGCATCATGATGAACCTCACTGGGTCCAGCTCTCTCAGGATCAACTGGGTCTTTCCCGTGTCGACGAGGCATCCTAATAACAACAAATAGTAATTATTTATAAATGAAATAAAAAATTAATTTATAAGCTATAACATAATAAAATTAATAAAATAAAACATAAAATAAAAATTATTTATCAATAAATTACTATTTTTACCTGAAAATAAGGATCTGCAACTGAATCAGAACTCGAATATGTTTGTGAAAAAAATTCAGCAGAGCTTCGCTTCCAGAACGATTGAAGAAGTGAGAGTGTGGGGGGGTATATATAGACCGAGACTTTCTAGCGGTTAGGCACAAAAACGCTAGAAATTTCTAGCGGTTTTGTGCCTAACCGCTAGAAATTCCCAACGGTCATATGACCGTTGGGAATTGGCTAGCGGTTCTAGGCCTGAACCGCTAGCAATTTCTAGCGGTTCTAGCCGAACCGCTAGAAATTGCTAGCGGTTAAGGACCGAACCGCTAGAAATTTCTAAACTCCTCGGGGAATGAAAAAAATTTCTAGCGCTTCATGCATCAACCGCTAGAATTTTTCGGTGTCTAGCGGTTTATTAGCCTGAACCGCTAGAAAGTAAACGCTACAAATTTGGCGCCAAGTTCCCGCCAAAGCCCGGGGAATTTTCTAGCTCTAATTTTCTAGCGGTTAGGGGGTAACCGCTAGAAATGTGCGTTTAATGGTCAAACCGTCTGTATTTTGCAGCGGTTTTTATAGGAACCGCTAGAAATACTGAAATTTCTAGCGGTTTTGTTTAACCGCTAGAAAGGTTCCGCTGCTACTTCTACAAATTCTTGTAGTGATTGAGCGAAAGCATATATTTGGATGATTAGATATCAAGATATTGATCCATTTAGTTTGATCTAACTTAATATCGATCCATTGGTGACGGCTATTTTTTCATAATAAGATATAAAAAAAGGAAAAATTCTAATTAAATCCATTTGAAATAGAAAAATTCTAATTTAAGCCTACACTTTTAACAAATTCTTAATTAGACCAAAAGACCTAACTGGGGATTTCTAAATGTTACTAAAAGAGCAAAATGCCCTTCATAATTAAAAAGCCTAATTTTAGTTTTAATTCTTTTAATTGAATTTAACTAACATGTTTTTTTCTTTAAACATTATCACATGAAAATTTGGCCAAAAACATTATCATATAAAAAACAAAAAAAGAAAAATAACGATTATAGCCAATAAAAAATAATTGAAAATTCAAGATAAAAAAATAAATAATTTCTAGATATCTATAGAATTGCAAAAATATGGAAACTAATAAAAATTTTACGATTTCAAATGCAAAAGATTAACAAGATCAAAGATTTTTTTTTTTTTGTGTGAGAAAAAGACCAAATCAAAGATTCATGGAATTCTTGAATATCTATCAAAATTAATTTTACTATTTCACAACTTACAGTGAGACTCATTAATTCATCTTCAATTTTCCGGTCTTCAACATTTATTCAATATCAAATTTTTATTATATAAAAAATAAAAGGCTATAAATTCTAGAGTTGACATAAGGTTCACAATTACAAAACACACCTTTGACATAAAATCTAAGAAAGACCACGTCCTCATTAGTAAATCTACTAGAATAATTAAAACTAAAATTAGATTTACACCTACATTCAATTTTCCTTTTTGATTACAAAGAGGCATTCCGATCTTTTAGCAACGTTTGAAAATCCCTAATAAGGCCTCTTAGCCTAATTAGGAATTTGTTAAAAGTATAAACCTTAATTGGAATTTCATTATTTTAGATAGATTTAATTGGAATTTTCCCATAAAAAAAAGATAAAACAAGTAAACTAATGGGTACACGCCCGTCTATATCTATACGAACCGTGTTCTTTTATTTGTTGATCCAGGTATTTCAAACGGATATAAAAGTAATCTTGTTCAGCTATTTTAGAATTGAGGATTACTACTGTATACTTAAAGTTTAATTATTTAAAGTAGTCAATGTACCAATCAGTACAAATTCCAAGTTTGAAAATTGAAAAAAAATTGTACAGTATTATGCACTAATGATATCCCAACACTGATGCCATTCACTTTCACTGAATTACAGACTGCAATGTCACCAGAAGAAACAGAATTACAGACTGAAATAAAGTAGTATTTCATTTACTGCTTCATAATTCTTGGTTTTTAATATAAAACTTAATTAACTAACTTAATAAAATTAAATAAATTAAATAAATTAGTTATTTAAAGTAAATAGATATTATCTTTTCTTAAATACTCTTATTAATCATATATGTTTGAATTAAATATTGATACTAAATCCTTAATATATGCAACTACTATAGGAATTACTTAAGGGTAAAATAGATAAATATTGAAGACAAAGTGGATTATGGTCTTATATTTAAGACCAAATTAGAAGTTAAACTAGCTCTTGTATATTAATGATCAGAAGTAGTATAACATGTTTGTTGAGCTTCAACTAATAAATATTTTTCTCTATAGTCACAAATTTTCTCCTATTAAAAGCATTCTTGTATTAAATATTAATTAAATAATTAAATGTGTTTTAAATTGATAAAATCCAAATATTTTATTCTTAGTAAAGAATTGAAAAAACCTCTCTTACATTTAAAACCCTTTATTTTCCTTATAACAGAGTTGCAAAAGATAAAAGTAAAAAATTATCATTAATTACCCCGTCAATTTCTTATATTTTAGATTAAATTTTTTTTTGGAAATCTTGTTATACTATGAATGAGAGAGAGTATTTATAATACAATGTGATGAATTAATGTTCAAATCTCCACTGAGAGAGGTGTACATATTTAGTACCAAATAGTGCTTCGAATATAATTACCTCCAACAAAAAAATATCTGTACCTACCAAAATGAAAGAGAGTATTTATAAATATATATTAAAAATTTTACATAAATTAAAATAATTAATTAAAATTAGCTAAAATCAATCTATTCTCATTTTTTACTTTTAATCAAGCTAGATCTTGAACTTTCTTTCTTGTTACCGTGTGTTTATAGTTTTATCAATTTTTAATTAGCTCTTTATTCTTTCTTTATATTAGATTCTCATGACTTCATTTGATTTTTAATTAGATTTTTGTAGTTTTAGTTCGTTGATCAAGAGCAAAACACTGCAGAAATCTTATTGAAATTCAAATAAAACTACAAGAGGTTCAGTTGATAAAAAGGAAAAAAAACCCTGAACTGATTAAAAACCAAGCAAAATCATATGAACCTGATAAAAAAATTATAAAAATCTGACTAAAGGATTATAAAAAACTAATTAAAAATTCAATAAAACATAGGGACCTGCGATTAATTTTTCCTAAGTATTTGTTGATGTTCAGTTTTTTCCGATAAAATGTGGGTGTTTATTTTTTAATGCAGTAAAAATAAGAAAATATGACTGCTACAAAAAAGAATAGAAAACCTAATAAATGCAGACTCAATTTATAATAATTATAATAAATTTTGCGATCAAGCTAAATAAAACAAAATATAAAATCTCAGATCGATATCGTTATCTAATTTCATCAAGTCTCGTATTAATTCCTTAACTTGCATAACACAGTAATTAAAAATATCAGCTGGTCAAAAAAAATTTAAAATATCATAATTTGTAATATTTTTACATTATTTAACGAAAGATGATGAAACTTGGCAAAAAAAAAAAAAGAAGGAAAGATGATAATTCACATATTCAAAAACCACGCCAATTAGTACTATTATATGTCTTGATTAAGCTTATCATTATAATGAAATTACCTTCAAGGCTTGAAATTAATCCTTACAACGTGAAAAATGTTTTTATTTAACAAATTAGAAATTAAAATTTTTCAAAAAATAAGTTTTATTTATTAAAATACCTCAACAGAGCGGTTAAAATTATAATCTTAAAATAAATATTTTAAACCTTGAGATAAATTTTTTTTTATTTTTTTATGTTGTGAATATTTATTCTTAATTATTAATGATATTTTAATTATGAAAAACTTAAATATTTACTTCCTATCTTTTACACACTGGCTTAAATTTTCCAAGTGGCCGAGTCTATTTAAAGTATTGTTATAAAATTCCATTTATATAATTTAAAATAACTTTTTTCAAAGTTGTGACTTTTTATATGTTCAATAACAAAAATTTTTACCATCATAATTATTTATTTAATGTATCTAAAATGTTTTATCATAATTACTAAATTAATTAATCCGCAATAATACCAATGAGATAACTTTTAAATTTGTAAGATTATTAATTTTTGTTTATTTATTCAACGGGGCAAGAATTAGGATATTAGTTACCATATCTTATCTCAGAAGTTGGAAAGACTATGATGAATTTGATTTTTTTTTATAGCAAGATTACGATGAAATTTAAAATTTGATAAAATTTGGTAAAATTGAGAACTGCAATTACTTTCCATTTAAAAGCCGAGGCAATGCTCGTCGCCTGTGACTGTCCTTTAAATTCCAATTCTCCTCTTCTTCTTTGGTATCCTATTCCTGATGGGCGAGAGTTCTTTTCTTTTCGCTTAGCTTTCCCACTCGAACAAGGATTTCGCTATTCCAGAACCGAATCCTTCACCTTCACCTACTTAAATTCTACTCCAACTCAAATACTCTTTCTTCTACAACTCCTTAATCTATATAAACCTTTTTACTGCTCGATCCCACCTCCACAAGTTTCCCGGTGAAGGCCAAGGTCTTCTAACAATCCCAAATTCTTCACCATGATGCTCAGAATTCGAAGTCGCGATGGTCTGGAGCGAGTTTCTGTTGATAACCCGCATATCACAGTGGCCCAACTCCAGTCTTTAATTCAATCCCAGCTTCAAATTCCCATACACAATCAAACTCTCTCAACCAACCAAAACCTCCTGCTTGCTAAAACTCATGAAGATCTTCTCCGATTTACTGATATGTCTAACCCCAATACCCCTCTTTCTGCTCTCAATCTCTCTCACGGGTCTATCGTATTTCTGGCCTACGAGGGAGAACGTAGGGTTGCTGGGCCAGCGTTCAGCCCTGCCGGCTCCTTCGGCCGCAAGATGACCATGGATGATCTAATCGCCAAACAAATGCGAGTTAGCCGACAGGAAAACCCGCATTGCGAGTTGGTTTCCTTCGATCGGGATTGTGCCAACGCGTTCCAGCATTATGTGAATGAGACCCTCGCTTTCGCGGTGAAAAGAGGGGGATTCATGTACGGTACCGTCTCGGAGGTGGGCAAGGTTGAGGTGAATTTCATATACGAGCCACCCCAGCAAGGTTCGGAAGATAATTTATTGTTATCCAGGGACCCCGATGAGGAGAAGTTAGTGGAAGCTATTGCGGTAGGGTTGGGGATGAGGAAAGTTGGGTTTATATTCACACAGACCATCAGTCAGGATAAAAAAGATTATACTTTGTCAAACAGGGAGGTTCTTCAGGCTGCGGAGTTACACGCGGAGAGTGGGTTGAATGAGTGGGTGACAGCTGTAGTGAAGCTGGAGGTGAATGAGGATGCTGGTGCGGATGTTCACTTTGAAGCTTTTCAGATGAGTGATACGTGCATTAAATTGTTCAAAGAAGGATGGTTTGAAACAGAAATTGGTAACGATGACGATCCCAAGTTGTCAAAGATGAAGAAAGATGTAGTTGTTGGAGTTAAAGATACTAGAGAGGTTGATAATGACTTCTTTTTGGTGGTGGTAAAGATCTTTGATCATCAGGTATGTGATTCAATCTTGCATTGTTTCATTATCTGTTATCAATGGGAATGGATCATGAAACATCTCTAGTTGTTGTATTTCTTATATTAGGCCCCTAGGGTCGAATTTTTTAGGTTATTAGGTGAATAAAAATAATTTTTTCCTATGTGTTAACTAAACTTGTTTTGGCGTGAAATATGTAAATCTAATCATGCACCTGACAGTATCTTGGAGTGACGGTACTCATCGAGTTCAGTTTGTAGAAAATGATTGCGCATATGGCTCTGACCTGTACCTATGTAGTTATGAGATGAATGCTGTAGCAAGCTTACCTGGTGGTGCTATCGTAAGTTTTTTTCAATTATTCATAGTGAAGCTGATGATTATTTGATTGAGGCTCAGGTTCTTCAGCGTTGAACTCGTGAGGTCCATGAAGTTGTGGTGCTGAGAGTTATAAAGTGTAAACAGGCTTCCATAGTTCATTAATATATATAGTCTTTAACGTTAAACCAATCAGGTGAATGCATTAAGCGATCTTTTAATGGCATGAACGAGACAATTGGAGGGTTGGGTCTTGAATCCATATTTGAGATTTAGCTGCTATAAGTCACAGTAGGGACTTGCTCCGTAGAATAATTGGTCTGGTCTGAGAAACTGATCCTTGTTTTGGTATTCCCTTAGAGCAGCATTAGCTTGATTTGTTGCCAGGTCTATTGCTGAATTCATGGCCTTTTTCTGTTTGAAACAACATAGCGAATCCCCTGACCAATGTATTGAAAAAAAGTGCACCACTGGTTTGTTACTCTTATTAAGGGAAAATATGGTTGATTGGCCCCCCTTCCAAAAAAAAGAAGAAAGAAAATGGACATGGGATATGAACCAATGTTGTGTCTAACCTAAGTTAAATCTAGTTATTATATAGTTGCTTATGGTTTTCATATGATGGCATCTTTAAAGAGGCGTGTCTCTTTGGACTTTACAGAGAGAATAGGTAACTTGTTCAAATGCTCGATTCTTCTCTTTTCATGTTTTGCCAGGCTCTTTTATTTTTTTGCCCTCAATTATACAGTATAAAAGGATGTATTATACTCTTACCGTTTACTTTTCTTCTTTTGTTTTGATAAAGAAATTTTTCCGTGAGTGCATATGCTCTTTTGGGCGGCATTTAAGTTAGTGCCTTGATTGGCCGTTTAATAGGAGGCTAATCCTCTACTTCTAGACCGCCTGAGCCACATGGAATGATTGTGGCTTGTAGGAAAACATTTTGTGATCAATGGATTAACAATGCAAAATCTGGAAAGATTTTTCTTCTTCGTCTTTTTTTTTAAGGCGAACTCAAACAGAGAAACATGTCACTTATTCTGGCTTTAAAAAAGTCAATGAGAGAGCTGTTGATAACTTGATCTGAGAATAGTATGGTTTTGATTGAATGATGTATTAACCTGGGAATTTGGTGTACTGAGTAAATAATTGTGTACTGAATGTCAATCTAACGTTGCTGCAGCTTCTACTTCTTGCTGTGTCATATAGGCCAGAGTTATACTTTATCCTTCTAACATAGCTTCTTCCCAATTTGCACTTATTAATGCGTGATGTTTCCTCAATGCAGGGTCCACTTTCATCCATATTTCCCATTGAGAACCGGAACACTCAAGTTACAATGAAGGCACTGAAGAATCATCTTGAGCGCACAAAAAATCTTCCATTTGTAAAGAGAATATCTGATTTTCATCTTCTCCTCGTCCTAGCAAGGGTTTTAGACGTGGCTGCTGATGTACCGGCATTGATGGAATGCGTGCAGACACAGAGTGCTGTACCAGAAGGTTACCAGATCCTGATTGAGTCCATGGCCAATACTGCTTGATGTTGTGTGCAGCAAACCAGATGTACCATGAGCTTCTAATGCATTTAGGTTTAAGGTCCTCCGCTGTTATGTGATTTTCTTTACAATGCTATTTATAGCTTCCGAGCCCCTTCCTGCCTTGTGACTGCTTTGAGTTATACAATGCTTGTATGCCTGGTTACTTGTACATTGGTTCATTTAATCTATAAATGCTGCTGAAAGCTTTGAATTTCTCTTCACTGGAAAAGTGAATTCTTATTCTGATTCGTTTGTTTGGGACTTTTGGAGTTCGAAACCAAGTGGAGACGACTATTTTGATTTATCCTCACTAAAGCGTGACAATACTCTAACTGCAACAGCAATTTAACCATGTTTTTACTTTTTATATAATTATTTCTCGTGAGTCTTCCTAATTGGAAAAGTTATGAAGTATTTTAGTGCGCCATTTTGTCATCGTGGAATGATAGAGTTGCATTTATACCAGTAAGCCAGTTACAGGCAATAGAAGTTCCATTCCTTCGAGAAATGCATGACGTTGTCGTTTCATGAAGTTCTTTGTTTCTCAGATTCTGGAAGAATTATGCTTGAGCCAATAGCGGATCTTCCATTCTCACCTATTTTATACATCTATAGCCATATAAATTATAAAATTTTTAATATAACATAATATTCATTAGTCAATAATACATATTTCTTTTTGGTGTAAAAAAATACATATTTCTTTAATTTATGTTTTTGCTATTAAAAATAAAGACCATTATATGATTTGAAATAAAATAACTATATATTGTCTGATTGTTTTTATGTAATTAATTATTTTACCAAATGATATCACTATTATCTTGGGTTTCGGTCAATGCCGACTTCCAATTTTTTAGGGAAAAAATATTAACACTACTTTTAGCTAATTAAGTTTATTAACTAGAACTACCATTATAGAATGACTCTATTAAAATAAATAAATAAATATGAAAAATAAAGTGAATTGAAATCTTATATTTAAGATAAAAATACAAGTCAAATGATATTTTATATTAAGGACGGGAAGTAGTACTAGTCATCTATCATAATTATGATGTCGTCATGAGTAATATAATTAGTCATTTTGTGGCAGAAATTCAAACGCATGCTATTCTCTTGAAAGATAAGGTTGTTATTAGTTAATGTTAGTTATAGATCACAATTATGATATTGTTATTAGTTAATACTAGTTATCAACAACAATTTGGTAAAAAAAATAAAAATAAAAAGCTATCTATAGTTTTATTATTAAATTCACTAGTTGACTTTCCAAATTTAATATTTTTACGTTTTTAGCTTGCAAAAACATGTTGATTCACTCTTGAATTCATGCAAGCTGTAAACTCAATTGAATTTGTGAGTTTACTGTTTTTACATTTGTAGTTTACAAAATCATGTTAACTGGCTTTTAAAGTCATGTTAAATTTTTTAATTTAATTATGTTTAGTAATTTTGTATATGAATTTCATAAAAATTTATTTGTTAAGCATGGTAAATTATGAATGTTAATGAATTTAATTTCAATTATTTAAATTTAAAATATATTTTAATAAAATTATTGTCATTTTTATTTTTTAATTATTTAATTATATACTGTTAATATTAATTTATTAATAAAAGTAAATTCTTATGAGTTTACAATCCTAATTGGCGATCCAAGTTTACATTCCCATCACAAATTTGCTTAAATTTACGAGTTTGATACAGCAATCAACAACTTGTAATTGTACATATGAATATGATTTTCCCTGCCTGGGGAAAAAATGGGCTAATGGTAAATATAACTATTTGGCGGGAGACTTCTTTTTGGAGTATTGGCTCGCAAGCGTTAAACATTCTGCCTGTCCCTGTTTGTTCGTGTTCTGCAAAAATCCTGGGATTAGGGCAAGCATGCCTTTTGAAAAAGACTGTCTCTGAATACTCGCTCTCAGCGTGCCTGTGAAATTTCCGCTAAATTCCCCGTTTCCAAAAGATTAGGTCATGGAAGGTTCAGCTGCACCCTCTGAAGCATCACCTCGCCGTACCGTGAGTTTTCATTTTCATCTCTGTCCCTCTCTCTCTTTACATACTCGTGCTGGTTGTAATTTGGTTTTCCGCTGTTCGAATTATGCAGAAGAGGAGTAGAGCTCAGGGTCAACACACTGGGAAGCAACTCCACGTGGAAAAGGACGGGGATGGCGATCACCGTGCCAAGATCAGCGATACTAGCGAGCAAGTGGACAGGGAGAGTTCTCCTGATGATTTCGATGAAATTCGTCCAAAAGCTAAGCGAGGTCGTCCCACAAATGGAGCTTCTGGGATGGCGCACAAAACCAGTGATCAGAGCTTGATTGGTACACACTTGAGGCTTTCATATTAAAGATTATTCATCCGTGTTGATCAGATTTATATTGTTGGAGACGCCGTATAATTTAGATGCGGCTTTGTGGCAAGTTACTATTAGACCAACAATGTAGTGGGCCTGGCAGCTTATACTTTTCTGTTCATATCACTTTCATTTCGATCCTTTTGGCCATTTCTCTGACTGACTCGTGAGTGTTTAAGTTGTGGGTTTACTTCCCATATCCTTCTTTACACTTGGAATTAGGCATATCTTTGTTACTTAGGGTATAGCTTGTGGGGTCAAATGGCCGAAGCCCGGTATTCTTTCTCATACCTTATGAATGGGTCCTTCAGACTCATGTAAATGGAATGCATCAGTTCGGGTTATGAAATTTTCTGTGCATTAACAACATTTGAGGTGAACTGCACCATGATTTGTGGGGATTTATATTAAGAGTGGATAATTTTGTAACTCAATCCCTGAATGAAGCCTCTTTTCCTTAGAGTGACTTTTGATCAGCTTTGGAGTTGCCTTTTTGTCATAACTGGGTCAAGGCTGAGGTTAATTTTCTTGTATGATTTTTGCAGAGGTTGTCAAGGGACATGGCAAGCTCATTCCCCATGTTGTAAAAAATTGGGTTGAACGCTATGAAAAGGATCCTAAACCTGCAATGGTTGAACTCTTGACAATGCTGTTTGAGGTAATTAAAAATTTATTTAGTATTTGCTTGTTTAGAGATGTTTTAGACGTAGACATATGAAACAAATCCAAAGAAACTTCGAAAATTTGGCGCTTCAATTCTCAAATAAAGAATACTTATGTTTTATTTTAGAAGTTATTTCAGATTGATGGAATGATCCAAATTTTTTTAGGCATGTGGTGCCAAGTATTATAACAAAGGAGATCTTCTGGATGAGACTGATGTAGATGATGTTGTGGTTGCTCTTGTCAACTGTGCTAAAAAGGTATGTACTGATTACTTGTGCTCATTCTTGCATACTCGTCCTCATACTATTTTAAATTCAGACCCTGAAGCTCATGTTTTAATTCTTGTGAAATTCTAGGGTGAAATTGAAGATTATCAAAATTCGAAAAAGAAGGAAGTTAAGAACTTCAAAGAGAATCTTGAATCATTCTGGGATACTTTGGTCCGTGAATGCCAACATGGACCATTGTTTGATCAGGTTTTGTTTGACAAATGCATGGACTATATTATTGCACTGTCATGGTTAGTATATGATTGTTAAAGCTTTTTAAATTTTCTGAAACATATACTATTACTTATATGCCTCTGTACATATGCAGCACCCCTCCAAGAGTTTATCGTCAAGTTGCTTCGTTGATGGGTCTTCAACTTGTTACATCATACATAACTGTTGCTAAAATGCTTGGTGCGCAGAGAGAGACTACTCGCAGGCAGCTGGATGCTGAAAAAAAGAAAAGAGCTGAGGGGCCTCGGGTAGAATCTCTAAATAAAAGATTTTCGACTACACATGAGAAAATAACTATGTTGGAAGAGATGATGCGTAAAATATTTACCGGGTATGAATTTGCTGAATTGAAGAAACAAATTAAATTTAAAGGAAAATAAACTATAGCATGTTTGTTGATCAGTGTTGCTAATACATTCATATAATGTTCTTTTGCAGTTTGTTTGTGCATCGCTACAGGGACATTGACCCAACTATTAGAATTTCTTGCATAGAGTCACTGGGTGTATGGATTCTATCTTACCCATCACTGTTCTTACAAGATTTGTACTTGAAGTATCTTGGATGGACGTTGAATGACAAAGTAATGAGCAAGTTCTAAATTGATGATCGTGGGAATTTATAATTTCTCATATATCACAATTCACAAGTTATTTGCCTCTTTTTTTTTTTTGTGTGGATGTTTTACCATTTTCTCTCATTATCTGTTATGTAGAATGCGGGAGTAAGAAAGGCTTCTATAACTGCACTTCAAAATCTTTATGAGGTGGATGATAATGTGCCAACCCTTGGTTTATTTACTGAAAGATTTTCAGGCAGGATGATTGAGCTTGCTGATGACATAGACGTTTCTGTGGCTGTTTGTGCCATAGGACTTGTTAAACAACTTTTAAGGTCTGCTTTGAAAAAGTTTTCAGGTTATATACTTCTTGTTCACTAGTGAATTGTTATGTAACATATTGTATATTGAGATTTGGCTTCTTGGTACCTTGCAGGCATCAACTTCTGCCTGAAGATGACTTGGCTCCTTTGTATGATTTGTTGATTGATGATCCCCCAGAAATCAGGCATGCTATTGGAGCGTTAGTGTACGATCACTTAATTGCGCAAAAATTTAATAGCTCCCAATCAGGTATGAAAGATCACAAGGCTGTTCACAAGCGTTTTCACTTTAAGCTGGATATCTTTATCTTGACTATGGCAGGCATGTGATCCGGATAATATTTTGTCTAGGTGAAAGTGGCAGTTCTTCTGAGGTCCATCTTAAAAGAATGTTACGAATTCTGGAAGAATTCCCCCAAGATCCTATCTTGAGCATTTATGTCATTGACGATGTTTGGGAATATATGAAGGCTATAAAGGTATCCCTATATTATCCATCTGAACATTACTTTCCTTGTGTGACAAAAATGGTAGCTTTTCTTTCTTAATCAAGACATTTTTTTTTTGGTGGCTGTCTGTGCATGTATCTCTGGATTTAAGTTTTCTAGAACTAGAGTGTTGCCTGAAGGATAGGAAGGAAATTAGGAAGGATGTCCAAATTCGGATATATTGGCAAGATGTTGTAACAAATGGCTGTATTGACTTTGGATACGCTAATTCTCTCTCTTTTTTTCCCCTCTCTTTTTATTTCCCATTTACTTATCTACTAAGTACACTTAGTTATATGTCAATTTGAACTCAGTAGCATGAAAATTTATTTCATTTGAAAATTCATTGAAAATTTTTTGAACCCTTAGTTTTATTTCAAATTATAAGCCGAATGCCCAAGGGTGTGTTAAACCCCATGACCTATTCCTTTACCTTGTAAGTCCTAACTATGTTATATGAGGAAGAGGCACCAATATTCCCATGTTTACTTTTCCTTCTTTCCTTTTTTTTTTTTTTTGAATTTAATAAATTTGGAAAGCCAGATTTAACGGACAATGGAGACATCGAAATAGTTTTTTAATTTTAGCATACATGCTGATTCTGAAATGTAATTTTCAGTAACCTAGCCGATCTTTCCAAGCTGGGTCTGCTCAAACATGGTTAGGGACTGGTCAGGAATGTTGATGGCTTATGATGCATTTAAACAGTTGGGTTGGATTTCACGAGGAACCTGGATATTTTGATGCTATGCCTAATAATTTTGTCCACAGTAATGCAATCATTACAAGAATAATCACTTTTCTACGTAACAAGGTTGATGTATAAACTGAAGGCTACTGTTCTTTCCTGATACAAGTGAAGCAGATTTCTGGGTCTATAGATTCAAATATGTTCTTACTCTTCCATTTTCACATATTATATTCTATCTCTCCACTTGAATTGGTTTTATACCTTGTTGTAGTTGGCAGACTGTGCGGACAGCTCCCAGAAAAAATTTTCCATCCAGGATATATTACTTTTTCGTATTGATTTCTAAGTAATGTTTGGCAGTTGCCTGATCATGTGTGATCTTTTTCTTTCAGGATTGGAAGTGCATTATATCTATGCTCCTAGATGAAAATCCCTCAATGGAGCTCACTGATGGTGATGCAACAAATCTAGTGCGACTCCTCTGTGCATCTGTTAAAAAGGCTGTTGGAGAGAGGATTGTTCCTGCTACTGATAATAGAAAGCCCTATTATAACAAAGCCCAAAAAGTTTGTGCCTCCTTGAGTTCCAATTCTTAATTTTTTGGGGGGAATTTTTAATATTTGATCCTAAATATTTTAAGAATATTTGGGCTTTCAAAGGAAAGTATGTGGTCTTTTTATATTTATTTGCAAAGTAGAAATATCTGCTTTCTTAAAGCATTTGTAGGTTGGTCGTATTGTGAGCCAGTTTTGTTTACTTGTTACTTCACTAGTAACATTTCTGAGAGTAATGTGTTCTTCCTGTTCATGTGTTTTTCCTGAGGCTAATCTCTTTCCCTCTAACAAATGACAGGAATTATTTGAAAATAGTAGACGAGATTTAACTGTTGCCATGATGAAGAGTTATCCACTGCTCTTGCAGAAGTTCATTTCAGATAAAGCAAAAGTGCCGTCACTCATTGAGATTGTTTTGCATATGAACCTTGAGCTTTATTCCCTGAAGAGACAGGAACAGGTGGATTAACTGTTGCTGCTGGCAATTTTTAGATCGTTCACATTGTTTCCGAGACACTGATTAGTTCTTCTTCCTTTTTTTTTTTTTCCAGAACTTCAAAAATGTCCTTCAGCTTGTGGAAGAAGCATTTTTTAAACATGGTGACAAGGAGCCATTGAGATCTTGTGTGAAGGCAATTAATTTTTGTTCATCTGAAAGTCTAGGGGAACTGCAAGATTTTGCCCGTAATAAGTTGAAGGAACTTGAGGATGAACTGATTGCCAAACTTAGGTCTGCTATTAAAGAAGTTGTGGTATGTTTCGACGGACTGCCTTTTTTTTTTTAAAAAAATTTTTTTGAGTCTCATTGGAGAAATGAAACACATACTGAGATTGGAGAAATCAAACATATGCTGATTGCAGGATGGCGGTGATGAATACTCTCTTCTTGTAAACTTGAAGAGGTTGTATGAACTCCAACTATCGAGATCCGTGCCTTTTGAAAGTCTGTATGAAGACATTCTCATGGTACTTCGAAACTTCAGAAATCTGGAGGATGAGGTGTGTAAATGATTTCTTGAGTTGGCCACTCTGTTTTGCATGCCATTCTGTGTTTGATGATTCTATTGCTAGTTATATTTCCAGGTTGTTGGTTTCCTGCTTCTGAACATGTATATGCACCTAGCTTGGGGTCTGCATTCTATCATAAGCAAAGAAACCGTTTCAGAAGCATCTTTATCTTCTCTTCTCTCTAGGCGCAATACTTTGTTGGACGAACTTGGCTACTTTCTTAACTCAGCTACTGACTACAAGGAAGGGAATAAACATGCAAGTGAACTAACTTGCAGGGTAAGAGGATTTTGGTCTTAGTTTCTTTTCCTTTATCTACCTCAAGCATCGATATATTGTATGACATGACCCCAGATTTGTCCTGATAAAATGTGTTTTTGCCAAAGGTATGCTGTGTACTTGCAGAAACATGGTTCTTATTTAGAAGGGAGAATTTTGCCAAGACAAAGCTGGAAAGATTAGGATATCAACCAGGTGCAGATGTTCTTCGGAAGTTCTGGGAACTGTGTCAACAGCAGCTCAATAGTTCAGGTTACTCCAAGTTCCCACCAGCAAGATGGTTTGCTAATAATGCAAAGAACCATCTGTTTCTCAAGCAGATTGAATTATATTTTGATAAATGTCATGAGTCTGCTGTCTTTATGATTATGAACTTGTTATTCCGAGTTATCAAGAGTTAAATAGTAATAATAACTAACTTTTCTTGGTGAGTAAGGGTACACGAATCTCCTGTGTGATTATCTGGCCACTAATGCTTGGAATTCATTTTTTTTTCATACTGGTTCTCAGATGAGACAGAAGATGAAGACATGAACAGGGAGTATGTTGAGGAGACAAATAGAGATGCTGTTATGATTGCTGCTGCAAAGTTGATTGCCAATGATGTTGTTCCAAAGGTGATTTTCCCGCTTTAAATTTATGACAGTGAGTTCTAGTTAGCAGAAACATGTTGAGATGCGAGGAGTGCTGGAAGGGATATAATTTCTTTGCTAGTTTGGCTATTTCTATTGCAGGAGTATCTTGCTTCAGAGATTGTTTCTCATTATGTAATGCATGGGACAAGTGTGGCTGAGATTGTAAAGCATCTGATCACTGTTCTGAAGAAAAAAGATGATGACCTGGCAGGCATTTTTCTGGAAGCACTTAAAAAGGTCGGACTTGTGACAAAGAAAGTGATTAATTGATTTTCCTTGGATGCTGTACATTTTTCTTGAAAACTCGTTAAATTCTGTTAGGATCTCTGTTACTCCTCTTTCTTCCCTATGTCCGGCAGATGATTTTCCCATTATTTTATGGCTCTTCCCATTTTCCTTTTATTTGTGCTCTTATTCTACACTGAATGGGCAAATTCCAGTGTGCCTTCATGTTCTGCTTCATTTCTCCGTCTATATTGTCAATGTAAGGCTTCTTTGAGCCTTACAGATTATTTTGCACGATGATGAGGTTGAAAGAGAATATAAACTTCCGCCTTTCTTTACTCAGCAATGGAATAAACCTGTTGAGCGGTTTTTATGCATTCCTTTTGATTTTGATTTGGAAGAAGATTATGTTTAGGAAAGAAAAAAGTACAAATAGTGTGGTTATTTTGATCCTGAATAGAACCTGTTGGACTTGTGCATTTGAATTACCTCATGTAGGTAATATTTCTCAGTGAATGAGGGCCTGTCTTTTACTCCAAGATCACCAGGTTATGTTTTCCCTTTTCTGTTTCTAACTACTGTACTAATGCTTTTTTGGTGCTAGGCCTACCAAAGGCATGTCTTGGAGCTCTCTAGAAATGAGAAGATTGCTTCAGATAGCAAATCTTTCTCCGGGTGCAAGGATTTGGCTGCTCAGCTTCAGGAACATTTGTTGGAGCTGCAAGAAACAAGCACAGGTCAGACATTCTCAAAATTGTAAGGGATGGTGTTGATTATGCTTTTGTAGATGCCCCAAAACAGTTGGCTTTTTTGGAAGTTGGGGTACTTCCCTTTGTGGCAAAACTCCCTGCATCAGATGTGCTAGATGTGTAAGATTTTGCTTCTTATAGTGGATTTTAGAATCCCTGTAGCCTATACCTGAAATATGACTCCTTTTGTTGCGTCCTTCTATGAATAGCATGAAGGATGTTCAAAGACGTACAGAAAATGTTAATACTGATGAGGATCCCAGTGGCTGGCGCCCCTACAACATATTTATTGATTGCTTACGTGAAAAGTATGCAAAGAATGAGGGATTTCAAGGTATGTAGTTTTAAAAAAGAAAAAAAAATTCTAGCACCATTCTCGTTCACTGTACTTTCAAATGCTTCTTTCGTTAAATAGTAGCATTTTGTTGGGTTTATATTCTCGAAATTTGGGTGAACTCGGTGGCAGCAATTATGTCTGCATTCACGGCTTTTCTGCTGATAAACATATCATACGACTTTGAATAGAGAGCGTGAATGTCATGACAGCACTAACAAAACTGTTGTCCACAGATGAGAAAGAAGGGACTCCTGTAAGGCGCAGGGGTCGGCCACGTAAGAGGCCTAACATGACAGGAAAGAAACTTTTTGAAGAACACAGTTCAAGTGATGATGAAGAATCAATTAGTGCATCTGAACAAGATGAAGGGAAGCAAGAGGAGGAGGATGAAGATGCTCCTTTGATACAGTCAATTAGAGCATCATCGAAGTTGAGGTCATTGGGAGCTTCCAGGGAAGAAAACAAAGGCCAGACTAGAACTGGTAGTTCTAGTAAAGCTACAGATAATATATCTGCTTCTAGAACATCAGGTATGAAATGCTCAACGTTTTCCTGTATTGCCCAGTTGGAATAAAAATAACCGTACTGCGCATTAAAACTTAAGTTTGGATGCCTTCAAGTCGTTTTTTCCCCCCAAAAAAAAAAATGTCGAGGCAGTTTATAGTGTTATTTAAATTTTTTGCTTTTTGAAGTTTTTAAATAGGGTCACTTTTGTGGTCGTTATGCGTGCGTTAGTTTTCTTGGAGCGATCAGATCAGAAGGGTCGGTATTTTTTTGGTAACTTTTGGTGACATTTTTGTAACATTTAGTCCTAGACTTAAAATAATGGAGGGTGAAAGTATATATTAAGAAAAGAAATACTAATTATTTGTAAATTAAGTAAAAATCATTAGGTCATATAAATACAAAACCAAAAGCCTCCATTATATTATTATGAAATTTTGCTTTTATATTTTTTGCATTGTTGGCCCTTGCTTAGTTGCTTGTATACGTGGCGGGTTGCTCAATTGTACTCTTCTAGTCCTAAATGAAATACCTATTTTGTAATGTAAATTACATGATAAAATGAATGTTACATTTAGGATCAGAGGAGTACATAATTATCTAAACTCCAGGTTATGTGCATGTAATACTTCTAACCATCAAAATGAGATAACGAATCTGACTAAAATTTCAATGTATGTAGCTCCTTTGTTAATTTGTCCAGTCTTTTACTAATAAAATTCAACATGAAAAGTAATGTATTTGCACATGACCTAATTTAGCGGGTGATCTACATGCAAAACAAAATTTATGGGATCATTTGCGCAGAATAAAATTTCAATGGGGTGTGGTTAATAGTATATCACGCTCTCACAATGAATTAACGGACTAATTAAGATAAGGGATTATTTGCACAAATTGTTCTCGGCCTAACTATGTGCACAAATTCAGAAGTCTTTCTTGTTGAGTTTTGGATGTTGATGGATTACTTGCACGTTTCAAAACTTCTGCGCAATTTAGTTTATTTCATAGAAATTATGTTTTGTTTTATTTTGTTAGAATTTTAGCAATTTAATCATTTGGTTAAGATTACAACATTCTGCTAGGATTCTTTTTGTTATGTTGCATTTAAATGTCTTGAACTTGATGCTCCCCCGCTTTGGCTGATGCAATGTTTTCATGTGACTATTGTCTTACATTGTGCAGGGGCATCTAGCTAGTGTTGCAGTCCATGGGTACATATTGGGCGCATTATAATTGGTTGTATGTTATGTCCATATATCCTAATATCTCTTATTTTGCCCCCTTCCTTGTTTATTGTTTATTTTTTTCTGGGAAATAAATTTTTTGTTTTTGGAGAAAAAAGAGAGAGTGTGAGAGCCTATAAGATATGTATTTTTTTTTTTTGTTTATTTTTTTTATAAACATATTTAATCTTATATTTTATAAATATATATACATATTAATTATTTATTAATTATATTATCTTATGTATTATTAATTATGTTGGTAAAAAATATATTATTAACAATTTTATTCCTTCAAATTAAAATATATTATAAAATCTATTTTTCTGTAATTATCATATTAACTTATGTCTTTTTTTTAGTAATTTGTGTATATAAAAAGTGCTTCTGATAACAACTATTCAAACACTCTCATTTTTCAAAATCACTCTAGAATATATTCTTTACAAAATCTATTCTTCAGAATCATTTTTCTAAACCACGGTTTGATTTCATCCAAACACATCGAAGACCATTTTCGAGAACATCTGTCTCTTTACCGAGCACCCCCACTGCGGGCAAGGGATTCATGCGCTGCGGATTAATCCTATGATTGGCGCGAGAAGAGTGGAGGAAAAAATTTAATAAGTAAATTTTAAAAAATTGAAAAAGTAAAATTATAATTAATTTTTAATATTTTTATTTTAAATCTTTACGGAAAATTTAAATTTTTATTTATTTAGGAAATAATAGTTAAAAAAGACTGTTAAAATAGAGCAGATATAAAGAAGGAAATTTTATGATGAGGTTTTTGTGTACAATTTTTTTTATTTTGGTGGTCTTTTTTTCCCATTTTTTCTTTTTTTTAAATTGAATTTATTAAAAAATTCTCTCTTTTCTTGCGGTGCTATTTAGCGAATAACCGGTACTTTATTGAAAAAGGACTTTTGCAACTTTCAGAATTGAAATCTATTTAGTTTCTAACACAAAATATGCATTCGGAAATCAGTTGTTTTTTAAATTAAAGCGTGAAAAGCAAATTAGAGGACATAAGGCAACGGCTACGGGCGAAATTGAATTTCACTTTAAACTAAAATACTACTTTTGGTCATTAACATATAACCTTATTTGAGTTTTACTCCTAATTATAAGATCTTAATTCACTTTGTTTTTTATATTTATATATTTTTTTCTCAAAATACTTTTTTAACAATAGTAGTTCTAACCAATACATTTGATTAGTAAAAATATTTTAGAAAAGACAACATATATTTATTACAAATAACTAATTTAACTTATTTTTTTAATTTTTTTAAATTAGCCAACTAATTCTTATAATTAAAATCGGAGGCAGTATCATGGTTCATTGTGAGACCTCTTGTTTGGATTTTGTTCCTATTCCTGCGAGTAGCTAGGCCAATTTGTGCGGATGCGTGATTTGGGAATGATTTAGAGTTCAAGATGATACTATAATAATATTACGAGCTGTTCTTGAATAGCTGTAAAAGCTTTAAGCTTGGTCGTTGGCCCAAAAAAGGAGAAAAAGGAAAAGAAAAGGAAGTCTTGAACTTGTGGGAACATCTACCCCACGATTATAACTCATGAAAACAAGCTTCCAGCAATATGCAATATTCTACAGGCCAAAAAAAAAACACGTACTCTTCTAGAAGAACCATTCCACATAGAACGGGGATTCAAAAGCATTAATCCATTGCGTCCATATATATTGATAACATTGAGAACAAGTCAAACGTTCCTAAGTGGAAAAAAAATGCTCATGCAAGTTCTAAATTCGCCAGAGTCGCACTAGAAGAATCAACAAAAACACCAGAGAAAAAATTTCACCTTCTTGCAGCACTAGTTAGCAAAGGAGTTATTATACCTTGTATTTCTAACAATGACCGTTGTATCCGGAGCTCCTCCTCAATAGATCGCCTGAGATTTCTCATATGACTCCTCAAGGAGGCAGAAGCCTTGATATCATCAGCCCGCATTTCAATAACCCTCTTTGCCACTTTGAATAGCAAACTTGCATACCTTGGCACGCTACAATACCTTTGCAAGAACATGATTAGTAATTCCAGTTCCCCCACATCCAAGTTATTAAGGCAAGTCACTAATTTCCTCCGAGCTACCAACTCCTCCATCACAGCCACCACATTCTCAGGACTTTTGGCGCTTAACACAGATACCAGAGCTTCCCTGTGCCTAAACTTCTTCAACAGCTTATCATGCTCTGCCAATTTTGTCTTTTTTGGCTTAACAATCACATAATCTCCCTCAGATGGTTTCCTTCCTTGCCCACTCTGAAAATATCGGAAGTGTGAAGGCCTCAATACTTTCCTCTTTGGTTGCTCCACTGGCGCTACTCTCCAAAACAGATTTGATAAACTTTCCTCCTCCTCCTCTTTTTCCTTTGACTTCCTCTTCCCAGCAAATATAATCCCATTCGAAGACCCGATCACCCGTGTGGAACAATCTGGTGAAAATGCAACTGAGACCAGAGGCGCAGGGAACCTCATGGAATGGGTCACTCTCAAGTTGGCGTAATCAAAGGCCTTCATGTACCCATCCAGTCCCACACTCAAAATCCTAGATTGATTGGACTCCTCCCCTGTATCTGTCCCAATTTTCCCCACACAAATGGAAGTAACAGTCTTGTTATGACTCTCCACTGAGAACAAAAGCTTCCCACCACCCAACAAATCCCACAACTTCACAGAATTCCCACCAGCCGTCGCAATTAGACCCCCTGACGGTAAGAAAATGACATCCTCCACCGGCTTCCCATGGTTTACCTCCATCACTGACCTCCCATCAGTAACCCTTATATCCCATAGCTTCACGATATGATCATAAGAACCAGTAACAAACGTGTCCATATTAACAGGGGAAGAGTCACCACACCTCACATAATCCTTGTGACCCCGTAACTCAGATATCGGTGTTTGACGCGCCACATCCCAGTACTTAACCAAAGCGTCGTCCCCACCGGAGATCAGATGGAACTTATCAAGCAATGGGAATTGAACGAAATGAACGGGGCGAGCGTGAGACTTGAGTTGACGAAGTGGGCCTCGAGAATTGAGGTCGAACACTTGAATACGACCGGATAGCTCAGAGGCGGCGATGAGGCGGCCGTCGGAGCGGAAGGAGGCGCCGGAAACAGCATCTTTGAAGAAAGAAATCGTGGAGGTGGTAGAAAGGGTTTCGGAGCTGTAGATTGATAGGTGGGCAGAGTGAGCGACGGCGAAGGGATGAGCAGGAGAGGGTGAGAAGGAGACAGATCGAACAGAGATAAGGCCGGGGATTTGGTGGGTCTTGAAGGAGGACCAGTATTTGGATTCAGAGGTTTGCTTTGGGGTTCTGGGTTTCGATTTCAACTTGGGTTTCACGGGGAATGCCTTTGAGGGATGTGGTTCCGCCATGGCACAGTCGAGCTGTGAGGGAGGGGTTTTAGGGTTTAGGGGGGAAAATCAGGAGTGAGTATATATACCAAACAAATTATTATTATTAGAAATCAGATCCCCTCCAGCGCGATTGGTGCGGTGCCTCAGAGGTGTGCCAAGAGGGGCATTTGAATGATCCCATGGCTACAAAAATTAGAGCTTCAAAATAATTAAGGGTAACAATAAAATGCATTTCCAACAAATGCAAGAAACAGCATGGAAATTTTGGACAAACCCTAAATTCTTATATAAACTAATCCAATAAATAAATATATAGTAATATCTGTATAATCTAGCACGATGCTATTTCGGTCCAAAAAAAAAGGACCGCTCAACCGTGGCTTCTTCTTTCGATTGTCTCTCTCTCTCTTTTTTTTTTTTTTTGCGCAAAAACAATCAGTTTCTAGTCAGTTGGATGACAAATCCAATATATGCCCACTACGGTCAACCCAATTCCGCTCCCGTGCCGGCGATGACTGGGTCGGGAGAGAGAGAGAGAGAATAGAGACTGAGGAGCAACGGAGGAGGGACGACGAACCGACTGGAGTGGAAAGTAGGTTGATGCAGGGCTTGCCGTCGGCACTCGGCAGAGCAATCGCTGCGACGGCGAGGAGGGTGGCCACTTAAAAACGGGAAGAATTCACCAGGGAATCATCATGAACATCAAAGCTAATTACATTACATTACGATTCATTACGTAAAATGTTGTAGCTTCTAAAAAAACACTTTTTTGTTTGCCAACACAAAAAATTATATTTTTTTAATCTTATACAAAATTGCTGCAATCCTTCCCGCATGAGCATTTGTGCATTGGACAGGGCTGTGTGGAATCGTGGAGGACGTAAAAGGAAGCGTTGTGGTATGGGCAATTGGGCATCATGGAGGAAACGGTCTTTGCCACTCGCTCCTGCCAGCCTTCTCCCCAAAGAGCCCGCATGGAGAAACAATGGAGGCGTGGATGATCGTTGTTGATCAACTCAGGTTGCTCCAGGTTTTCTTTTTTCCTGGTTTATGTTTATCTCTCTGTTTGTAGTTTACTGGCCTGGAAAATGAGCTTGTTAGCCTTTGCATGAACAATGATCTTTCAACACATATAGATCCTCCCCGCATTGAAACCTAAAATCAGCTAACCATATACTTTTCACTGAACTTGTTTCCCTTTTTTTCCCCCTCTCTCTTGCCTGATCATATAACTGGTTTCACAATATAGTTTTTTCAGACTAAATAAACAACCACAAAGATCATCCACAAGTTTATTCAAGAAGGGATGAATTCTGCATCTCAAATTTTTTGCACCGGATCTGGCACCAATATTTTTTTACTACAGCCCACATTTTATTCTTCCTGTCTTCCACACGAAATTTTTTTTTTCAAAAAACGTTACTAATCAAAAAACTATTTATCTACAGTATTTTAAACAGACTTATACCCCCGTGAGCGTGTGAAATATGGACATTGAATATATACATACATACATATATATAAATTGATGTTGAGTGGTATTTATGATTCACAAAATTTAATCCTTCTATATTTAATATTGGCTTTTATTTTCATTTTCATTCCTAGGAAAATTATTATAGCATAACATGGTGGCGCCAGATGGTCAGTTAAGCTGTAACAACTCTTCTTTACACATGCACAAGCCATGAATTGAGAAAATCAATTACTTAACTGAAAATGGAAAGCCCCCAACAGCTAGCAGAATCTGGGGGACTCCAAGTAACAAAGCCAGAACAGTCCTGACGCACACTAGCTTTTAGAAAAAGTTAGCAAGAAGAAAGTACAGACCAAACATTTTCAAAGCGAGAACCTATATTATTTATTGCTCCCGCTGCAACAACCAGATAGTAGTTATACATTCACCATAACTCTTCACACAATAATCCACTATTAAAACACGAAAAACTTAAAAAAGCAAGGTGAAAACTTCTTCGGGGGCCAAAATGTAGCATATCATTCCACTAATCATATGGATTACAATTCATTAAAAAACCGCCTAAGTTGTTGAATATCATATTTTTCTAACATGTGATCCACACCGTAAAGTTCATGTTTTCCGCATGAAAAGGCAGCAAAGAATTTATGTGAAGTGTATGTTCTTATCACATAGGAATATGTAAAATGTAATCAGATAGATCAGGTGGCAACAAACTCCATCTTCCAAATCTAACTCCAGAGTGGTGGAATCTCAGAATTCTTGGGATGCCGACCCAATATCGCCTTTTCCCTTACCCATTGACTTTGGCAGAAGAGTTTGATGAATATTTGGCAAGACACCACCATTGGCAATAGTAACAGATCCTAAGAGCTTACTTAACTCCTCATCATTACGTACAGCAAGCTGAATATGCCTTGGAACAATGCGACTCTTCTTGTTATCTCTAGCAGCATTACCAGCAAGCTCAAGAACCTGTAACACAAAAACACATAAAACAAATAAATGACTTTACACCATTCATCAGTTTGTTTGTTAGGGAAAAAATGCTCCCATAGATTAGACTGAAAAATATGCTTATATCAAGAAAGGATTAGAGAAGACTATACGACAGTTCCAAGTTCCTAACTTAGCAAACCAACAAAACACCTTCCCATTGCCTCCCCATCTTGGCTTCATTAATAATCTCTAGACAGAAACGCCATATAACCAGAACATTCAAACAAGGCTCAGTTTTCCAGTCAAAAACATACAAAGACAAAGCAAATTATACTATAGACCGGAAATGCCTAGACGGCAATTGATTGCTTAGTATCATAATTCATATCTTGTCATGTTTACATTGCTTCCTGCTGACTTATGATAAATGCTACAGCAGTACCACATAAATTACGTCAGTAGTCATCACAGGGAAATCGAATCCACCCTCGCAATCATAAATATGATTTAAAAAAAAAAGACCGAATATCATTTTAGATTAACTCCCCGATTCCCCGTATATGAAATTTCTGAAATCCTTCCCATAAAAACGAAGGGTAGCAGCAGTACTTGGATTCAAGGAATCCAACACAGGACAACTAACAAACAGAACCCCAGTTACATTGGGTGGATTGAAGAGTCGTAACTCTTCTAATGCGAATACACTATCATTTTCAAGAACACAATAGAGCAGCAACAAGATGAACAATCAAAGATTGATGGGAGAACAAAAGCCGAAAGATCGCACCAGGAATTGGAGACTGACCTCAGCAGCAAGATATTCCAATACGGCAGAGAGGTACACGGGAGCACCGGCACCAACACGTTCGGCATACTTTCCAGCCTTGAGAAAGCGAGCGATGCGACCAACGGGAAATTGAAGACCAGCCTTCTGAGACCTAGAAACAGATTTAGAGGATTTGGACTTACCCCTTCCACCTTTGGTCGATCCCGCCGAACTCATTGTCGCGTAGACGGCTTTCGAAATTCGTAACTAGGGTTTAGCAATCAGAGATTGAAGGTAACTTTGGGTTTCGCTTCCGTCAGAGGGTTTCTCAGTTAGGAGCTAGCTCTAGCTCAGCGCTCAGGGATTGATTTAAAAGCGAGAGGGCGAAAAAGGAAATACGCAAATGGCGCAAACCTGTGCAACAAATGGTGATATCTGATTGGTTCAGAGAAATATACGCTCGGATTGCCATCCTGGGGTTACGAAGAGACTCGAATCGCCTAAAGATCAATGGGCCACAACTCACGGAGTATGTCTTGTACAGAAGATTGACCCAAATACAAATAGGCAATTTATTCATTCTTACTATCAACCAAATACAAGCTCGAACGCCACAGCTAAACCTTTTTTTAAAAGGCATACAAAATGAAAGCTTGCTTTAGGATATCCTTAAATCATGCCACAATTTTCAAGATTAAAGACAGGAAAGTCATCAAGATTATATATCTAACAATGTTAGGGTGTGTTTAGATTAACGGTGAAGAAGTAACTTTTTTTTCAATCTGACTTTTACAGAAGTCAAATTGGATAAAAGTCAGAAGGGTAATGTAATTTATATTTGGGTTGGATTTTGAAAAAAAATCAGTTTGAGAAGCTGAAACTTGTTTGAATAATAAATGTAAAAGTAAGTTTGAATGTAAAATGACTTAAAAAGACATGAATTTTATTAAATAGTATATATCTAATATTAGATATATATAATGTGACTATTTTTTAAGAAGGAAAATAAAATTATTAAAAGTAAATGAATTTAATTTATTATTAGAAAAAAATTATATGTATAATGTGGTCATTTTAAAAAAAGTAATGAAAATAAAATTATTAAAAATAAGAAAATTTAATTTATGGTTATAAAGGAATTATATATATAATGTGACAATTTTAAAAGAAATATTGAAAACGAAATTACTAAAAATAAAAAAACTCATTTATTATTAGAAAGAAATTGAAAAATAATAAAATACTTAATTATATATACGTAATGGATAAATATATAAATTAGAAATCATACAGGGGCTCTCGTCTTCTTTCATCAAGACGTGTTTCAACCGAGGAGTGTGTGTTGTGAACTTGTGATTTTGTTTTATTATTGAGGTGAGAGAATATTCATGCAAGGGTGAAGGTCAGGTGGGTAAAAAATTTTAACACAGCCATAAATTTTCCAACGGTTTCTTTCACCACCCACACCACCTCAAAACGCACCAAAAGTTTACTTTTCTCAGAAGCCCATTTCAACCTCAGAAACTCAATTAGCCAAATATGAACCCAAACAAATATTTTCTCTGCTTCTTAGCTTTTGAGGTGGGGACGTACATTTGGGATCCCAAACGTGATCCCAAATGCCTCCTTAATAGCTTAGGGTGTGTTTGGATTAGTGGTGGAGAAGTAACTTTTTTTTCAATCTGACTTTTGCAGAAGTCAGATTGAATAAAAGTCAGATAGGGTGATATAATTTATGTTTGGATTGGGTTTTCAAAAAAGTCACTTTGAGAGGTTAAAACTTGTTTGGATGATAAAAGTAAAAGTAAGTTTACATGTAAAATGACTTAAAAGGACATGAATTTTATTAAATAATATATATCTCATTAATTTGACTATTTTTTAAGAATTAAGGAAGAGAAAATTATTAAAAATAAAGAAATTTAATTTATTATTAGAAAGAAATTATATATATAATGTGATCATTTTAAATGAAGTATTAAAAATTAAATAATTTAAAAAAATTTTAAGTTATATTAGAAAGAAATTGAAAAATAATAAAATACTTAATTAAATATATGTAATGGATAAATATATAAATTAGAAATTATACAAACATAGTATTTTTACACACGATACATCAAATAATTAATTAGATGCCATACATCAAATAACTAAAAAACAACACGGACTTGCAGTCGTGAGAGAGGCTTCAGATCATGTGTTGTGTGTGTTGTGTAAAGCCGAACTCTCTTTAAGATTGAGCTGAGAGAAAATAAACATGCAGCAGGTTGGTAATAAAATTTAAAGTTGGTAATAAATATGTAACCGTTTTTTTCCTCAACGCCACCGTGCTCCAAAAAAAAGCCCTTGTATTGAGCTTCTGCCAGAAGCCCATCAGAGCTTAAAAGTCAAATTGTGTAGATGTGGATCCAAACAAACTCATGTGGAGAAGCTCAGTGGAGAAGCTCGTTTGACCATGTTTGGAAACCCAAACGTGATGCCAAACGAGCCCTTAATGGTTAATGCCACATTTTTCTGGGACAAGTAAATGCCATATTCCGCCATGACATTGACACTGTGCGGCAAAGAGGGTGTTGATCAGGTTTGACAAATATAAGGTGTTTGACTTTAATAAAAAATGCTTTTTTTAAAGTGTTTTGTCTTAAATCAAGACAAGTTCTTTTATATATTTATTTTATAAACAGTAAAAATATTTTTGAAATCAGAATTTTAATTCCATCTAAATATCTTTTAAATTAAAAAGAGAAATAAGGGTCATAAGCCAATAAGCCACCAATTGAGATGAAATAACAATTAGCCCAACAGCAAAAGAATCGAGCGGGGATCGTTTATCCTTCTGTTACAAATCGGACACATTAAAATTTAATTTAAAATGCAAAGCTTAATTCGTGTTCCGCCTAAAGAATTGTATCAGCACTAAACAAGCGCCCTCATTCGAATGTTGATCGCCATAGAAACTACCGATTCATTTGCAAGCTCACGGCAACATAAAAACAATACAAAGTTATATTGCGATTAAAACAAAAGATGATAGGATATCTTTCAACCTGTGTTCTTAGTAATTCCGCCGACTTCACTCAAACTCGAGGTTTAACAAGTCTCGATTTTCAGTATTTCCGTTCAAACAAGCTTATTTTGAAGTCATAAACGATGTTGTGTAGCTTTTCGGCAAAATGCACACGTATGCATTGACAAAACAAATTAAACTCCTTTCATTTAAGGAAATATGGATTTACAGAGCTGAATTCTAATGCCATTCCATCCTACTTATCAGTACAGGAGAACGAAACAAAAGATAATTTACTTTAAACTTTTCATAGATATATTGCTAAGGTCTGGATGCGGTCTAAAACTCCTGACTCGCAGAGCCAACTTCAGGCTTATCTTTTAGATTCTTCTTGGGTAATAAAGTGGGATGGATTTGCGGCAGCACGCCCCCACTTACAATGGTCACAGCCCCCAGCAGTTTGCTTAGTTCTTCATCGTTCCTCACAGCAAGTTGAATGTGCCTAGGGATGATCCTGGTCTTCTTGTTATCCCGGGCCGCATTCCCAGCCAATTCCAAAACCTATATACGCAAAGAACAATCAATACGAAAATTCAAATAACAAAACAAAAACTAAACAAGGGAGTCCAAAAATCACAAACCTCAGCAGCGAGATACTCAAGAACAGCGGAGAGGTAAACAGGGGACCCAGACCCTACGCGCCGGGCATAGCGACCAACTTTGAGATAACGGGCGATGCGTCCAACGGGAAACTGAAGGCCAGCTTTCTGGGACTTGGATACGGATTTGGCCTTAGGTTTGCCTCTGCCACCCCTGGTCGCTGTCACGGTAGCCTCGGAACTCATGGTATGGCGGGAATGTTAAATTTGAAATTGCAGAGAAGTCTGAATTGGGCAGGATCTTGAGGAAGCTTCGCAGGGCAGGGATTTATGAGGACGTGTGAGAGGCTTAGCTTTATATAGAACCCCGAGCTGCCCTGTGATTAGCCGAGCGGGGGAGCTCGCGGATCGCCAGCGTGGCAGACTATTTGAGTGGGCGCTTTGGAGCGGGAAATATCATTATCAGTGCTTTGGAGCCTCGTCATCCAGTTTTCACTTTCAGGACCAAAAAGAATTGTCGTTTTGAGCCTCCGAGGTCACTAGGCTTCGCCGGTGCAAATTGGTATACCCCATTCCAAGTTACATGATTGATCCACAACATCGTTTCTACTTTCTAGACAGGACTAAAGAAATGACGGGCACCTTTTTTTGTGTCTCTGAGATAAGGGTCTGGCATTTTCCCGGCGTCAGATTTCTCTTCTTTTTTATTGGCCATAAATTTCACTTGAAATTAAATGTAATGAAAATAAAATGGCATAACACGTTGATTCAACTTAAATTTAACTAGGTGAGCATTGTCAGTTGAAGGTGAAATATTTGAAAATACATTTAATTCAGGTGAAAGACAAATCTACGCAATTATCATTGGTCATCACTCAACTTGCCAATAGTGTTTTGGAAACCCAAACTAGATCATGTCAGTACCACATAAAGGTCATTGTGACCTGAACTATTATTGTTTTTGTAGTGGAGGCCGAGTTACAAAAAGATTGACTATTCCAATCTTCTATCACGTCGTGACTTGCCATATTCTGTTTTCTAAACAAGAGATCTCTTGCTTACCCTCGATCCTTGGTGATGTTTCACAGCTCATACTTCTTGCCGGGAGAGTTTATTCCACGCAGGGCACAAGTTTGATTCGCTGGGAGATTATTCTTTTGACTTCCAAACATTCCACATTTAAAAGTAATGACACGAGACTTAGCAGCCATGTGCCCGTTTCAAATCACAAGGGATAATACTCTATTGGCAGCAGGTCATATTTAATCCCACCTCTTCTTCTTAATATTATAAAAGCTACTCAGAGATTTAATTTAACCATAATTATAAGATTTCAATCTGTTTTTAATATTTATCTATTTTACTCCCAATTAATCTGTTTAGTGATTGCATATGTTAAAGAGTTTTTATAAAGGGGTAATTTCAATGCATGATTGATGTGTGGTGGTATTTTGGAGAAAATAACATCAATTTAATACAATTAACCGATTTAATTAATTTATTTAATCTCTTCAAATTACTTACTTAGTTTTTATATTAAGAGTGGAAGGTAACATAACGGTAAGCCAATTTATTGGATTGACCATCTTTGTTGATTAAATGCATCAGGCAAGATATTTACAAGAGAGCTACATGCTGCAGATGTCTCGCACGATGGCTGCACAAGCACGTTCTTAATATAAGACCTTGTTTGATTTTTAATTTCGTTCTAAATATAAGATCCCAATTCACTTTATCTCTCATATTTATGCATTTTTTTTTAAGATAGTCCTTCTAGTAATAATAATTCTATCTAATACACTTAACTAGCAAAGATATTTTAAGAAATATAATACCTATCTATTACAATAAATAACTTAACTTATTTTTTTAATTTTCTCAAATTAGTCAGCTAACTCTTATAATTAAAACGGAAGATAGTAAGTAGCAGTTTGTTGTTTAAGTTATTTTATTCCCTACGATTTGGATCAAATCTTCATCGACTTGGGTGTGTCTTTGATCGCATTAATGTTAAATAGTGCCAAACATGATCTTGAATTATCCGCAGCAGAGGTGAGTTTGGAAAAAATTGAAGCAAATCATAAAATTAATTAATATCAATTAATATAAATAATAACCATCGCAAAATATAGACAGACGGATGCGGCCCCATTCCAAGCCTGACCTACCATCAAGCCGTGAACCCCCAAACCCCAGGCGCCTGTTATTATATATTTTCTCTTCTTCCTCTCAACGCTGTCGAACTCATAGCGGTTTCCATGGAAGCAAAACCCTGTCGCAAACACGCTGCAGCCTCTAATGCCAGCATTCCTTTTAAGAAATTTTGCTCAGACTAGACGCCTCAACCCTGTTTCGACGCGCCTTCATTTGTAGAGACTGGAATGTCCTTATTACTAGTTCCGATTTCGTAACTCGCTGCTCAGACCGAAATTTTGATTCCAAAAACCAAGTACTCTCATTAAAGTTTGTCGCTGCAAAAAGAGGGCACCAAATGGTGAAAGGGCATATATTTATTTCCCACATTACCGACTAACGTATTCGCTGCATTGGGATAACGATCGATTTGATTTGATTCGCACAATAGGGAGTCCTGCCATCAATGAGTTTAAAGGCACAGAAGTGATAGGCATCAATAATGGGTTAGTATGTCTTGTCAGTAGACTTAATTTATTCTTTGGAACCCAAGTGTTCGAAAATATGTGTGGCTTCCTCGCGTCATGACTTGGGATGAAAGAGCACATAATGTAGGCTTTGGATTTGATCGTAACAGCAATGACTTTAAGATTGTAAACCTTGTTCATCGTTCTGGTGATAAGATTCAGATTTACGCTGAGATTGATTCAGCTTGGGCTTTCTTTCTCATGGAAACGTCTCATATGTAGCATCCCTCCATGCTTCATTCGTCCTGCCTTTCCCCACGTCTTCTTCAATGGTGTGCTTCATTGGACTGCCACACACATAGAAGAAGAATATGACTTTATACTTACATTTGATCTGACACATGAAGTGTTTGGACAGATATTACTTCCGGAAACTCTTTGTACAGATCCTTTTAGTTGGAATTCTATTGTGACAACGGGAGACTTTCTTCTTACTATACAAGAAAAGACAATAGCAGATCATAGAGGACCTTGTGTTTTTTCCCTGTGGATTATGAAACAATATGCTAATCACGAGTCATGGACAAATGTCTACAAAATAACAACAGAAGTGATAGATCCTGCTCGCATACTAGGTGCAAGGATGAATCTTGACGTCAGACTAGAAATGGAAGATGGGCAAGTTCGGAGGTACAATCCAATAACTTCAACCAATGTCCTAATGGGAGCAATGGAAAACAGTGTTTTCTTTCGATATCACACAGAGCTTGTATTTACTGGAAAAGGAGGGAGATGTTCGTTCCCTATTAATGTTACAAATGTTCGATAGCATAGAGAGAATGGGGGCTTTTTTACTTAGATACAATGAACAATAAAAAAATTTACTCAGATACGATAAGATCAAAACTATTTACCAAGACACTATACCTGAAATCGTTCAGACTATGAACGACTTTAAATCTGTACAGAACTTGTTCTTGGTTGTGAACAACTTTAGTGGGGCCCAGATCAAAAAATGAAAGTTGTTCTTAGTCTGAATAACTTCAGTAGGACCCACATTACAAAATGAAAGTTGTTCGTGGTCTGAACAACTTCAGTAGGGCTCACATCACAAAATGAAAGTTGTCTTTGGTCTGAACAACTTTAGTGGGACCCACAATCCATATTTGTCTTATGCTCCATGTGAAATTGCTTCCTTCCATGCCCTTTCAATTTTCATTTGATTAGATCAAACCATACTTTTGTTTTTTCCTGCTACACGCAAAGTCACTTTGGGAGTAGTTTTTCATTGTTTGAAGCTCAACTCACGAGTAAGGATTCCTTTCGTACATATTCCCATCAGTATAAGACTCAGAAAGTGGTCATTCATTGTCTTCGGCTTTGTTTTGGCATGTAAGTGTATAATGTAATTTTGGTCTATATAATGGCATTCGATATTCTCACTCTATCTGCCTTCTCATCACTTCTCAAATTGTTCTTAAACTTGGTTGATTCCTTCTATTCTTCTTTCTCCTTCCACACTTTCGTGTGAAATAGGTGGTGTGTGCGGTCTTGCAATTGTATATATTTTAGAAATTAGAGGCTAAAACGAATATAATTATTCTTTGACTAGCACAGAAAAGTAAATTTACATTGAATAATGATAAGCACATAAAGGTAAATTTACATGGAAGGAATCAGCCAAGTTTAAGAACAATTTGAGAAGTGATGAGAAGGCATATAGAGTAAGAATGTCGAATGCCATTATATAGACCAAAATTACACTATACACTCACATGCCAAAACAAAGCTGAAGACAATGAATAACCACTCCCTGAGTCCTATACTGATAGGAATATGTAGGGAAGGAATCCTTACGCGTGAGTTGAGCTTAAAACAATGAAAGGCTAATTCCTGAGTGACTTTGCATGTGGCAAGAAAAAACAAAAGTATGGTCTGATCTGGTCAAATGAAAATAAAAAAGGCATGGAAGGAAGTAATTTCACATAAAGCATAAGACAAATATAGATTGTGAGTCCCACTGAAGTTGTTCAGACCAAGAACAACTTTCATTTTTTGATATGGGTCCCACTAAAGTTGTTCAGACCAAGAACGAGTTCTGTACCGATTTAAAGTCATTCACGGTCTGAACAATTTCAGGTGTAGTGTCTTGGTAAATAGTTTTGATCTTATCATATCTGAGCAAAAAATTTTATTGTTCATCGTATCTGAGTAAAAAAGCCGAGAATGGGAGTTTGAGAATCTTGACTGTTTGTCTGGTTAATCAAATTTTTAACTTGAATGTCCTTATTTTGGATTAATTCTCTTACAAAATTTTTAATGGTCATTCTCACTTTAAGTTACTATATATCAGTATAATATAAAAATTCTCAAAAAGAGATTTATTTGCAAGAGAACTATTTGCCGCTGCTGTCTCACATGGTGCTACGTCCTCTCATGCACACAAGGCTACACCCTACTGCAGAGACGTAACCTCCTTTCGGATCGATTCTTCATTGACTTGGTTTTGTCTTTGGTCCTATTCAAACAGGATACTACTTTTGGTTCTAATTATAAAAGCTAGTTGATTAATTTGAGAAAATTAGGAAAAGAAGTTAAGTTAATTATTTGTAATAAATAGGTGTTGTTTTTCCGAAAATATCTTTGCTAATCAAGTGTATTGGCTATAACTAACATTGTTAAGAGGACTATCTTGGAAAAAAATACATAAATATGAGAGATAAAATAAATTGGAGTTTTATATTTAGGACCAAAATAAAAGTCAAATAAAGTCTTATATTAAAGACCGGAGGTAGTATAAAATTTCTTGTTTGCCCCTTGAACATCTGATACCTCATGGCTCTGGAAAGAGCACGTGATCAAAAGTTTGAAAAATGTGTTTAGCGTTGACTTTTAACAAAACCAAACCGATCCCATAGCTTGCTTTTGTTATTCAAAGCTATAGCGCTTATTTCGTCTGAGTTGTATCAGTCATGGCAATCAACCATGAAGTCGAAGCCATGCAGAATAGAATGACGGCTGAGTTGGGAGAACCATTTCTAAAGGAAAGATCAACCAACGATGAAGACTCCTCTAAGGAGAAGATTAGAGGGAAAAATCAATAGCATCATATGCTTTCATGAGCAAGTACTCTTGTAGTAGTTGTTGGTTCATGTGAATTTGGTTCCTATGTGAGTCACCTTTATCTTTTCCAGTCTTTCTAATCATGAATTCAAACTATCTTCTTCTGTTTAGCTAAGTCCAACCACCTAAAAGTGCTAGCTAATAAAACAATAAATCGATTGTTGTTTCAATGGCATATTCAGCACCAGTACAGTCAGCCATCAGTGAGGATCTTGAATTATGCGTAGCAGAGGTGAGTTTGAAAAAATTCAAGTAAATGACTAAATTTTCCTGTTTAAACTCTTGCTACTGCATCTTCAGGACATCCAAGATGTAAGATTTTACTGAGCGTAATCATCCTCTTTATTCCATATTTTAGTCAAGCATGCATTCTTCTTAGTTATTAAGCTGTGTTTTGTTCTGTTTCATATGCTGTTATCCTCATTTGGCTCGTTAGTTCCTGTCAGTGCAGTAATTGGTGCAATCACAAATGGACATGTGGCAGACCAATGTGGTCGGAAATGGGTGAGAAAAAACTGAAAATAAAGACTTTAGAGATTGAAGTTGATCTCCTCTGTGACAGTTTAACTCAAGCGGGAAATGAGAATATCCGCTTGTTCTGTTTCATATGCAATATAATTTTCAAGGATGTGGAGTTTTTTCTCACTTAAAAGAACTTATTGAGCCTCAACTAATACCCAACTAATTAACCAATATAATTTGAATTTCTTGTTTATTTGATATCAGGGGGCTTTACTGCTTTGTGTTGGGAGGTTCTTCAGCGGGTACGGCATTGGAGTTCTCTCTTGTGTGGTTTGTTGTGAATGGCAGAATTTCTTTCTTTCTTTTCTTGTGTATGTGCATTCGAAAATGTTAGTCCTAATATAATCTGGTACCTATCTATGTTGCTGAAATAGCACCGAAAGAACTCTGAGGTGGCCTAGCTACATTGAATCAGGCACGAAGTTGTACCACTTCAGGAAGATTATTTGACCCTAAAGAACTAAGATATTATATTTTCCTCTTATGCAGCTGCCCTCATACTTGGAACTGTAGTAACATGGCACACACTAGCTCTCACAGATATATAATATTCACACACACACACACACACACACACACAGAGACAGTGAATGAACACAACCCATCTTTCCCCCTCAAAAAATTCAAATAGACTAATTAGCTGATATTTTTGATGGTATTATCGCCTGTCTGGTTGTCCTCCTAGGCCTTATATTTATCCGGAGACTCCCAGGTGGGTGATAACCAATCCAATTCAATGAGAAATTTTATTTCTGAAGAAGCACATTATAAGTTTTGGTTAACCTCGGCTAGCAGGCAAAGGCTGGACATCAAAGAGAGTTTATAGACAAGTTAAGAAAGCTTCGTAATGCTAACATTTCACATGAAGCAGCTGAAATCCAGGTTTTGTCTCTCACCTTTTATGTGTACAGCCAAGGAGGATATATGTGAAAGCAAGAACTAATGGTTTATATCTCGGAAGGAGTACCTACAAAGTCAACGTGAGTGCATGCCAAAAATTGGAATGCTGGATTTATATTCCACGGAAGACACTTACATGCTGCCACTGTAATGTCTGAGGTCCGTTACTATTCTTCTGTTTTGGAATATTTTCTTTAATTAATACCTAAAGAGTCGGTGAAAGAGATAGAGGATTGCTTCAGATATTTGCCATCAGCATAAAGGGAGCAGCAGGAGGTTTGGTGAAGCTTGTGCATTGGCTTAGTGCTTGGGCTGTTTCCTATAGCTGAATAGACTCACTCCAATGAATCTAATGTAGATTCCTCCTTCATGTGCAGTCAGAAGAGACAGGAATAAAATAGGACGGGGTTTGCTTTCAGGGACCTTTTATGTTGATTATTCAGGATTCTGTGCAATGGCTGTACTACTCGTAATCGAGGTGGCTTCCAGCAACAAAAGAAAGACTCTTGAATGTGATTCAAGCCCATCACACAATTTTTTGTGTTCTGATCCACTTTTCAAATTTGGTTGCACATGGGTCCTCTTTTGGGCCTGCGTTTCAACAGAGATCCACATGTGTGTGTGTGTGTGTGAATGGAAAAAATGGGAGAAAAATCTAAGCAAAGATTGTTTGAGTCCGACAGAAAAAGGAAGAAAGAGAAGAGAAGAAAATTTTGAAGGTTGGCAATGTAGGGTCTACGTGTTGATATCGAATGTGGTTGGGATATAATAATGGTTGTGGCATAAGGAAAATATGGGGAATAATTCTTGAAATGGTGTTTCAATCAGCGTGTTGAAGATTGACGGTTGCTCCACAAAAGCATCCGCAGATGGATCCACACCACAATCATTTAGAGTCGTTTTCTCATATATAGAGAGAGGGACACCCCCGTCTTCCTCTCCTCCTCCATCATCATCTTCATCATTTTAGAAAATAAAATCACAACGCACCGTGCATATAAGGACATTGATATTGCATAGGATTAACAAGAAGGTGCCATGATATATTATTTTTTAAAACAATATGAATTAAAAAGTAAAAATAATTTCTCACATCCATCCCTTCCTTAAGTTTAGACACTAATAGCTAAGGATTCCTGCATAATTTTGTCTGACCATTAAAGGGAATTAAGATTTCGGGCACTGCGCGACAGAGTTTTGCTTCCACTGGATATGTGCTCGAAATGTATTGCCTTACATCAAAGGGCTGCCGTTCGTCAAAGAAGAACTTGATTTATAAAACTCAACAGGGATCCCCAGAATTGCCTCGTAGCTTTAGCCATGGTGAGAGGGAAATGATGCAATTCCAAGTAATTGATTCCGTCCCATCCATGGACGTCTCTCTTTTAATAACAATAACGAGGTCGACAATGTGATGATGGCAGTTTAACATACAACTTGCATGACAGAGTAATGCCGATTTGCCTGGTAAATTGATAATTGATAAATTATTTAAATGTCGTTGAAAATATAAAAAAATTATATGTGCATGCAGGAAGTCAAAGGAGTTGTGAATATTAATAATTTGGGGGGAGAACAATTTTTATGCGTGAAAAGTGATGCCTTTTTGAATGTCCTGTCAAAGACTTTTGGATTCTGCCTTCTTTCGGGAAAAATAAGGGTGCAGAAAAATGGGGGAGACACAAGGGTAAGGGGGGAGGTGCGGGGTTCGATAATTTCTTTCAATGTTTTGGATGATTTGACGCTGCAAACACTCAACAACTGCAATTACATTACGTTCGATAAAAATGCTGATTTTAGCGGAGGAGGAGGATGCTTTGTGTTTTTAAAGTAAAGGAGGGGGCAAAATACTTTGAGGGGAGAATAATAAAAGTATTCCAAGTCATTTGAAACAGCGTGAGAGGGAATGTATTATGTAGGAGGAGAGATGCAGTGTACCGGACATTAGGTGAATAAATGACACACACAGGAATGGACTCGATACATCGAACGTGGCCCAATTGGAAATAAACCCCATTCTTTCTCCCGAGAGCCTCATCATAAGGTCACCAACCCCCCCCCCCCACTGCACTTCACCAACATTCCTCCAGCTATATATGACGTACACATGTATATCATCTAACCCGTTCATTCACAAAAGCACAGCGAGAAAATCTTGTTACGGAGTAACAACCGTGTAATCTGATGACATGAAATTTCTTTTATAATTTAGCGGCTTTCAGACTATTAATACCTACCCATCATAATTAGAATGATAAGTAGGAACTAATAAATAGTAGTAAATTGCTTGTGTCTGTGCTGTGTGTGTGTGTGTCTATAACCTAATTGGACGCTGGCAAGGAAGATGTTAAAAACAGGGGGGGGGGATAAAAAGAGGAGGAGGTAGGTAGTAGAGGGACAAAAGGGCCAAAAGAAGCCAAAACGGCTGCCTAGTTGTTGACCTAAACCCACAAAACGCCAAAACCCCCTCCTTTGTGCCCCCCACGTTATCTTCCCCCCAAAGAAAGCTTCCCACTTACTGCTACTATTAACATTAACTTTATTTAATATAAGATTTTATTTGATTTTTATTTTGATCTTAAATATAAGACTCCAATTCACTTTGTTTCTCATATTTACTCAATTCTTTTCAAAATAGTCCTTCTAATAATTATAGTTCTAATCAATACACTTAATTAGCAAGGATATTTTAGGAAAACAACACCTATTTAGGATAAATAACTAACTCAACTTACTTCCTTAATCTTCTCAAATTAGTCAACTCGCTCTTATAATTAGGACCAGAGGTAGTAAGATTTAGCAAATCCAACCCCCACCAAAACAAAAGAAAAACAAAAAAGAACACAAAATTCCATTTCATGAGTATATAATTATATTTATGTTGAGACGCAAGAGAAAACATTGAGAGAAATAACCGACAAAGCTACCATATGGGGTGTTTCAATGAATAGAGAGAGGTGGTCAACAAATGCAGGGCGCTCCCCATTTACTTTTAGCACTTTCCATTCGGACTCCATATGCCCTTTTACATAAATGCCCCCCAACCTGTCTCCATTTAATTATTATATTACAACGGTGGTAGTCATTCACAAGTCACAACCCTTTTTTTAACACCCCCCCAAAAAAAAAAAAATCCTTTACAGCCTTTCTTCCTAATAATTTATGATCCCCCTCAATCGCCCCGGTTCTGGTTCTGGATTTTAGCTACCTCCCGCCGCATTTTTGTCCTCCCCCCCCCCCTTCATCTTTTTCGCCCACATAAACCCACTAATATTCAAAATGAATATATTCACAAGCCAAGTCAAATATATTTATTGGCTTCTTTGAGCATGTGTTTAAGGCTCACAAACCAGTAGTGCATGTGAGATCTTTAATTTTGTCAATCCTGGTTACATGAAAAAATTATACTACTTTCTTCTTTACATATAAAAACTAATTGACTAATTTAAATAGATTAAAAAAACAAGTTAAGTTATTTATTTATAATAAATAGGTGTTATCTTTCTTAAAATATCCTTACGAATCAAATTTATTAGTTAGAACTATCATTATTAAAAGGACTATCTTAGAAAATTAAATAAATACGAGAAACAAAGAATTAGAGTCTTATATTTAGAATCAAAATAAAAGTCAAATAAAATCTTATATTAAAAACTGATAGAAGTAATATTCGTTTATAAGTTACAAAAACTACATGCAATCATCATAAACAGTATTAACTTCTACACAGTCCTGAATCTCGTTTTCTCAAACACCCCGCCCCCTTTTCCAAATAAAAAAAAAACCCCCACATCAACGCCCTATTTTTGTCACGTACCAGACCTTTGCAAGTGGCGGATCCTCTTTAATTGATTAAACCCGGTAAGGCCGTCTCTCCATTTCATATCATTCATCAACCAAATCGAACTCACGAAATCGTCCTATCCTCCTCCTTTTAATCTCTTTGGGCCCCTTCCCACCAAGCCGAGGCCCCATATCAAACCCCAAAGATTAATATACAATTTTTGTTCACACTCATTCTCCAGGTCTGGCCGATTGTGGGAGTCCTTTTTTTCTTCTTCTTTTTTTTTTTGGCCAGGGGAAAGAGTCTTATTTTTCTTTAATAATTTGGTATTTATATAGAGTATATTTTAATTGCTTTTTTAATTTTATTCTTTCAGCATCGTTTAACTGTGCTAACAAAACAGAAATATAAATATAAAATTGAAAATTAAAAATAAATACTAAATAATTGTAGAGTGGTTTTGAAAAGAAAAGGGTCAGGTTGAAGCGGATAAGTTCCGACCGCCTTTTTTCTTCTTCTTTTTTAGTCGCAACGGGTTAGGGCTTTGGAGGGAGCAGAAAAGGACAAAGAGAGGGAGGGGGTCCCACCACTCCAATGTCCCGAGAAAAATCCACTCAATCAAATCACAACAACAAAAAAGGGGAGCTTCCACGACACGTGGCAAGCGGCACACGCCTCTACCCACTCCCGACGCCTTCTTCTCCATCTTCCTCACGTTCATCGCATCGAAACTCACTCCACCTCCTCCACACCGCGGGACCCACACTGGCGCCACCTGTTGATCTCTCCCGACACCTCTCCGTACTTAATACGACAAACCTCTCCACCTCCGGCCCAACAACACAACATCAATTTTCATTTTTAAAATATAAAAAAAACCACAAGAAACCAAATGACGTCACGCCCTCCTCGCTACCAGACAAGGCATGTGTCGCCCTCGGTGGTAATTAATTCGCCAGCTGAGGGCGTTGAGGTAAATTCAAGGAAATGCGTGGAAAGGAAAGCGGCAAGGCCTTTTGTCACAACGTGTCTTGGCGTCGGCCGCACGCAGGAAACCCTGTCTATTGCGAAACCACCCCCCCGGGGGGGCTTTTTCTTCCTTCAAATTTTTTCCCCGCTGCTTCCACGTTTCCGGTTTTCCTTTTCTTGTTCCTGTAATCTTTCCCCTAAATTTTTTAAAATATTATTGAAAAGTAAAAAATGGCTTTTTCCAAAAGAAAAACCCAAAATTAAAAAACTAAAAAAAAATAAAACTGTACTATTTTTTACTCATAAAATATTAAAATATCACTCACTTTATATAAAATTTTAAAAAAACATTTGAGAGGTTGGGACATTTCAAGGGACATCAGAGAGTTGGACATTAGAGGCCTGTTGTCTTTATGCAAACTATTACAAAAATTATTTTAAAAAATAAAATAAATTGATATCTTATGTTTAATATTAAATTAAATATTAAACTAACTCTCATATGTTAGACACAAAAATATGCGGTATCATTTAAGAGTTATCTATAATAATGTATTCTGTCTCCATCTCAAACTGTACGTAAAACATTATCGCACACCTTATGTGCATATAAAAACAGTGCTATCGATTTATAATAAGAATTAGAACATAATAGGTCAATATAATTTAGTTATTGTTTGGCAGAGTGATTTAAAAGTGGATTAAGAAAAAAAACTTCACTCGGTGAGAAGAAGTATGCTATCCTACGGTTATATGGGAAGGAAACATCGCCGTCCATGTACTGATTATATTGAATCTCAAATATAAGCCATATAATTTATAATTTATTTTTTGTCCTCATTTAAATGTAAGCTTTATTTTTTAGTATAAATTACATTATAAAATATATCTTATCTTTGTTCTCAAACAAGTATAATATAATTTTTTACCAACACGCCACATTTTGCTAAGCTCGCATTAGTACCATTTTTTTCGCCGTCATAACTCATCTCACCGGTTTAATCAAAGTTGGGAACATTGGGGTTGACAAACTATGTTGGAGCGCATACTTTTTAAAATGCCAGAACATATACTCTTGTTCAATTTTATTCTTTCACATTTATTCACATGTTTAGCAGACATTTAAATTCTCAGAAAGGTAACGAATGAAAAGACATAATAATTCACGGATAAAAGTGCAATTTTATTCTTAATCTTATTACATTTTTATTCTAATTCATATGAAATTTTGACCAGCAGTGTAATTATAAGCTTGTTCTGTTCTATCGGGGGGAAAAAACTCAGCGTGTTTTAAAATGGGGGTGAAAACAGACAAATATGAGCAGCATAAAAATAACAAGATGTTACTATTTGATGAGTTCAAATCATTGTCAAAACTATTTGTTGAAAGACCCCTCCAACTCCAAGCATCCATTCACACTCGCAGTTTCATAATAAATCAAAAGCGATAATATAATATTTTTGCGAAAATATTTAAAGTTAAATCGAAGCTAGTGACGGTGATGTTGTTGGTATATGATAAAATGGGCACTGTTTTAGGGAAACGACAAACACAAGGGTCCTAAAATCACTATTTTTAATTTGACAAAAAGAAATCAAATGCCCAAACACATCTTGTAAACGAAGCCAAAACGGACTTGTCAATAGCCATCCAGAAAAGCTCCGGACACAAATCGCAAGCCACAGGTCATTTATCACTTTCCCTCTCACTCTCACCACACTAACAAGGGAACAAAACGAGATACGTGTGTCATATTTTGGAGCAAATCAATTATCTAATCATTCAGTTACTTCTGCTTATTTTAAATGTTTATAATTCTTTTTAACATAAATTAAGATACAATTTTTCTCAGCTTTGTATTCAAAGATATTTCTTATAAGGCATTCCAAACAAATCTCAATTATTATACATATTACGTGTTTGCTTGAAACTTTCAAACGTGGTTTATTAAAAAAAAAACCGTGGTCAAATTATAAATTATATAAATTTTCTGAAATTTCTTATATTTATAGCAATTAATTATTTCCATATATCTTGCTAATACTAAAAATATTAATAATTTATGTAAAAATTATATTATAGTATATTTCTATAAAAATTAAATACAAATTATAATATTTTTAACAAGTTAAATATGTGTTTGTATTAATTTTACAAATACAAAAGGGTCTTTATGTTTGAAAATTGAAAAAAAAAAAAAAGAGGTATAGAGAGCTGCCAATATTTAATACCACACAATGTACATTACATAAGATTATCTCCAATAAAATATTAGTGTCCAGCAACAAAAACAAAAAATGACGTGTAATTTACTTTAATTATTTTGACCTTAAAATGATCATTGATATTAGTTATCTCGTTGCCTATATTATCCTATTTTTGGCCAACTATTGCCTATATTAATAATTTATGTAAAAATTATATTATCCTATATTATCTCCTCTAATCTGGTAACAAAATTGGTGGCCAAAAATACGCATGGGCCGAAATTAAATTCATTATCCATAATTTAATTCCCAATCAAAATTACATATTTATTCAAAGGAATGGAAAGTTTACATAAATATATGCATGGGATTGAGAATTGAGAAATAATAAAAAAAAGGGGTGTGGGGGCTGGGGCCCATTTAAACAGTTTAATTCGGCCGCCTGCTTTGTCGTCTCTCTCGTCTCCGTTCATCCCGTCGCTCCTTCGCGTTTGACCCTCCCGTTCCTGTTTCTCTCTTCTCTCTGTCCGTTTCTCCCTGCACTGTTCCCTCTGATCTTTCTTGCTCTCTCTTCCTTCCTCATCTCCATCTCTCTCTCTCTCTCTCTCTGAAATCTTTGAACTTTCTCGGCTCCTTTTGTTCCCTTTGTCTAGATAGTCGGGTCTCTTCTTCTTAAGTCACCTAAATCCTGCTACCCATGAGCAGACCCACATCCTAGTCCTCTGTGGCCTCGCCTTTCATCCCTTAAATCTCCTTTCATCGTCTTCTCATTGTCTTCAAATTCCTATAATTGTTTTCATTATTATGAGGAGGCATAAAAGGCTGCCTCTTCCTGCCTCGATCCCTCTTGGTCTCTAGGTGTCTTCTGTGCTTTCCGTTTCATCCTTTGCTGTGTATCCTTAGATAGTTCAACAGACATGGCTGGTAGCAATGAACTCAACCTTAGTGAATCCAAGGTACCGACCTATCTTCCTTTTATCTTTACCATCACTCATCTTGCGAAAAATTCTGGACATGACATTTTGGTATTTTGGCGAAAGAAAAGACATTTTGGTTGAGTTTGTCGCTTGCCTTCTTTCTTTCGTACTCCCATCTTTTCTTTGTCCAATTATGTGATGCGGGGTCCTGATGATCACAAGTTTCTGGAGAAAGTTTTGATCTTTCGCTTCAATTGCAAGGGCCTGATGATGTTTGGGAATATCTCTGATCGATGGGGATGTGTTTCTTCATGTTTTATTGAATAAGATGATATGATTCATGAGTCGGTTTGATTTTTTTCCTTGTACTTTCCATTTCTTCCATGTAGGCCACGGTTTCTTGTTCTGGTAAGTTGGAAAACTCGGTTTTCATTTGGTGCGACAAGCTGAAAGTTCTGATCTTTCTTTTGGTGATTTGTGAGGTGTCTTTGGGGATACATCCGTTTGTTTTCCTTTCTCCGCATTAATTTCCCCTTCCTCGTTCTCTAACTTTCTGGATCGTCGTCTGATCCATATAGTTAATCTCCAGTTCAACAAAGTCACTGATTAATGTTCTAACAAGTAATATCTTCAATCTTGGCTCCTTTTGTAGTGCGTTGTTCCACTCAATACTTGGGTTCTCATCTCCAATTTCAAGCTGGCGTACAATCTCCTTCGTCGCGCAGATGGAACATTTAACCGTGAGCTAGCCGAGTTCCTTGATCGGAAGGTCCCTGCCAATACAATTCCAGTAGACGGAGTATTCTCTTTCGATCACGTCGATCGAAATACTGGCCTCTTCAATCGAATTTATGAACCAGCTCCTGAAAGTGAGGCTAAGTGGGGCTACATAGAACTGGAAAAGCCCCTGAGTACCACCAAGGTTGTCCCTGTCATCATCTTCTTCCATGGTGGAAGCTTCTCTCATTCCTCGGCCAATAGTGCTATCTACGACACTTTCTGCCGCCGCCTCGTCAACATTTGCAAGGCTGTCGTAGTCTCCGTGAACTACCGCCGTTCACCCGAACATCGGTACCCCTGTGCCTATGAAGACGGCTGGGCTGCCCTAAAATGGGTTAAATCAAGAACGTGGCTTCAGAGTGGGACTGATTCCAAGGTTCATGTGTACCTAGCCGGGGATAGTTCTGGAGGCAATATTGCACATCATGTGGCTGCGAGGGCAGCCGAGGAGGATGTTGAGATTTTGGGTAACATTCTTCTTCATCCATTGTTTGGTGGAGAGAAGAGGACAGAGTCAGAGAAGAGACTGGATGGGAGGTACTTTGTGAGATTACAAGACCGTGATTGGTATTGGAGGGCTTTTCTTCCTGAAGGTGAAGATAGAGACCATCCTGCGTGTAACCCTTTTGGCCCCAGGGGAAAAAGTCTCGAGGGACTTAAGTTCCCTAAAAGTCTTGTTTGTGTGGCTGGTTTGGACCTTCTCCAAGATTGGCAATTCGCATATGTACAGGGTCTCAAGGATTCGGGTCAAGATGTCAGACTCCTTTTCCTGAAAGAAGCTACTATCGGTTTCTACTTCTTGCCCAATAATGATCATTTCTATTGCCTCATGGAGGAGATAAACAAGTTCGTCAATTCTGACTGTTAATATACTACTTAACCTTACCTACTACAACAAGGCCATACATAACAAAAGCGCCACACTTCTCATGGGTTCTATTTTTGTATCTTCTTCTTTTTTTCCTCTTTTCTACTTCATATAAATATGGTGTGTAGTTATAAAAATTGCGTAGGGGATGGATTTACTTCATACTATTGTAACATCCATGGCGGTCAATCCGAGAGTTCTGAAACTCCGAGGACTCTTTGTCTGTTATCTGCCCATGTCTTTCTGAAGGGTAGTTTCTGCAGTTTGAAGTAGAAAGCTCTGTTCGGTCAGGTGGTTTGTCAAGCTTGCCCCACTTATCCTTAATGACCACAGTCACAGAAGGAAGATGGAGGGCGAAGCGCCTTGTTGGTCGTCACTTAGGCTAAGGAAATGGCTTCCTATTGTAGCACTAATTTCTTAATGTAAAGCGGAGCAAATCCCATGTTATTATGAACTTGTATGCTATACTTATCAGACTTTTTCCTATAGTTTTATCAAGTAGTTAACGTTACAGTATTATATGTGCACTTGTTCTTGTTCTGTTCTCCTGTATCCCGCTACCCGCTATATTAAGAAGTTTAAAATTCACGGCTGTCACAGAGGGCTTTCCAATCCTTGTAATAACATTACATCTTAATGTCATTAGGATGAGTCATGTCTGATGCATTGTTCATCACCAACAGTTGTTGCTGTAGTGAAAGTACTTATTCATTCTCTGGTTCTTCTTTTCTCTCTTTCTCTGGGCAATTAGGTTGGTAGGGTCAAGTCGCCTCAAAAAGTTGATACACATGTTGGTAAAGGGGAAGAAGATTTTTTTTTTTTTTGGGGCCTCGTTAGGGAAATGTTAGAAAGTAACGAGGAAGCTATAGCGGAGAAAAGCCAAACCATTCCAATCAACAGAAGAAGACATGGAAAACGTTGAGAGGAAGAATGATTTGCAGGAGCTTGAATCAATATGGAAATGGCCATCTTTCACTTTCAACATCAAAGCGGAGTAATTCTTGTCATCACCTCAATGCCCTATTGTAGTTAGGCGTGTTTGGAGGTTGGGAAAACAGCAAAAACAGGAATTTGGCATTGTGTTGAAGAGGGGAAACCCATTTCCTGGTAGTGGTTGCGACTTTTGGATGTATTCTCGGGGGACCACTTTCTGGGAACCCACGAAACCTACAAGAGTCCAAATGAAATATGAGATGGGAAAAAAAGAAAAACAAAGAAAACTTTGGTTTTGAGATTACTTTTAAAACTGTTTATTTAAATGCTCACTAAAAGTGGTAGGCACGGCTAGGCTGGGACAAAGGACGTGGAACCATGTCTTTTTATTGACTTTCTTGCCCTGCCTCTCTGCATTACATATAAAAACCATAATTTCTCTCTTGACAGTGTCCAGCACTAAAAAGCAATCAGCTTGGGAACAAAGACTTTTCAAAGCTTTGATCTTTTTTTTTTTTTTTGGTTGAAGTTCTCAAGGGCCTCCTGTTCCGCGTGTCTTGTTATGGGGTGTCCTTAGTAAATTAGTTGTTTGTGTCTTGAGAAATATTCCGCAATACGACAGAGAGGAGAGTCGTTGTCAAGAAACGGGGCTTTTCTTTATTGACAAAAGAAAGGCTTTCATGTGTTTGGTCAGTAGTGAGTACCTTGCTTTTTTTAAGAGCATTAATTAAACTACTACGTCATTGCTTGTGGTTTGCGCGTTTACACCATTTTCCCATCTCACTATTCTTCCATTAATGCCCCCTTTTTGTTTCTTTCTGTTCAAATGTTACTTCTTTCCTCAACCGCCCTTTTATTACCCATTTGTTTCTGCTTCTGCTTCTCTTCTGTCAAGATTATCTTTTGGGGCATGTAAATCTAATCGCTCTTTTGCCATTTTGAATTTATAAAAGAAACTAAAGATTAAGTGACACGGAACGGAAATTAATTAAATGAATGGAGGAATAAAGAATTTTCACATGAAGCATGAGAGAAAGTCATATATTGTTTTTGACTTGTTCTTCATATATTCTTATCCTGTTTGGTTTTAAAAAGAGGTGTGGGAATCTGGAATTATTTGAAGGCTCATGGTCAACAGTTGCTGATTTGAAAAATAGAAGCCGGGCCTTATCCTTTGAGTAGCTTAATTATGAAGCCAGCGATGTGTTTATATTATATACTCAAACAGTTTGTGACACTTGCAGCCTCAAAACCAAATCGATTCCTAAAAGGACCTAACAATGCCAAAGCAAGATACAATTTTCATTCTTTCTTGATTCTTTCTTGTTTGTGTGATGAGCTCACTGAATACGTAAAATTGGGGAGATGTAAATGAGTCGGGGGGAACTTGAGAAAGTTAGAAAATCTGCCGACATTTGTTTTTACCATGAAGGGAGTGTTTGGATTGATTTTTCACAAGTGATTTTACAGTGTTCAATATAAGTGCTATATGAGAGTATTTTTTTTCAATTGATTCTAATACGTTCCAAACACCCTGACGTTGCTAAATTTCCAGCCTGCATTTGAAAATGACCCCAAAGTAGAAGACGGGGAGGAAAAAAAGGACTTTTGATTTAAGAGGAGGGAACATGAGAAAATACGAAAACAGAGAAAGTTGTGGTGGTAGATATGATTATGGAGGGAAGCACGAGGAAGAGGATGTTGAGAAAAGATGAGGAAAATGCATCACAAGAAACATGGGAACAAACAAACAACCACACTCTCACAACACATGAATACTAAAAGAAAAGCTTGTTTTCTGATTTTGTCGGTGTAATTTACTTTTATGTGAACCACCCCTCCACCCCCTTGTCTTTTCTGATTCTTAATTGAAATCCCAATATCAGTACAAAATATGAGTTAAAGGTTTGAAAATGAAATCATTGATTACATATTTATATCACTTAAAACAGGTGGCTAAGTGACAAAAAGGAAAATTGAAGAAAAATCTCTCATTAAGGATTGCAGCACTACGAAGATCCTGATAAATTTGTATACCAAAAAAAAAAACTGTTTATTACAAATTTTATTTATTATTTTTTATACAGTTTATTACAAATTATATATATTTATATATATAGAGTATTAACGATCCTTCTCACTATTTCTTCTCACCAGCTAAAAACCTTAATAGACGTATTTTTGTGTAATCTGCTGCTCCTCCTCCCTGCATTCTTTACAAACATCATTTCGCGTTTCTTCTGTGATATGCTTTCGCTCTTATTCACAAAGTCCTCGTGAAACGGTGACATAAAATATTTATAATTTTAAATATGTAAACAACCCATTCAAATTTAAAATTAACCATTGTTACCATCTGATGCGCAAAATCGTGAGCTGTTGAGGCTGGAGCTAGTGACGATGGACGAGTGAATTGTGTGGGCCTGATATTGGGCCTTTGTACTTCTTTGGCCCAACAAAAGTTGAAACTTACCGAATCCTCTAATAATTGGATCACAGCCCTGTTTGACGCTACCCATTGGGGTCAAAAGACATTTCACTGGACGTGTATATGACAATAATATGGAAAATGTTTTTTTTTAATTAATTATGTGAAACAGAACATAAAAAGTGCATACGGGCATCTTTAATTTGATGAAAATCAAACAACATCTAACGTGCATTCGAACGAATCACGAAATTGCTAATAACTGGGTAATTTGTAAACGCAACCTTCATTGATGGGCCTTGAAATCAGGATCCGGGATTTAGAAGGGAAATAATAAGGAGAAATCACTGTGAGATCCTGCAAGAGAATATAATAAAAAGACTAGATGGTTTGTTTTTCCTACGGTTAGTTGTGGTTGAATAGCATTTTCTTTTTGCAACACTTATTTGGGCTACACCCTCTTCTTGGTAGTAGTAGTAAAATTGATTGAGCATTGTCAGTGAGTTGGATTTCACGGGATGTACTGGCCCTTCATAATACGGTGAATTAAGGTTTGGATGCTCATTGGAAGAGATGTGTCTAAGTTTAGTATCCGACATTACTTCAAAAATGATTGCCTCCAAAAAGAAGATATTCATGTAGTTACATGTAGGGAAAATGAAGCAAAGGCTATCCATACAAAAGAAAAATCATGTGAAGCAGGCTAAAGAGTAATCACAATAAAGGATCTGCCAGAATAAGCGGTACGTAAGCGAGATTCCAATGCTGTAAAGGGAAGGTTTCACGAGAGATACCTGTTACTGGGCTAAGGAGTTACTCAGGGAAGGAGCTTAGAGGGTAAGGGGAGGTGGAGGGTTTGGTTTCCGATTGGGTTGGTGTGAAGTCAGCTGTAAGGAGACTGTACGAAAGGTTGACTCACAGACTTTCCTAATCTTTCTACCAATGGCTGGCACGACATCTAGGGGAAATGAAATGGCAACTCGTATGGTCTGGAACTCTACTATGGATCTAGAATCTTCCCTCGCCTCACTAGGACCACTAGCACAAGCTGGGAGCTTGAGATGAAAGAAGAGAAAACACCTACGGCTACATGCCTATTAAGAGCTACACCACGAGTCGAGCTAACTGCATCGGAAGAGGGGACTTCCCTTTATCCTGATTCGCGTTACTTTGGTAATTGACTCTGATAGGATATATGACAAGCACCTTGAGCACTTGTCTTTCTTCACAAAAAGGATTTATCATAAGCCCGATTCCATCATGTCTGAAACCAACAAGGGAAGGGAAATAATAAGGAGAAATCACCATGAGATCCTATGAGAGAATATAATAAAAAGACCAGATAGTTTGTTTTTCCTACAGTTAGTTGAGGCTGAATAGCATTGTCTTTTTACAACACTTATTTGGGCTACACTCTCTTTTTGGTAGTAGCAGTAAAATTAATTAAGCATCATCATTGAGTTGGGTTTAACAGGATGTGTTGGCCTTTTATAATGTGATGAATTAAGGTTTAAATAACTTAGAGCTTATAGAGGCCTAGCATCTCCCAAAAGAGACTCTGCTTCTAAGTTCTAAATACAACCAACAGTTTATGCTATTTCACATTTACCCGAACTTCGAGAACAAGAAACTGAGAAGGGACATGGGGGTTTTGAAACATTCTAAAATGTATTTCTTAGTAGCAGTGGAATCCTAAGTTTTACACCAAAATTGAAACAGGAATGAGCCTAGCGAATGATATTTTACATTAATAATACATAGGACACTAGAACGTTTAAGAACCCATCACAAAATAGCCACGCTTTCACAGCTTCCCTTGTTCATCATTCTGCCTCCGTTATGCATAGTTAAACGAATCAAAACAAAACTAGAAAAAGATACGTAAGTGATTAAATACAATCCCTGACACAAAATCTCTTGGTATGCTTGACAGCAAGAGATGGAGTTATTTCATTATGTTCTCTGCTCTTTCATTCCTTTGAGAGTATCACAATTTTCTCACAGCATATGGAACCTAGTGGCCTTATTGACGCAAACATTATCACAGTATATGGAATCTAGTGGCCTTATTAGCTCTTTTGGTTCTTCATTTTGCCCATTATCAACTTATAACATGATTTTTCCCTATCTCACAAGTAGTCCAGCGGAGGTTCTGATAGGACACTTCTGAGGGCAATGCATTTATTGATTGCCGTAGAGATGGGTTGTTACATTTCAAAAGGTAAAGATATAGCAGACCATCAAAGTTTGGAACATATACAAAATGCCATTCAATTATGATACCAGCAATAAATTAGACTACCTACAGTCTCAAATGGCGATAGATCACTTGTTGAGGTTTGCTGGCTATGCTGCTCCTGCATAAGTATAACCAAAGAATAACAAATTAAAACATAGATGCCATTAAGCTCACATAGTCACATTTCTCTGACTTATTGAGTTGGCACGTAAATTTAATCCACATCTCCAATGAAGTGTTGCTTATGTAGGTACATTCACCAGACCGAAAATGACAGAATGCTCACAAATTTTGATTATAGCAGTAGTGATGTGAGATGTGTTTCCCTGTTTGATAGGACATACGCAGGTGATTCTGCCCCTGCACCCAGGTTATGCTTGAGTAGTTAGGAAATATTACTGTTGTTCTTTCTGATTACTCTGCTTCAATGTGACTTTGCATGTCTGTGAGGGAAATATTCTGACTCTTCTGGAGTTTGATATTCTACAGTTTCTAGTTAAGAAGTTACTTCCATTTTCAAGGCATTATTGTAAAAGAAATTACAAGATGTATGGATTACCCACCTCCAAAAAAAGATCTGAAGACCTTTGATCAGAGTCATTAGCTACATAAAGAGATCATTTTCGGGTATTCCTATCCTATTTCTTCTTGTTATTTCTCTTGGGCATTTAGGTAAAGTATAAAACCCAGACTTATTCTGTAATCATTTCCTCTGGCTATATCTGCAGGGTTACTATTCGGATAACTCCTCTTTAGTAAAGATCGACCATAAAATTTCTGTTTTCCCATTCTTTATACGCTGTCAGTTATTAGTCACAAACAATCTGTCATGTATTTGGAAGGGAAATAAGTTTGCCAGCTGGCTTGATTCATTCTCACGCAGTCTTTAATTAATGTGTTCCATTATATTAGGAATTGGTGCCGTCTTCACAGTTCACATTATGGGGAACCTATATTAGTTCCCACTACTGTTGTTGAAGCATCATGAAATTTCTCGTTATGGTGCCATCCCTTGCATTCCGTATGCTGCACAAAGGAACAAACTGATGATAATATAGCCATTGCAAGTATTATATGCGGAAAAGTAATAGGAAGGTGCTTCATTCTGACATTAATGGCGTGCAATGGCAGCTTCTATGGGGAGGGCCACCTTCCACAGATTCCTGTGTCTTTTCTATGTTTTTTGGGCCCACGCTGTCCGGTAAGGATGCTAATGATGTTACTTATTTGAAGAGTGGCCACACACAAACACAACAAAAACTATACAAATAAAACGTGGGATTCTAGTTGGAAAAAAGACTGAGCAGTAAACATGGGTTTAACAGATCATTGAAGTTCAGGAGTGTTTAGATGAAACCAAACCATGGTTTGGAGAATAACTTTTGGAGAATAAATTTTGGAAAGAATAAATTTTGTGAAAAAATGATTCTAGGAAGTGAGAGTGTTTGGATAGTTGTTATCAGAAGCACTTTTTATATATATACAAATTACTAAAAAAGATATAAGTTAATGTGATAATTATATAAAATATAGATTTTATGATATATTTTAATTTGAAGGAATAAAATTGTTAATAATATATTTTTTTATCAACATAATTCATAATACATAAGATAATATAATTAATTAATAATTAATATGTGTGTATATGTTTATCAGATATAATATTAAATATGTTTATAAAAAAATAATTGAGGAATGTTAAAGTCATATTATTGTTGAGATTTACTCTGACAGGCACAATCATACTTTTCAATTTGAGCCAGAAGCAAAATAGATTCACTTCTCCTGAAACTATAGTTTTGGAACCCAAAACCATGATTTTAGCCCAAATCATAGTTTCAGATTATTTTTCTAAAATTGATGCTGTTTGGGTGAAATCCCATCCAAACCATGGTTTTGCCTTCCAAACTATGGTTTTGAGAGAGACCCAAACAGGCCTTTCATCTTCCAATTCCACCACCATTCATTCAGGCAATGTGCCACACAGTAATTGTTTTGTTAAGTCTTTAACTAATCTCACCATTTTTTTTTATTTAGATTTGTCTTTCCATTGCCTCACGTCCCATCATCATCGTAATATGCTAGGTTGGCACGCCCAGAGACAACTAGAAAGAGTCATTCCAAAAGGCCTATTCACCACAATGGGCCTATTCACAGGGTCCTCAAAGTGAGTGATGATTGAGGAAGATGATGAATGCTTGCTCCCTCACCTTGCATTCGCCATTACAGAAAGCAGCACTTCGTGCTTTCACAAAGCTGTAAAAAAGCTGATCAACGGTAATGAGGCCCTCACAAGGATCTGCTTTTAAAACTGAAAACAAGGGAGAACCCTTCACAAAATAGCGACACTTGAGAACGCCAGAAATTGAAACGATAACGAGTCCAACGAATCATATTACATCAGTAATATATGGGACCCTTGAGAACGAGGGAAAATTACAACTAAATCTTAAGAAAAGAAAATAATTACTAAAAAATCTTAATAAGCAAGTTCTTACATTAAATTTGTCATTTTTTACCATTGAGATTTTTTTAATAATTATATTTCTTTCCTAAGACTTTATAGAAACTCTCACTGGAATAAGTAAGAACCCTTCGCAAAACAGCTACACCATCTACCATATTCACATTTCACGTCGCTTGTTCATCATCCTGCCTCCATTATTACATAATTAAATTAAATGAATCAAAACAAAACTACAAAAAGACCCTTGATTATATAATCCTAGATGTGTCATTGTGGGTGGTGAGAATTTCCAACTTTACCCTCTCCATGCGTTGCATTGTGCAGTAGGCCTCGTTATCTGTTTCCCAGACCTCAAGGGGCATGGCGTCTGTATGGGCGGGACCATGCAGTTGTACTGAAGACACAACGAGCTGCTCACTGGAATCTCAGCCGTTGGACTGATCTCAATGTCGGTCAGATAGTTGTGCTGCAAATACAGTATCTGTATTCTAGCTGCCAATAGCCGGTCCACGAAGTTGCTCGGAACCCGACCCGTGAACCGGTTGTTGTTGAGGTATAGATTCTCCACGGTCGAGAACATGGGCGATATTTGACCCGAGAACTCGTTGTGGCTGAGATCGACCGTTGGGATTGCGACCTGATTAACCGGTTGGACAGGGCCGGTGAATTGGTTCCTTTCCAGTTGAAGATTGGTGAGTGGAAATGAGAATATGTGAGGCGGAATGATGCCTGTGAACCGGTTCAAGCTAAGGTCCAAGTAGTTCAACTGGTTCATCCGGTTCAAGAGCCGATCCACTGGGCCGCTGAGATTGTTCCAGGAGAGGGAGAGATACTGGAGTGAAGGAGGGAGAGAATTGGGAGCGAGCGAGCCCGTGAGAGAGTTGTGCTTCAGGTCAAGTCGAGTAAGGGTGTGTGACGCAAACGAGGGGACTGAACCGGAGAGGTGGTTGTGGCAAAGGATCAAGTTGCTTAGCTCCGGTAAGGCTCCAATGGACGGAGGAATGCGTCCAGTGAGCTGATTGTAGCTGAGATCGAGGGTTCTGAGATTGCGCAACCCGCCCAAGTGCTCTGGAATCACGCCGGAGATGAAGTTCCGGCTAACGCCAAGGAATCTGAGGTTCTTCAAATTGGAGAGTGACTGAGGCAGAGAGCCGTAGATTCTACCAGGCACAATCGTGAACTCGGTGAGAGCAGATAGCTTACCAATCGCCGGGTCGAGCCTACCCGTCAGACCGGGAGAACCAGCTCTGGGGTCGCCGAGATTAAGGGCAACAACCTTGTCGGAATCACAGTAAACCCCGGCAAAATTACATGGTTCAGCGGTGAAATCCCAAGAGGAAAAGAAATCCGACCCCGGCATGTCCTTGAGAGACTTGCGAATCGATTGCAGGGCCAAGAAATCAAGAGGGTCCAACATGGCAAGCGCATGGAAATGACACTGCAACTGTGCCAAACACATGAAAAGCAGAACATACGAAACAATGCCGCATCCCGGCTCCCTCGGCCACGCCATGAGAGGCGAAGCTAAAAGCGTAGGCAAATACGGTAATGAAAAAAGAGGCGAGAGGAAGTGGAAGTCTAAGACGGCGGAAGCAATAGTGACGGCATTAAGTAGTGAAAGTCAGAGATTTTATAGAGATTAAGAGAGTGAGAAATCAGAGGCTTGGAAGAGAAGCAAGAGATGAGAGTCTAGTACTGAGCTGAGCTTTCAATGGGGCCTTCTTTATTCTTGGCTTCTCAGAGAAGATGATGCTATTCACACCACGCAGCGAGTACAACCAGAGGCGGAAGCTAAGTTATCAGCAGGGCAATTATTATCATTATTTTAATAAACATGCACTCGTTCTGTTTGCTCTTGAGGTTCGGGTGAAACGGCTGTACGAGCCTACGTGGAAGCCGAAGCTATGGTCTGGGAAGAGGGATGATGAGATGGGCTCCAGTGGAGGCCACGCGGGCCTTGGGCCGGGAAAGCAGAAAAGAGGAGGCAGCTGTAAAAAGGAAGGCACGCGAAAGCGACACGTGTGAGGGATCAAATGATAGGACAGTGTTGGCGCAAGGGAAAATGGGGGCACGCACGGACAGGGTCGCTGGGAAAAATAAAAGCCGTGTAAAGGTGTACCTTTCTTGCTAAACTCAACAATGATGGGGCATCGATGCTTCTCACATCTATAATACAATAATCTCTTTAATGAAAGCCAAGGGGCATGGACGAGATGAGATATGATATGAATATGATAGCTGAGTTGCATTATGAGGGTGATTGTGAGAAGTAATTGCCTTGCCCGATTAGCGAAGTTACTGGTGAAAGCCATACCTACTGAAAAGTTCCCTTTTCTCTTTGTTCTCTGTTTTCCCATTAAAAACCGGCAACTTCCATAACTAACACACAGCAGTGTTCTGAAGGCACAGGTGGATATTTAAGGAGTGGGCATAGCACAGCCACAACTACTTATCCATAATGAGAAACACAAGTGTGGGAACCCTCAATGCATTAAACAATGGAACGACCGACCTTTTTAAGGGTATGAAATCGTGCGTGTGAAGGAACGAGTGGAGTGAGTACTTGAGTTAGGTCACAAAGAAGCAAATACCATCCTATCAAAATGGGGCTGCCTTTGCCTTGTGGGGAGGTAGTAACTCACAAACCATTGAAATGGGCCCCCCATGTTCTTAAAGGTTTGTATGCCCATCTGAGCCAACCACACCAACCATCCCTTCTAACTCTTCTCCTACTTCAAGTTGCACGAGGTGTGAAGAGATTTTTTTAAAACGGAAACAATTAGTCCCAATTGAAGTTTAGGGGTTTGGCTCTACAATTGTGGTAACGGGATATTCATGTAACCTTGTTCTGCTGTTTGTTTCAACACAAGCTATGTCCTCCAACATCTTCCGCAGTCCTCACAAAGCTTTACTCTTCCTTGTTCACATTTTGTAAGCTCTTAGAACTTCTCTCTAGTGCAAGGCCTTCTTTTAAATCTTACTACTTCCGGTCCTTAATACTCTAATCTATTTTGTCTCTGATATTTTTATATTTTTTTCTAAGATAATTTTTCTAATAATATTAATTCTAACCAACACACTTAATTAGTAAAGATATTTTAAGAAATACAACATTTATTTATTACAAATAAATAACTTAATTTATTTTCTTAATCTCCTCAAATTAGTCAACTAGCTCTTATAATTAGGACCAGAAATAGTAATTTGAAAAAAAAAAAAATTGCAACTTGGGGAGCAAGATAATGTGTTTCTTTCTCCCCAAGTAAAGGAAGCTTTCGAGAGAGGGTAACTGCTTTTGACCCTCCAAAGACGGAACTCGAGAGCATCAAGTGGCATGCGAACTCGAGTAGTTGCTCTTTTACAACATCTGGCGAGTGAACTCGAGTGAGAAAGTGTCGTGACGTGAGAAAGAGAGAGATTGCATAAAAAAGAAAATTGAAAAATCGAAGTTATATTGTGTAAGCTATATTTAGTACCTGTTTGACTCAGCGTTTTCTGACCCAAAAACAGCTTATTTTTATATTAAGCCCGATTGAAAAATTATGGGTTGTTTGGGAGGACTGGTGGGGGATCTGATATGGAACCAAAACCCAGATGTAAACATACGTTTTGGATAAGCTAATTTGAGGAGCTTATTCAAACTGAAACTGAGCTTATGGACCAAAAAACACTGACCCATTTAATTTTAAACTGAGCTAATTCACTCATTAAATTTTACTTCTTCATATTAAATTAATTGAAATTCATTGTATTATGTAAATTTATTTTTTTATCATGTTTTATTATTTATTAAAACTTATACTTATTTTGGTAATTTTGTAAACAGACTTACTTTTATTCAATCATAATCCAAACAATCTTTTACCAATATAACTTTTACAAACTAACTTTTTAAACTTTAATCTAAACACAATTCACCTTACCCAATTTAACTTTTACCTAATCTTACTTTTTTAAAAATCAGATTGAAAACAAACTACTTTTTTCACTGTCAATCCAAACAGACCCTTAATGTGTTCACTAACTCTAAGATTCTCTCTTCCTTATTAGATCGACACTTTTTTCTAAATTTATACTACATTCTGTTCTTAATATAAGAACTTATTTGACATTTAATGTGGTTTAAAATATAAGACCCAAATTTATTTTGTCTTTGATGTTTATCTATTATTTTCCAAGATAGTCCTTGTAGTAGTTGTATATGTTAATGGTTTTATCAAATGATAGTTTTAACTAATAGACATGATTAGTAAAAAAATTTTGAAAAATACAACACATATTTATTACAAATACCTAACTTAACTATTTTTTTAATCTACTCAAATTAGTTAACTAATTTTTATATTAAGAAATGGAGGTAATATATCTCTGCGAAAAATTAACTTCATATTATCATGTGAAAAGATACATAAATCCATATTTATTCAAGTAATACATACTAGAGGGACAGAGCTAATTATACGTGTAAGTTCCACATTTTTTTTTAGTAAAAATAGATATTTAACCTTTTAACTTAATATAAAGTTTCAATTTCATTTCTTAACTTTAAAAAAGAATATTATTACTTCTTTTATCCCAAAATTATTAGTTGTAATAATTATAATTGTTTATGTTAACATTTAACAATATTTTATTAATCTTTAGTATCTCAATGTTATTATTTTTTAACGGTTTTATGATTATGACACTAAAAATACACAATCTTAAGGAATCAAAATAAAATTTTATATAAAGTTAAAGAACAAAAAATACTCCATATTTTTATCCCTTTTTCCGTAATAGTTCTCATATTTTAGAATTCGATCCCTTTAAGAACTAGAGAGCAGAGTTGTCTATTTTTCAAAAAGCGGACCGAACAATTTTTTTCGCTTCATGAAGAAAGCATCATATCAATAAAATAAGTCACGAATTAACATTAATAATTGTCTGTAAGTTCGAATCAAATCGGCCGGCGAGCCCAACAAGTCAATAATTCTGGTCGACTCGTTGTACTCCTCCGGTCCTTATTATAAGACTCAATTTGACTTTTTATTTGGTCCTAATTATAAGACCCAATCCATTTTCTTTCTTATATTTATGCATTTTTTTCCAAGATAATCCTTCTAATAATGATAGTTTTAGCCAATATACTTAATTAGTAAGGATATTTTAGGAATAACAACACTTATTTATTATAAATAACCAACTTAACTTACTTCCTTAATCTCCTCAAATAAATCAATCGGGTCTTATAATTAGGACCAGTATTACCATTTCATCAAAACATCATATGCATTGCTTTTACAATTCTTGCATTTGAGAAATATGATAGTGTATCATACTACCTCCAGTCCTTAATATAAGACCACAATCCTTTTTGTCTCTCATTTTTTTTTTTTCAAAATAGCCTTTCTAACAATGATAGTTCTAGTCAATACACTTGACTAGTAAGGATATTTTAGGAAAGACAACATCTATTTAGAATAAATAACTAACTCAACTTACTTCTTTAATCTCCTCAAATTAGTCAACTGGCTCTTATAATTAGAACCGAAGGTAGTATATTGTAGGAACCTAAAGTCAGACAAGAAACCTTGTTTAGTCTAAAATTTAGGTGCGAAACATGTCATTATCAGTCCAGAAAATCCTAACTAAAATTTCAATCAATATTCATACAAGGGTTCAAAATTCAAACAAATAAACTAGATCAACAAAATGAGTGAAACATGTGTGTACTGTTAAACAACAGGATATATAGAACCAGGACTTCTATATATAAATAATCCTTTATTCACATCAGCACTATCCCTTCCACAAAATCATTCAGAAACTGCCATGTTGGTAAACTTTATAACCCTTTAAAAACTCCTACAGATCATCTGTACCACCAAATGTTTTTGGCTTTGGTAATCATTCTCACTTTCCCATCTACTCCAGTGAGGGGATTTTACCACCAGCAGAACGGAGCTCTTGTTCCAGCTGCAGCAATTCAAAACAGTGAACAATGTCAATAATCACAGATGTTATTCCCACCAATAGCTTTGAACAAGTTACACACTTACCCTGAACAAGTACATGAGATGGCCCTTTAGGGAACTGTATTCATTCTGCAATTGTTGCAACAATCTCCAACACCTGCACCAACATTTGTTTACACAAGTCATTGTCGTATCATTTTTGCATGCTTCTACTTTAGCAAGATTTCAGAATCTTGTGAATCAATAGCATGCATGTATGACTATAAGTAAGTGCTGATGGAGAAGCCTGCCATTAACAAATTTTCAACTAGCTGAGAGAGTTGGCTGATTATTCACTTCAGTCTCCAGCAGCCGATTTATATCCTTCAAACTGAAATAACCAAAAAGCCTAGAAGCTGCATAATCTGGGTTCTCTTAGAGTTAAATTGTCTGAGGCAAGCAAAAAAGAACCAGAGTGCAACTATGACCTCCATTTTTCTTTTTCCACCTACTTCCCCTGTTTTTTATACTTTTTTTAATGGCTTGCACAAACGTCTCCTCTTTTTGTGGGCACCTCTACCGACTGAAACATTCACCATGCTATGAGAAACTAACTTTTTGTACCAAACCCAAGCCCCATTGGCTGTTTTCTAAACTTTTCTCTTACTTCAAAAGGACTTTATAAGCTATCTAACCTGAGAGGATCCGTGTCGTTTATTAAAGGGTATCAACAATTGTTCAATATTTTCCCTCACAAATCTGAAATACTTAACATGCGTAACTGATATTAATTTCATTGGAAGTTTCAAGTTTCACCTTAAAAAAGGCAGTCCAGGGACAAATTGTCACGGTGAGTCTAAAGTATAAGACAAATATCACCATGATAAGATAAACTTTAAAGTTTGTTTGTGAACGGCGGAAAAGAAATTCATGGAAAAAGAATAAAAATATCATGATACAAAATCATTAGTTTGCTTAAAATGCAACGATAATAGCAGAGGAGCATGAGAATGAACAGAATATTCCAAGCTTTAAACAACTAAATCCAGTCTCTAAATATGGAGACAAACTATTTTTAAAAAACAAAAAAAAGAAGACAAGTTTAAACATAACTTTTAGTCATAGCATCTTTATCTTGGAGTAAAAACTCAGCATCCTCATAGAATCAGAATAATATCTCCCTTATAGTTGGGGAAAATAAAAAATAAAAAAATATAAGGAATAAAGGACCTCATAAATCCATAACAAGTATCCTATTTTCCCTTCGTAATGCTTTCCGCGACCCGAAATTAATTATAGGGAAAAGTCACACCGATTTGACTACCCATAACATCTGCACCTTATAAGACACTTTTTGTTATCAACCAATGATCAAAAGTCCAAAGGAATAGCAGAAAGTTTATGTTCAAATAATGAAGAGAACTCACCCCTCGTGGTCCTGATTCTCGCAGCAATTTCTGAACTTCATGCAGATGTTTTTAATTCTCGCAGCTCCAATGCTGTTAGGCCATATATCTTAATTAGTAACATAATCATAAACTTGGGGTTTTTTAAAAAATTTTAAAAAATGCTCTCTCGTTAGCAAGTACTTGGACTAGGCTTCTAACAAATCCTGAAAGCCAATCTTAGCTTTCATTTGTAATTGGTTTCTTTAAAACCGGTCGCTGGTCCCGTTTTGACTTGGTTTGCTGGTTTTTGACGGGTTATACCGGCCTTTGACTGGTATTTTATTTGTTCGGTTCTGGTCATTTTTCACAATGAGCTGATTACTAGTTCACCGTTTTCCACTATAATTTGGATTAGTTAGGTCGAATTTTGAAAACCACGCTTAAATGAAATAAAAAAAGAAATCCTTTTCCAGCACAAGAAATTTACAATCTAGTTCTTGTGAATGCAATAACAGATAATCGCATGTATACCTGGCACTGCTTCCCTTGAATTGATGAACATGTGCATCTACTTGTTTGAAATCAACAGGTGCTTGAGTTCTACAAGTGAAACAGAACCCAGTCACTATCTTCCTTAATTACATGAAATGTAATAAGAGCAGTCCCAGAAAGTGAGTCCCATAAGAAGAAAGGAGAGAAAATTCTTACAGAATCTTTTTCATGTTGTCGATGAGTTTTTCAGAATCATCAAAGTACATCGTCACGACCTCTTTCACAAAATCAGGACTGCTGTCATCTTGCAGCCTTTGAAGCTGTGTGAACTGATCGTCGATAAATCCCTTCTCACATGTAACAAAAACCCACCCACATTCAGAATCAAGCCCAACAAACCCAGAATAACACAACAAAGTTTTGAATTAATCACAAGGATCAAATACTACAGGTCTAGTTAAAGAATTGAACTCTTGTCAGATACTTCTTCACAACACAAAATTACCCGCCGGGGGGGTGGAAAGGGGGGGAAAAAAAGAACAGTGTATCAGCATACATATAATCCTCACGTTGAGCACAGAGAAGAAGAAACACAACAGAACTTAAAGATTACAGAGATTCAGACAACAGTCAGCCATAGTCCCAGGACATTGAAGAGAAATAAACCGACCTCCTGATGCATTGAAGCTTGAAGCTCGCGCAGCTGCCTCTGCAGCTGAAGAACATCCATGGTCATTCCCTCGCGTTGTCGAATGGCAGATCTCAGAAACTCTCAGGAAACAAAGGTTTGAAGTTTGGATTTTGACTTCAAATTAAGAGTGGTTGAATAGAACCAAAACCTCTCTCTCCGTTTCTCTCTCTATAAACAAGCCTGCTCTGCTGGTAAAAACCGCTAATACACACCGAGATATATATATATATATATATATATATATATATATAAGAGGGTGGCAGCGTTTGTCTTTATAAGAAGGAAAACTTTTTCTTTTTCTTTTTTTTTTTCCGGAGAAAGATGATTTTATGGAAGGAAGAGGGAAAGGCGGTAAAAGGGTTACCAGAAATGGCGGATTTCCTTGCGTAATTCAAGACTTGCTGCTTCAGGTTATGTCTCTCCGTTAATGTATTAAGACGTTACCTACAAAAACAAAAAGGCCTCCTTTGTTTTTTCCCACTCAGAAAATGACTCCGAATTCCTTTTAAAACACAGACCTCGTTAAATGATAGCAACACGATACAAAACCAATAAAACGAAAACATAAATGCTGATCCCCGAACGTCTCACCTGCAAATTTTGGAAAGCAAACAAAAATAGATAGTACAGATTGGTGCTAGAATAAAGTTTGTCATTTATCATTTATTTAAATAAATTTATTTAAACAGAAACAGGATATATTTCTGACCAAAAAAAAAAACAGAAACAGGATATAGTAAGAAAGAGCAAAGAGGTAAAATCATTGATTTTGCTGGCCAAAAAATGGATTTGGGTGGAGCTGCCGGTTTAAGTGATCCATTATCGAATAAAATCTGAAGGGACCAATAAGAGCAGACAGCTAGGGAGCCACATGTGTTTGTCGACTCATACACGGCTTTCAACTACAACCACTAGTCAGCTGCTCATGAAACACACAATTCTGGGGTTACGTTGTTCCAAAATGTTTATTCTTTGTTTAGTGCCTCCCTCACTAGTGGAAATACACACGTTCAGATTTTCCTGGTAATATGTGATTTATCTACTGCAAAAAACATCTTTTTTTTCTGTTTGGTTTATGTCGTTCCCAAATGTTTATTCTTGTTTAGTGCCTAGCTCTCTAGTGCAACGGCACATGCTCAGATTTTCCTGGTGATGTGTGATCTGTCTGATGCAGAAAGAAAAGCTTTTGTTTTTAAATCCTGTCACTACCCTTTTCAATTTATAATTAATTAGATTCCTTATTATGATGTCCTTGGTTGTATTTTCCATTCATGAGTATGTTTCTGGAATTTTCCATCTCTTGAAAAATGTGGCAACTAATGACTTGGTCTACCACAATTAAGATCGGCGTTGACTAAACGCGTCTGGAGTTTGAACAATTGAAATCCTACTCTTTCTTCTTTTATAAGTTCGGGAGATGAAGGTGAAGCTGGTCTATTCTCAAAATTCATGCGCAATCAATAACTACTATTCTTAAATATAAATCAATTTAATTTAATAGGTTGAATTCTTGTTACGAAATACACCCTCCAGTTCTTATTATAACTTTCAAATAACTAATTTACTGATAATAAATAATTAGTTAAAAATAATAAATGGATTAAAAATACACTTTTGTTTACAAATATATATTTATAATAAATGAGAAAAATAATGAAAGAAAATACGTGAAAAAAATATGATAAGAGAGAAATAATTAAGAAAAATATTAAAAAAATACATTAAATATTAAAACAAATACAAATCAAAGCTTATAAAATGAACCACATTCCTTTTCAAATTTCAAGTTTATAACTAGGACCAGAGGGAAAAGAGAAAAATGCATCCGATCACCAAAACCATCAAAATACTTTTAATATTAATATATATAATAAAATTTATATTCACATATAATAAATAGTTCAACCATTTTTTTAAAAAAATCCTACGCTTATACATTAGTCTCTCTAATTAAAAAAATGTATAAAGAAACATGTAACTTTTTTTGTTAAATTATTGAAAGAAAACATCAATCTGGTTCTTTCCTACAATAATAGTATTATTCATATTCTTAATATAAGATATAAGATCTAGTTTGTAGTCCTCAATAAAAATATATTAAAATCAGTAACATGGTAAGAGAAGACAGTGACACAAACATTTAAAAAATAAAAATAATTTTTTTGCCAGAAAAACAAAAATGTAGATGATACAATTCCGCATTTTGAACACTAATTTTAGTAGTATACTTTTGCTAAATGAGTAATAATCCTCGAACAAGAAAGGAGTGATATGGAAAGACAGTGCTGTTCCAATAAAATTAGACTTATAAAAGAATTAGCATTACTCTTATAATCAAAATATAATTTTAATGCATCATCAGCCAAAGATGGCATAATTGTAATCAACCCACCTAACTGTAATAATGATAAACTAATTACACATAGTGTGTTTAGATATCTCTTCAGAGGATGTTGCATCACATACTAGGGCTTTTGGACAAGCATCCATTTAGACTGCACCAAACAAACAGACAGACCGACCGACCCATCACTTAGTCAAAGAAAAATAAAAATGTAAAAAGGACCAAACAAACTATCATTCCATTTAAATCACGCCTCGTATTGATTGGGGAATTTAGAGCTTGTTTGGTTTCTTAGAGCCCCCTCTTTTGCCATGTTATACTATCTTCTAAAAAGAAACGTTCCAACACTCAAATTTACCTCAAATTGACTATTTCATTTCCTGCCCTTGTCCAAGTTCCAAACATAGCCTAAGACGTCGGTAATGAGTGAACGAGTTCTACATTCAATTTCTCTCCATTCTCTGTCTGCCTGCCAGCACAAGGATTTGCCTGAAGGATCCAATCAAACACCACACCAACACAATGAATGGGGAGAAGAAGGCATCCATGAAAACAATATTAACTGATCCTTTACAACATCATTTTGGCCCGACTCCTGGCCAATTCAATAATAATTATGTTTTTAAAAAAAAAAGTTATACAACGTGGAGGGAACTCCATGCCCTGCTCCTATATACAGGCAATCTTAGATAAAATGATCAGCAGAGGAATGTGCATTCGAGATACATTCACTCAGCCTTCCAGATAGACCATAGCAACCGAACCAGCAAAACATGAATACTTGAATTCCCATCTACAGAATGTACAGGGTGACAGAAAGAGAGAGAGATCACACAATTGAGCAGCAAATAAACCTTAATTGCAGCCATATGCAATTTCTTATTCACGACTTCGTTGATGCCATAAATGACCCTCCTCAAACGTGAAGATCAACCTAAAAAATGATTAAACTCATGAGTCGATTAACAATAGATGACCATATTATAGCTGCATGGGGTATAATAGCAAAAAGGGTTACAAAATAGCTGCAATTGCAGCCGCTGTCTAAGATTTTACCTTCCTCGGAAAAGGCAAATATGCCACCAAGCATTTCCCCATCTTCTCCATCCTCCCCTGGTTGCTCCATTTCATGCCGGCCACTGCTGCCATCAACATCATCAGTTACACCTTCAGTCAATGAGTCACTTCCATGATGCTCCAATGTCTTGCAGTGGTCATCCTGGAAAGGTTGACCCACAACTCCTTTGCCATGCATTATTGATGGCACCCCTGGAGGTTTTCCCATGGGAGCATCTTGGTCTGGTACTGGCACTGAGCCGTCATTGATCCCAACACCTGCATTTTCTTGCATTCCCGGTGTTACCCCATTCCCCTGAAATAACAAACTGCTTTGGATGCTATGGTCAGCATGAGCATCAACATGCTTCGAACCTCCGGAAAGGAAAGAAAAATTTTCTGGCAACGTATGGTTCTGCAGAGGAGGCTCAACAATGATTGTCCCCATCCGTTCCAAGTAGATCTCATTAAGCATCTGACAACTGGATGCAACTTGATCCAGGTCAAGAAAATTTTCAGTTCTTCTTGATGAACCTAAAGGTACAAAAAGGACAACAATACCATCACCATTAGATATTAAAAAAAAATTTACAGAAATACTTAGGAGCAGGATTTAGAAGTAAAACAGATTTGCATAATATTGGGGAAGGATTTTCTACATGCAGCAGATGCAGGCAATGCAAAAAATTACCAAAATGCAATGATTTGTAATGGGCACCAATATTCCTCCGCTGAGTCTCTGACAGGACCTCAATGATTGCTTCCCTCTTTCTCCACAATTTATGAAACTAAAAAAAGCTGGTTAAGTAACTTTACGTGGAATAATATCTTACCCCCATCAGAGCTTTCTGTAGAACTGAGTGACGCTGGCTTTGAGTGACAAATAACCGTCACTTCAGCAGATGTCTTGTCTTCAGCTTGATGAGAAACCGAAGATGAAGAGCTTGAAGATCTTTCCCCAGTAAAACCTCTGAGTAAAACAACAAAATATTGACTATATAGCGTTGCTGGATAATACTATATGCATTGTGCAAGACATTACATCTAAGTGATCAAGGTAATCCAAATCAACATATCATAGTGTCACTGTGAGGAGCAGATGCTCAACACATTGATGACCTTAGAAACCTAGCAACATCTGATAAAACTGATTTTCTCCGTAAGGAACGCATGCAGAATTGCATTGCACACTTTGATACTAACATTCAGCGTAGGAAAAGAGGAAACACTTGATAATTTCTCTCCTTCAAGGGCGAGACCAACAGAGCAGATATAGTGAAGGCCAACAACCTTTATAATATGAGAAAACAAAATAATCCTCAGTTCAATCTTAAAATTCCATGGTTGCAGGCAAAATTCTATAAACTAGAATCACATAAAACTTAGATATCCATACAAAATATCAATAGATATCAGGTGCACCTCAAGATAGCCAAATAAGTGAAACCAATATGCAGTTATCTTAATTGTACGCCACTGTCATGGGCAATTGTATTAACCTATTTACTCTATATGCCAGGATGCAGAATCTGGGAATGAATAACAATATGGGTATCACCTCTCGTTCCAGCTTGGTCTGATGCTATGGAAATGGTCAAAAACAGGCAATAGCTCCTTCCGTTTTACTTCAACTTCATTGACAGAGATCTGTTCAATTTCAGACTCTCCACTAGCAACAGTACTAGTTCTCAAAGAATTCATAGAATAGAAGCAAATCTGTTAAAATGAGGAACATCATTAACAGAACCAACCAAATTAACAATCCGCACAAGCATGGAAACTTTTGCATAAAAGATACCTTAGACTTCTGCCATATGGGAAGCCTTCCAAAGTTTACTGTACCTCAGCATTAGATAGATACCACTGGGATCTTTCTTGGGCCTTTCCAGTGGAGCACTTTACCACTTTTTCCCCAGCACCGTCATTTATATCCAAATAATCCAATCCATTGCTATCAGGACAGCATGTTTTCTCTTGAACTATCTCAGTACCATCCTGTCTATCAAAAGTATTGCTACAAGGATCCCCTCGCTCTGGCCATTCTGACCGTCTACATACATCCCACCACTGAATAGGCTCAACTTTTACTCTGAACTCATCATCTTGAATGTGCATGAGTGAAGCTGACTGGGTTATTGAACCACTATCACTAGGTTCTGGGCCAACAGAAGGCAGGAGTTCATGTTGAACAACATGACCAGATGGTGTGTAGACCAACAGATGCTCAAGGGGCTTTGCCTTCATATTGGCATGCTGCTGTGAGTGAGATAACGAATTATGAAAGACAGCAGCAAGAGCACCGGAGGGCACAAAAACTTTTCCTGTCACATTAGCAGAACCATGTACTGTATTAAGCCATCCAAAACTGCTATATTTTATGCGGCACACTACAGAAAGGGCAGCAGGTGCTGGAGGAGGCAAAGATTGCTGATCAGACATGGAATATGATGTGGACCACCAAGGTAGTGATAAAACTGGAAGCAGGGAGGGTTCTTCTCCCTGAGAATTAATAATTCGGAAACCAGTACCACCTCCAAACGGAGACAAAACAAAAAGATGACAAGTCCCCTTGGATGAAACAATGGCAATCCATTGGCTAAAATGACTAAAACATATGTCCTGGATCATCTGTCAAATGAAGAATAAAGACGCACATCAAAAGGGTGTGAACACAGGCCATAGGACAAGGTCAAACTTGACAAGCAAACACACATATCAAAACTACAATATACTAACAGCTGATGTTATCCCACGATGAAGTTTATAAAGATGCACGTGAGAGGAGCTCCAGTCATAGCTTGGAACACCTGGTCCCTTGCGTGTGCATGATGGCATTATCCGGAAGATGTTGATGTTATTCCCATAGACTGACGCACTGACCAGAAGAGTCCCACTGGGATCAAAACATAGTGCAGATATAGGACTAGTGTGAGCCTTAAATTGTGAAATGATGGCTCTTGATACGAAGTCCTTTACAACAACCTGCAATCAGCAATAAGAACCAAGTAAACGATCATTCTCATCAAATGCTCATAAATTTCCAATTTTTAAATAGCTCAACCATCATGAAATAATACCAACCATTCCTGCATTATCCATGTCCATTCCTGCAACCCTACCAACTTTCCAGCCTGAGTTTGAAGGCACTGGAGAACTAGAACCATCAGGAAGCAGCTCTTGACAGTATTTGATTAATCCAGAAGCCAGATGTTTGCCAGATTCCATTGCATAACGAGCAACCAAGCTACCACTGCCGGGAGATGTTGATGGACTAGCCCCTGGAGAAGGACTCAGGTTTTGTGGGCTCAGGCGGCCTACGTTTAAGGGCAGTGGATTGTTAGAAGCATATGCTAACCACCTTGGACCCACAGCCAGTGGACCGTAACCAACATTAACACTTGGTGTTCCTTGTCCTGCTAGCTGAGGAACAGGATAGGTGAGCACGCTGAATCTATTCTCAAGAGTCAATGCATCAAAACAATATACCTGCCATGAGTTAGAGAAAGTATATCAATCACGGTATATCTAATACAAATTAACTGAGTCAAATAAACCCCATCATCTTTTATTTGACAGAAATGTGATACAGCAAGTAATTAATTCAGTAAAACAAGTTAAATAATCTCAAAAGGAATTGGAGAAACCACAGCATACTTGTGTAGCAAGACCAACAGCTACTATGCGAGAACTGCATCTGATCATACAGACTATGGACCGAAATCTCAAAATATGGACATAAGTATGAGACTTTAGGGAGTAGAACCGAACAGCTGTTGCAGAGCTGACACAGTTCCCAGATTGAGTCTCCAAATTACCATCTCCTCCCAAACCACCCAAATGGGTGCGGTTCTGGCTGCTAATGCTGGAGTCGTCACCAGCAACAACCAGCAGTAAGGGATGTGATTTTCTAAATCCTTCCTGACCATCAATCCCTACAGGGAAAGGTTGCATCTGTAAGAAAGAAACAGGACCATCACGCTTTGAGACCAGTTCACTGAAGCTAGATGCATCCTCCACGTCAAGAACTTGAAACCCATTCAGATAACCAAGCAAGAGAACGCGCTTAAAGATAGACTGCTCAAGCTCCAGCTTATCAAAACCAGCCCATGTTACCTGTTGGCAAATAAGTAAAGGAAAAATTATAATTACAGGGAAAGATTGTGGATACAGGAGCTGATGAATTTAAATTGCAAGAGATCTCGGGAAGACAGAAAGTTTATCATAACAAGAACACTTAACAGAAATATTGCAAAACCACTCAACCTGCGTATGAGCTAAATGATAAAAGTTTTTTATAACTCCATTTGTGGATTTACCAAGTCAAAGCTAGTAAAACAATCATTGAAACTAAAATAAGTTTAGCTATTTGAGTTGATATCAACTATCATGTCTGTTCACATTCAAGCGTCTGAAATAAATATAAGTACGGAACCTTGGTACAGTTTATTTGTTACCTTGTAGGCAGTTGGCAGGAAGTTATTCAAATTAACATGATTATTCCCTATGATAGCTCACGGGTTCTGAATACATTCCTGCTAAGCTAGTTAGTAAACAGACTCAAAATGTTTTCCTGCAGTAGAATACATAGGTGAAAATATGTCCCGCAAAGTGAAGAGTGACCCATAAATTTCTCCTATTCAATCACTATAAAGTTCGACCATGCATCTTTTATGATATGTTGGTAGTGTCTAATGCATGCGTATTGGAAAAAATAACTTAAGCGAACTTTATATGAGCTTAAATTAAGCAAAAGCTTGAGCGAGTATATAATGGTCGCTGATATCTTCAGTTGTAAACTAATGTATGCGTAATTTTAGACCTAACTCACTGGGACATTGATATTCCTTCCGCGTCAACTGTTGATTAAAGAAAAAATATTGGACTCGCATCCGTGATTAAGTCCTTCGTGTTCCCAGTGATTAATCCAATAAAGACAAGAATCATTACAGTTTTAAACGCCAATGATAATAAAGTATGCAACAGTAGGACTTATTAATATAATTGTAGAATAAGAACCACTACATGAATTTATTCCGAACGATCACATTAATCACCACCGCCCATAATTTCAAATTGACGAGGCAATCTTTCCCGCTCTCTCGGATTCTTCCAAAAACGCGAACTCGATGTCAGACAACAGGGTATAAAGCACTTAAGTAATTTCATCTGTTCTTTAGAGCGACTGTAAAACAAAAATTCCGAAAACGGAGAAGTACCTGATCCTTGTGATCCTCAGAAGGAGACGAGATGGAAGCAGCAACAGAGGCGCCAGCAGAGCGTACTGTGGAAGCAACGTTGCCAGCATTCGTAGACACAGTCTTGAGGCAGGAAGAGATAATCCTCAATGAATTCGGCAACAAGCCGTTGTTCTTCCCCTTCCCTTTCTTCATGATGATTCCGCGGCTTCAACTTACCGGCAGCGACAGAGCAAAACTAGTGGTTTTCGCACAAGGTTCTAGCTCCTCGAGGTGCGGCGCTGCCGGCACCATCACCGCCTCCACCGACAAGAAACATTTCCGATCAGAGAAGACCGGATATTTCATTCGATGGGAGGACGATCAGAGCAGAATATGGAGGTGGATGAGCTTGCTTGTTCGCTGGGTTTGACCCGAAGGTGATGAGAAAGTTCGAAACCTCTGTGTATCGCTCAGATTATATCAACGCTTTGCTACTACTATAGCTGCTTTCGCTTTCTCTTCCATCACTGCAGCTGTTAGACTCCTCTGCCAGTAATTTCCAATTTTTCTCCTCCCTCCCTCCTCCCTTTTCTCTCTTCCTCGTTTCCTTTTGCTTTGTACTGTTTTGATCGTGGTAAATAAAACGAACGGATTGGGCCTTGTAGATACTGGGATACAGATCCGCTCGATCTCGATATTTACTGCTTCAAAACTTAAAACATTCGTCATTTCAAATTTTCAGTTTGCAGCTAACAAAATTTATAAATTTGTTAGTGGGAAAATTTTATACAATAGTTGATAAAAATTTCTTTTTGATACCACCATAAAAAAAAATATATGATATATCATTAAGTTAAAACGGTTGTATTTTTATATTAAAATACATATAAATTATAAAAAGTTATTTTTTTTTGTTGATGATAAGATAATTTTAAAATGTGCTTATTTAAACTCTGACTTTAAATTAATTTTATTTATTAATTTAATTCTAATATTTTAAAGAGTAAGAAAATTGTATCTAGCCATTTGAGATTAATTCAAATGATGCGAGTAAAATAAAAAAAAAATTAGAAAATAGGTAGACCCAGAATACAGAGGCCTCCACATGCTAGAGATCTAAAATCCCAACCCCTAAGGCATTTAAGATTGGCCAATTAGACAATAACTTGATGCCACGGAAAATAACTTGATTGTGGATTGGACAGCTAAAGCTTCACTTTGTGAGTTGTGGCCGGTCGATTAGGCGCGGAGACCTTCGACTGTCTCGAATGAATTTTGGACAAGAAAGCTACTAATTTTGTTTGGAATGCTGGTTAACTATATTGTTGCTGATTTTTGTTTTATTTCCTTGCTATTTTGGTTTTTCCCCCCCTACTCGTCGAACTTTGTAAGACTTTGTTGCCTTAATATAGCTTCTTCGTTGGCAAAAGAAAAAATAATGTAGGATCTACCTTCTCTCTTTTTTTTTTCCCAAGTCACAAAGATAGTAATAAATGTGAATGGGTGTAAGATATTCCTGATGTAGGTGTAAAATGCCTCTCCAAGGGTCGTAACAAGAAATTAAACCTCTCCCTTATAGGTGAGAGGTGCAGTTGTTACCATTAAACACATGGATTATAGGTGGTATTGATAGTATATTCTGGTGGGAATATGGCTTTGACTTTGGCAATATTTATTTTGTGATGGGATGAAGGAAGAAACTAGAGTCACTGTACAGATTCTTCAATATGTTATAGAACTGTTTGCCATCATTATGCGCCTCATTTAACTGTCATAAACCAAAAGGTTGTTAAGCGCAGCATCAAAAAAACTAAGCACCCGTGGTTGCCTTTAACTCAACCCCAAAGCCTTTTTTTTGGCCTTTTTCTCCAAATAAAGCCTTTAACTTCTTAACTTCTTTAATCAAGTGTGCGGCCATCCTCCAAGCATATTTATCTTCATCCTAAATCCTGGAATTTCCCATCCAAACTCCGCGTACAAAGAAAAAGAAGGGAGAGAATTAAGGAACCAAGAGTGGAATGAAGTTTTTTCCTTAAATAACTTAATATTTTATCTCTTCTATGGAAAAAAAAAGTCTAAATATATACATATGATGTGAGATGGATCTATTTTTTTAAAAAAAAAATCATCATAAAATTGCTGTAGAGTTCAAAAAAAGATTAAAAAAAAATCTCAAACATCCTTCCTCTGAACTCTACAAAAATTTGTCCCACGAACTAAGACTAATAAAAAGCTTGCTTTCCTTATGCTTCACGTACCGAGCAAGAGAAAATGCTTGACGAGGCAACTTCTCAAACTGTATCTTTGAGCAGGATTTTCAAACCGCATCAGTGCGGTAAGATTTTTTCCCAGAAAAACAGGGACCGTTTTCTGCGGTGGGAAAAAACAAAAGGACCCATGAAATTTCTGGCTCTTCCGCATTATTCAGGGTCAAGAAGCTCTTCTTGGAATAGCTTTCGGAAAAATGGCAGTCGACTTTTCTTCATGCTCTTGAAGCAGCTCAGATTGCCACTCAGAAGCTGCACAATCTGCACCACAAATCCAAACATCTGTGTTCTTCAATGATGAACCTCCTTATAAGTCAACATTTATATACATAGACTACGTAAGAAGCAAAAAGGGAAACGTACCTGTCTCATGGTGGGTCTGCGAATCGAAGACCGGTGTATACACAAAGAAGCGACCAATAGGACGAGATTCATCTGCCGACAATCGAACGCATCACCTAGCGATGGATCAACCAACTCCCTGATTCTGTTCTTTTTCAACAATGGTTTTGCCTGCAAAATTCATTGCACGCAAACTAAGAGACATCCCCAAATAAGCTTTTGTTAAAGACTCCTTTTCAAAAGGGACATTCATACCCACAAGACAAGGCTTTGCTGTGAATAATCAAGGGCTCGCCTGCCAGTGACCAGTTCCAGTAACAGAACACCAAAAGCAAATACATCTGTTTTCTCGTCTACTATGCCATGAAGCAAGTACTCAGGAGCAAGATAACTGTTACATTGGGAAAAAAAGGGTGTGAGGAGAGCTAGAAATGGCCAAATGAGAAGCATCTAAACTAGATAAAATTAAGGTGGTCACAAACCCAAAGGTTCCTTCGAACTTTGAAACGGTGTGGTGAGTCCAGTTCTCAGGGAGCCATTTTGCTAGTCCATAATCACAAATCTGCAAATAAACTTCACAACATTTCAATCTAGTCCTTACTGTATTGTTTATGGAATTGAACTTGCAAGCAGAGAAGGCAAAATCAAACCTGTGGCTCGTAATCCTCTGTGAGTAAGATATTTGCTGCCTTTATATCTCTGTGGATAATTCTTCTTTGACATCCCTCGTGGAGATATAATATACCCTTGGCTGTTCCTAAAGCAATGCTATACCTAATACACCATGGAAGGTTTTCCTTGGAGCCTAATACCAGAGAACGACAGAATTAGAAGTTTTGATCAAAACAGAACAACATTTGTGGAAGGAAAATTTTTAGCATATACCGTGAAGCACAGAAGCTAAGCTTCCTTTTTCTGATAATTCAAGAACAAGGTGCATGCCTCCTTCAACGCCATAGCCTACTAGCTTTGCAGTATTGGGATGATTAACATGTGCCATTATGCCGAGTTCTGATAAGAAGTCACCAATAATCTCATCTTGGGATCCACGTGTCAGCTTCTTAATTGCTACTAGCTGACCATTTGGCAAGCACCCTTTGTAGACTTCAGCGTACCCACCTTTCCCAATAAGGTTTTCTGCAACCAAAACAGAGGTAAGTTTTTTTTCACACACAAGAAGATGAACATTTCTCAGTGAGAAAATCAAATTTTAAAACCCCATCAGTACATGCCTTGACTGAAGGAACTGGTTGCAAGCAGAATTTCCTTATGAGTGAAGATCTTCCATGGTGAATTGTGGAGAGACGAATCTGCACCTAAGCGGGAACTTGGAAATATAGTCTCTCTCATGCTTCTGCTCATTCTCTTAGACAGCTTGAGGACGCTGAGAGGAGGATGCATGGTGGGCGCAGGTTTTTTAGACCTGTTCGTCAGATTTTGGAGAAATCCACGCCATTTGGAAGCAAATTTTGACTTATCTTGAGCCTCAGAATCTATGGTGGGTTCCTTGGGAGAACTTGTGTCTGATTCTGAGCTCCTAAAATAGTCCTCAAGAACCCCAACTGGGGAATCTGCCTTCTCCTTCATTTCTCCAGACCGCAATTCCAGACCCACGCACCTCCACCTTCTTGCACAAAGGGAAATGGCAAAAAATTTTCGGGTTCTTCCTCCAAATTTATGACAAGTATTCATGCAGTTTGAGCCAGATATTGAACATGATGAGGTATTAAAAGCAATCCAGAGGATACAATATAAGACTTTGTATGACAATATAGATAACCACAGAAATTAGCTAAATCTAAGAAACGTTCTTAAAGTTTACTGAACAAGAAAACAGGGGACACCGGGTTTTGAAGATGACACGGCACAGAGGATTGCAGACAAAGCATCACAAAACAGAGTAAAACTGGTAGAACAGAAAAGCTGAAGGCGATTCAGAGAGACAATAGAAATTCATTAAAGAGAAGGACAAGAACAGAAGACAGGAGAAAATGAATATGTTCGCGTATAGATTTGGGACAGAGAAAGAGAGGAAGGAAGGCTCTGAGACAGTTGAGTGGGCAGACGCAGACATCACAGGCTAAGGCAGAGGCTGCTTACTTAACCTTTCCGCTTCAACAAACAAGGAACACATACGTTTTCAATATATTTCAATCACAATATTTAATTACGTAATTAAAAAAAAGAATATGGACTTCAGATGTGTTGGAGATGGAGATGTAATTGAAGATTAACATGGATGGACGTAACAAGTAAGAAAAGCAGAAAAGGGAAAGATATGATTTTTTTTTCCCTTCTTTTTTCTAAACCAGGAGGAAAGATATGATTAATAATTTGGAATGTAGAAGAAGACTAGAGAGGGGGCGAAGATGGCTTTATTCGGGCAGGGCATCCTCCTTGGTCAGAGACGGCTCTGCTTCTGTCTGTGGTCTCCCCTTCGCTACGGCACGTGAATTTTGTCATTTAAGCTGACAATTGTGCCGTTTCAAGGCAGGACGACGAAACACCGGACCGGTCTCTCAGAACGTTTTCAAGATTGCAAGGTAAAATTACATCTTAGGACATGTTTTTCTTAAATTTAATATTATAAAATCCTATGATATAATCTTCCGATCTTTAATATAGATCTAATTATGGAGTTAATTTTGGTTTTCTAATACAAAACTTAGTTCTTATATCTGTTAATTTTCTCAAATCACTCCTATTGATACAATGATACTTCTTTAATCATAATCAAATATGAGAGGGAG